>NC_134819.1:34464655-34532155 GCF_046742065.1 Oratosquilla oratoria | reverse complement strand
TTCCCTCCCGGAAGAGAGCTCAGAGCTCGTATGACCGATCTATGGGTAATCCTATGACCTTTCACACACACACACACACACCCAACTCCCCGCCCACGAGAGTCAGAGTAACGACCCGAAGCACCCTGGGCAGGATTCGAACTGGGTTCTGCGAGCACCATCGTACTTCCCATCCAGCGCTCTACCACTGCGCCATGAGAGAGAGAGTGTGTGTGTGTGTGTGTGTATTTCACCTCGGATCTGCTGCAGTCTCTCTCGAGACAGCCAGACACCACCCAACGGCAATGAGCTCAGAGCTCATTATTTGCCGATCTCTGGGTAGGTCTGAGACCACTCACACACCACACACCGGGACAGCAAGGTCACAACTCCTTGACTAACGTCCCGTACCTACTCACTGCGAGGTGAACAGGGGTTACACGTGAAAGGAGACAAACCCAACTTATCTCCGCCCGGCCGGGGAATCGAACCCCGATTCTCTGGCTTGTGAGGCCAGTGCTTTACCAATCCGCCACCGAGCCGTGTGTGTGTGTGTGTGTGTGTGTGTGTGTGTGTGTGTGTGTGTGTGTGTGTGTGTGTGTGTGTGTCCAATTCTCTTTAAAGAGAACTTTTTATTCAGCTGAGGAGACATCACAATAGTAAAGGGATTCCCATTTTCTTTTATTTATCTGAATTATTAGTTTTCTTTGTCCTTCGTGAAGTGATGATATACGTGTCTCATATCTTTAATGTTCTCATCAATAAATACATAGATGAATAAATAAAATAAAAGATAAATAAATAAATAAATAAATAGATAAATAAGTTATAATTAAATAAACAAATAAACTTTATCTAGACAAAAAAGAATAATAATGAAGAAATGAAAATTGTATAGAACCAAATGAGTCGAAACTGAATACAACAAAATAGAATAAAACTGAGTAAGATTGAGTGATGTAGAAGTTAAAACAATTTCGAAAATTAAACCAAGGAAGATAAAAACTGAACGGAATAATGTGATAATATAAAAAGAAATATTATAAAACAGAACAGAAGAGAACGAAATAAACAGAGGATCATACAAAACAAAATCGAATAAAGTGAAGCTAAATTAGATCAAATGAAATGAAAAAAGAGAAAAAGAAAACGGAAGAAGAGGGAGATAACGAGGGGGAGAAGCAAATAAATGAAAGAAAACGGGAATGAATAAATAAATGAATAGATAAATAAATAAATAGATAAATAAATAAATGAATAAATCCTGTAGGATATCTGCTTACATATACAGCAGGGAACACAGACAAACAAGTAGGCAGACAGCGAGAAGGGACAGACATACAGGCAGACATAGACGAAAGACAGACAGACAGAGAGCCAGACAAATAGGAAGACAGACAGACAAACAGACAGACATGCCCCTCGCTGGGAGTAAATAGGTTCAGAGATTGAGTCGAGAGAGGTCGCCCCAGCGACCTACGAACAATGTAGAGTAGACGATACTTATGGCATTAATTCTCGACATTTAATTTGACGTGTACTTTCTCTTTTTTCTTTTACTCATCTACCTCTTCATTCTCACCTACCTCTTTGAAAAAAAAGCGAAATGACAGGCCTAAAAGGAAGAAAAACACATTTATTTTTAAGGTTTTGAATATATAAGATTTGCGAACAAGGTACACCGTATAACAGAATTAATATATCAGGTGTGATATATTCACCCCCCCTCATCATGTGATATCTTTACCCCCACACCATTCCTGGACGTGATAGATCCACACACCACTGGCTGAGAATGAGAGTAGACACATGTGAGGATAGAATATTTATCAAATATAAAAAGTTTCGTTTTTTTTTGCAAGTACACAGACGTATTATTAATAAAGTTTCCATCCTTACATGGCGTCTAACCTGACCATTTTGTCGACAATGTCCATTTTAAATCAGACCTATATCAAATGCACCTACATCACTTGGTGACAATAGGACATTTGGTAAAAACATTAATTATTGCAATTATGATAAATCTGCTTCATAAAGATTTAAAAATATATATATATTTTTTACTATTTAGGGATTTACCCTTGATTATATAAAATCAGATGAGGGTTGTCGGTGTTTTCGTTTAAGCTATCTTTGAGTAAGTTATCAAATATACTCGAAAAAAAAAGTTCAGAAAAAAGCTACCAAAAGCACTCTGAAATGATCTGAAAAAAATCGTTCCTAATACTGGAGAGAATTTCGAATTTTAGTAAGTGTGCAATCACTGATGGAAAGAGAAACAGAGAGAGAAAGAGAGAGAGAGAGAGAGAGAGAGAGAGAGAGAAGGAAATCAGACCTGCTCTCTTTCCTTACCCAGAATGCTAAGTCGTGCTCGCCTTTAGAAGACATGCAATCCATTCATTCATTCATTTAGTACCACATCATTCATTCATTCATTCATTTAGTATCAAATCATTCATTCATTCATTTAGTACCAAAGAGATGCCACGGAGATGAATTATAGTCTGACGTTGATGATGATAAAAGCAAAAGTCCCACCCAGTACGGAAGGGTGGCGCTGTTGAAGTTTATTTGTATAAAATACTCTCAATACGTCTTGTGAACGAGCGAAGGTTGCAAGCCAAGGTATTGATCAATTCTCCAAGGTACACGTTTCTTTACTCGAGACGTCTTTCGACCTATTCAGGAGTTACAATTGTTATGATAACGTGAATACAAAAACATGAATGAAATATGCAACTTGACGGATGGGATTTTGTAGCCACGAAGAATCCCTGGGAGAGGATGTCTGTCGAGTTGCCCGTAGGTTAAGGGGGGAGATTTTCTCATAAATGGGAGCGAAACATTTGGTTGTCACTGTATGTTGATGGAAGGTTTATCTAAACGAATAAAAACTGATTCTGCCATCCTTAATCTTTTCCCACCCTGTTCGTGGTAAAGAATGGATGTTTTTTTTTTTCCAATTGTTGTCTGTGAGGGGATTTCCATAGATGTTGTTGGTGTGGCGAAGGATAACCGCATCTTATAAATGTTCTGTCATTCTTTTAGACGAAGGGGTAGTAGTTGAGAATGAAGGTGACTGGATTTACCAAAGTTACAGTAATATTAGTATATAAGGTTTCCCTTTTGTAAGGGCCTTGTCTATGGGTGGCAGCTATTTTTCATGATGAGGCTGGATGTCCTCTCTGTCTTGTAAAAAAAAAAATACGATTTTTAGGATGGCGTTTGGGTCTGTAGGGGTCACATTGTTATTGATGAGTTTCTCTATTGGATTTTCTTTTTGTTGTTTTGCTTGTAAACGGAGGACGTGAAGTTCTTGTAATAGAGGACAATGTTACCAGGCTTTTGGTGAAGGATCTAGTGTCATAAAATAGTCCAAATTTCTTGTTATCATCTCATCTACTAACTTCTTAAGATACCTATTACTGGCAAGTTGTGAGATTCTGTACAATTCCGCAGTAGTGGCAGTCTAAGTAGATGAATGAGTGAGGGCTCTCTTGACAAAAGAATTTATTACACTTCTGTGGTATTTTTCTGGGCATTCACTAGCACCGTTTGAGACAGAAATCCAGGTTTGTAGCCTTTACATAAACTTCATTGGTAAAAGAATGACTACTACGATGAACTAACACATTCAAAAAGGGAAGTTTATTGTAAACTTCAATTTCATGAATATGGTCAAGGGAAGAATCGCGTTCAAAGGCGTTCATAATTTTGTGAATATTATCTTCATTCCCGCCGCTAATAAAGACATAATCTATGTATCTAGCATACATACAGGGTTAAAGTTCGGTGTGTCGCAAAAATACTCTCTCTTTTATCGTGCCTATACAGAAATTAGCAAAGAGAACGCCTATGAAAACACCATCTATTTTGACATACATATTGCCATCGGGTCCATAAAATGGCGCTTACTTAGTACACGCACGAAGAAGCGTAACGTGTCTTCAGGTATCGTTAAGGGAGTCTTCTGAATATCAGTCGAGGGAGATTCCTCTACAGGGACATGAGTGAAGAGACTGACCACATCCATGGAACCAATGCATGGTGGTACATCTTACATTTGAAAAAGAGAAATCGAAAAATCCGTTTCATTCTGGTTTGTAGATCAATACATTGATGATGCATCTGGTCGTTATTAAACTGCACTTCGGAGGAAATGGTCTTACAAGGAAAATGCATTTTAGTCGACGTTCAATCCATTAAGAGACATGACGTCACTAAATTCACACAAACGCTTTTGTACCTGTAACGCCACGGAATATCATTAGATAGTTGTATAATTTCCAAACACGGGTAGATATGTCACATAACCACGTAGTCCACCGACATATAAGGACTGTAATAATCTCAGTGTATAGTTAATAACACCACTCGGTATTTTGACACGTCCGATATACGTGGTTATTAGGCTGAACCAGTAGCATACACTTCAGAATTCATATTACAGTTGACATAATCAGTTCGTACATTTCCCCCTACTATGTCAGAATAAAGTGTCATTCACACAGTCCCTGAGAGGTTATTTGTAGCTTTAGGAGACATGGTATAGCTAACATTTATGACAAATTTACACGACTACGGCAAGAGTTCCAGTTATTTATCCCAAGACGTGAAAATGACGCACGTCGTCTCTTCCGACGGTATCTGGCAACTCGTCTCCAAATGTGCTTCAAATAATCAAGAGCACTGTTGACTATGATTCGTTGGTGTAATGTCACAGGAATATGATTTATTATCTTTATTCATAGTGTAGTTTTAGACACAATTACCAGAATCCTACAAGCATAGAAATAAAGAAAAATAAATTTAAGAAGCCGGCATCTGTCGCCGAATGTGTGAGGACTGGCTGGTGAGGGGAGAGTGTTTAGTATTGAGCCCGATATGGTCGGCGGAGCCTGACCCCTCTATCTGTATGTGTTCTTAGTGACTATCCACCACCACCTCCCTGCAGTCCTTGGCAAGATTCAGAGGGAGTTGTGCACAAGGAGGAGTGTGCCGGAGTTGTGCCACAAGCAAGGATGATGACTGAGGTAAGTATCGATTGTCACGAAGACGATAAGAGGGGAGTCGGTGCGTTTGTCTGTCTGTTGGTGTGCGGCGACGAGTCGTGGTGCTTTTGAAACAAAGCAAGGTTTGTCATGAAAGCTTAAACCTGTTCTAGTTAACTTCCACACTGCGGTCAGCTGTGCGGTTGGGCGGATGCGAGGGAGATGGCGGGCATATGCCATCTGCAACACAATCCCGCGTAAACTGTCTTGGCTCAGATGAACGTTTTATCAAACACGCTGGCTGCATGCCCATAGCGGGAAGGTGTTCAATGTTTATATTAAATTTCACGTAGGATATATGTTTCTCGGAATAGGGTGAAGTGAGAGTGGTCAATGAATGGTGTTTATGTACGCTGCAGTATAAATATATATTTTTCTTTTTTTTTATCTCGGATGGGTATAAGCAGCGGGAAGGGGAAAGGATCGAGTGCCCGGGCTGCTCTTCACGCAGTTCAGTTGATAAACTGCTGTCGGGAGGAGCACACACGCACTCGCCGCCACGCCAGATCGATTTTTTGCGCTATAGAAGGTAAGACCACACTAAGGTTTAGGGCTGCTATTTTAACGGAATATAAGGCTCTTTAGATGGATTCGCGCGTATACGGCTCGGCAACCGTTATAACGGTCTTAATTTAGGCAGCAATTGGCATGATGAGTGGTCGATGTGTAGGGGTCAGTATGGGCTAGCCGTAACTGACGACTAGAAACCAGGATGGTTGCACATGACCAGTAAATGATGTCAGTAACCAGTACCTGTTACCTTTACATTTTCTGAAAATATGTGGAAGACATTGTCCATAATATATAATTCAACTGGTCATAGAATAATTCGAATAGTATAGATAGTATGTAAAAAGCACAGGAAAAAGCAAACTACTGTATATATGATATATTCATCAAATCCTTGATGGCGTATACCCTTTGGCGTCCGATTCTAACCTTTTTTTGTTATCAAACTGATCGTCTACGACAGTTATTGAACTGGGAATAATGAAATTAGTGACAAAAAACAGTGAGGCGTATAATGCTGTTGAGCGTGCGAGAAGCCGGCCATCTCTCATAACGACAGCTGAGCAGCAGCTAGGATCAACAGGTAATAGGGAGAGTGAATACCAATAGGAACTGGAAGAGCCAATCAATATAATCAACGCTCCTGAGAAATTCTGATTGTTATTTTTACTTTTTTTTCAGTTATCTGGGATTAGGAGAAATGTAGATTGGTGTAACATTCGTATAAAGCAAATTTTAAAAGTGGATGTACGTACGTTAGATTTGCTGGTAGGAATAGATTTTGTGTACATCTTCCTGGGTGTGACTGATCATTTGACTTGGTTTTTCTTGTCGTCAAGAGTCCGTAGAGAATGTGGTTGGAAAAACGGTGAATAAAAAAAAAAATGGCAACCATTGTCCATAGTGCAATGCTTGTAACTTCTTGGATTGAATAAAACGGCAGTCAGGTAAAAACATAAGAACCGTTACAAATGTCTGCTGGTAAATCGAGACCGGGTTTAATCCATTATATGTAGTATGCCTACCTTTCACAAAAATGAAAGAATCGGAAGTCAGAGTAGAGATTAATTTAAGGAATCCTACTGTATATGGACTCTGCAGTGTTACCCTCACCCTCCCGTAGGATAATTAGATTACTTGCCGAAAGCTTAAAAAATACAGGCCAATACCAACAGCAGCGTCCTGAGTAGGACATAAAAGATACAGGGCATTTTTATCATTTGATAAAATTATCTGGCGAAAGTAACAAATAGAATGAAATGAATCAACGATTTCATTCAGATGTGTTTGTCAGTCATCATTGTAATGGATAGGGGTGGGACAATTGTAATGATGATAGTTTTAATTATATTTATAGTAATAATTATAGTGAACTAATGATAGTAACGATATGATAGTGATAGTAATGATGATGATATAAATGTACATATACAGAAAGGTCCTTTTCTCCTTACAAGGAATGAATATTAATAATAATTATGATAACAGCTTTGACGATTCAGATGATATCAGTATTCATAACTAGTGTTGCTTTCCTAGTTTTCCACTTGTTAGATTTGATGAGTAAAGTGAGGTTTACAAATGAAAGTAAAGTAGGGTTGTTATGTAGACAGAACTATCAAATTATTTACAAAATGTAAGGAGGGAACGACAGAAAGTCTCGAAGGCAGTTTTATTTGATTTAACGGTGGCTAAGTAGATTCCCAAGTGATTGTTGTACAGAACAGTGGCAAAGTTAATTTTTTGTCGCATATACATAACGTTTTTATTATTTGAGAGGTGGTTTTAGACAATACGATGAAATTTATAGTTTCTATATATCGGGGTCGCCAAATTTGATTTCTTTGAGAGTTCTGTAAATTTGACTTTGGGCATTGTCAGACTAAACTATTTTGTTGAGAAAAGTCCACGGAAACTATAAGCTTATGGTATTTTAAATGTACGAAAAACGTGTTTACAATCCTCCGGTTCCAAGAAGTCTGGTTGGGTTTGTGACGTCATGTCGGCGGGCATTTGGTTTTGTGACGTCATGCCGGTGGATGTTGAGTTTGTGGCATCACAATAGAGTTTATTGGAAACCCACTCAATTCTTTTCTACCGAAAGACAAACCATTCATCTGAGGTCGTCACATAAAGGGAGTATAGTTCAATGAGAAAATATATAATATCCACTTGAGAATAGAAAAAAAGCTCATGCAGGATGAATACCGAAAGCATTGTAGATTATTATTGGAAGGTGAGTTGTGATGTTGTGGAAAACAGCTAAAGAACAAATTTTGAACACCTGATTAAAAATAAATATAAGTACAATAACAATAAAACGAATAATTTTGAGTATTCCGTAATAGTGTGCGTGGTCTTACGTTGTTGTTTTTAGGTTAAAAAAAAAGTCAGATTCCCCTCTGTTGTGTGTGTGTGAGGGGGAGGGGCTAAGGGGAAGAGTAGAAGCTTTGTGTTGAGTGGAAGAATCCACAACAAGAAATCGTTGTTGAAAGATTTTTTAAAGTCATCAGGAGAGGTCTTCCGTTAGCCCACTGACCAGTGGTGCTCTTTACATATTTTGTTCTGGCATACGCCAGACTATTTGATTCAGACCTGGAGAGGGGAGCGTAAAGAAAATGGGATTTTAGCTGTGGGTCGTTTGTCGTTTGCATGAAGGAAATGTGTAATGTTTGGATGACATGATGAGGCAAGCCACAGCCGACTCGGAAACCCGAGATTGAATCCCCAGCCGGGATAAAACAGGTGCTGTTCGTATTAACACTTTATATGTAAGAAGTACACATGTTTGCGTCCTATCCTGCATGCATGAAGCCTAATTCAGACAACACACACACAAACAAACAAACACCACCATACTTGGAGCTTCTCCAAAGGATTTTCCACCCAGATGGGGGCTGACCTGACTGGATATTTGATTTTGTAGGGGCACCCTTTGCCGAATTGACTATTAAGTGCATGATTTGGCGCAACGTAATACTGAAATAATTATTAATAGCGGCCTTGCTGTAGATGTGCTGTGTCTTGTGACACTGCTTCTGACCCAGGGCAGTGGACAAGATGTAGGGATGACCCGTCATCCAGGAGGTGCAATATGATAGGGAGGGAAGAGGGTGGAGGGGAGTGGACTATGTTGGGGAGGAAATGAGTGGGATTGGATTTTATGCCTTTGTTTTTTGGATACCTCCCTTATCAGGAAAAAAGCCTTTGGTATATGTATGTATGTAGTAATATATGTAATACATATGGTTATTTCTTATTGTTATTAGTTCATGGTTCATTTTTATTATCGTGTTATCATTATTATTGTTGTTATTTATGTATTAAGTTTCAGTTTGATTTATTCATTCGTTCACTTTTTTATTTAATTATTCATTGTTATTATTTTTGTATATTTTGTTTTATATAACGATACGTATAGTGCATAGTGGTTGACATTTTGTCATTATATATGATGAGAACACTTGTACCCCTAGGACACCTGAGGTTCGAAGAACACGAGAAGTATTGTCATTACTCCGTCACTTCCTCCCTCACTCCCGCTCTCTCCTCTCTATCTCTCTGTCTACCTCTGTCACTCTCCATTCTCTCTCTGCCTCTCTCTCTCTACCTCTGTCACTCTTTCCTCTTTCTATCACTGTATCTCTATTTCTCTCTATCACTCTCCTCTCTCTCTATCTATCTATCTCTGTCACTATTTCCTCTTTCTATCTCTCGCTGTATCTATCTCTCTCTCTCTCTCTCTCTCATACACACACACACACTGTGTTTATTTCTCTGTCACTCTCCTCTCTATCTCTGTTTATCCGTCACTCTCCTATTTCTCTGTCTAACTGTCACTCATCTTTCTCTCTATTTCTCTCTCACTGCATCTCTATTTCTCTCTATCACTCTCCCTCTCGGCCCCCTCTTTCTACCTCCCGCTCTCTTTCTCTTCCCACCTCTCTCCCTCCCTCCATCCACCCTCTCCTCTCTCTCGCTCTCTCTCCTTCCTTTTCCCCCTTCTGTCTCTCTCTCTCTCTCTCACTCTCTCTAGCCCACGAGTTGAATGAAGTTCATTAGGCGGCTGTCAATAAAAAAAAAAAAATCCCACTGTAAGGAGGACATCATTGATTTTTTTTTTCAAAAGAACATCGCCAGAAAGAAGGCGTTAATCGAAATGTCCTTAATCGCCTCTGAAGGCGAATAAAATCTCCTGGTGTTTGGGGAAACAAAGTTAGGGATTTACTGCGTTGAAAGGAAGAAGTCCCGTATGGTTTTGAATTAAATCATCTAACGACAGTTCGAAGTTTTTCGATGCCACTGCGTGTAGAAATATTCTTACTTTGGTGTATAATGTTTTAAGGTTTCTTTTAAAATATGAAAAAATATTAGATACTATTGAGTAATTGTCAGTAATAACCAGCAGGAAAGTAGTTGAGAATAAAAAAAACATTGTAAATATGATATCAGTGACAATATTTGTTTTATGTGTTGGTTTGTTGATATTCTAACATATAGTTCAAGAACTCTATCAGTGGGGCTTGTTCGAATGTAAAGAAAGGAAATGATTGAATGTAAGAATAACATAAATGAATATATTCTAACATAAATACAGTTTAAGAGCACTCTTAGGCAATGTCGTGAAGAAAGGAAATGATTAAATATAAGAACAACGTTAATGAATATATTCAAACATAAATACAGTTTAAGAGAACTCTCAGACAAAGTCGTGGGACTTTGTCCGAATGTGAAGAAAGGTCAGAAAACGGATAAAAAAGAGCGAGATGGCAGCGGTTAAGAGGAGAGTGCTCACGAGATGAAGGAAGTGCGGCGAGCTGCTAGCTCAGCAAGATGTGGTGACCTGTGATTTCTGCAATAAATTGTATCGTTAGAAAGAAAAGTCTTCACGAATACCGAATATATATGTGAGACACGAGGTGATAACGTATATGTAAGTAAAGAACGTGGCAGTAGAAAGTTTGAGGCAACAGACGAGGACGAGATTTTATAACTTGCCGGAAAGCATCTTTCAAGAGATGAAGGGAAAGTTAAAGATAAAGACCAAAATAAAGATTAGGAAACATGAAGAAGTATGAAAAAACAGGACTAGAAAACTGTAAAGAAGAGAAACATAAGACTTGAAAGAAGAGAGGATTGAAAACCATAAAAAAGTATGAAAAAGCAGAAAGAGAATATGAAAGCTGTAAAGAGATCTGACAAACCATTAATAAAAAGATAAATAATTATATTAAGATCGAACTATGTAATATATCCAAGGGTGATGTTATAATGAACAATATCCTCTTGAAGAACAAATGATTGCCAGATTTAATGAAGAACAAAGATAAGTTAATGAACATTGTTAAGACCAAGAATAATGATGAGGATTGTATCTTCAGGTGTTCCACATCTGTTATGAAATTCGTAGATAATGAAGGTCCATATGCATTTTACATGGAATAAGCAACATACATAACAATATTTTTATGTTATAAAATGCTTAGGCCTCGATCATAGTGGTAGAAACTATACATGAACAAACACATATCTTTACAAAGAATAGCCAAAATCAGCAGACCGATTGGAAAGTTAAAAGAAAAAACGAAACAATATCATGCAAATAGTATCAATTGTGTAGTATATATAGAAAAATCAATCAAATTTAGAAACAACGAGTCATGGGTTCTGCTTTGAGCTCTTGACAAAAGATAAAGATAGAAATGTATCAGATAAACATCGAATGTTTGAACCACAGTCTGATGAAACGAAATCAGGATGAAATGTTTAATTAAAAGGCGCAATGGAATTTGAACAACTCGCAAAAAATAAAGATATCTGTTTGAGAGATGCTGTGACCCAGACTCGGAAATTGTGAGAGATGAATATGAATTGTGGAATAAGTTAGTGAATTGTGATGAAGACAATAAAAGGTAAGAAGGTTTGGATAGAAAAAGAAAGAAAATAATACACAACAAATTTTGCTACCTTTAGTATTGTCGCGTACTCAATACATGTTACTGATGCCGTCATGCCGTCTCAGATGTCTTCAGTTAAAGGGACGGTATTGAGGTACGAATAAAATTTTGTTAAAGGTAATACCACTTTCTCCGTTATTTCCTTCTTTAGAACTAACTATTCGCTGTAGTACAGCATCTAATCTCTGTAGAACTTGTCCGTAGGCGGTAATATTCTCCGATCCGGATTTCTGTTCAACTGAGCCTTATCCAGGGAGTGATTCTGATGTCATTGATGGGCGGTTATGGGTTGCTGTTGCAGTTCACCAATAAACAGGAAAATGCCCCTCAAATAATACTAAAATACCATTTTCTCAGGCTTCTGGTCTACCGTATATCCTTATGCTGTACAGAGAGCCACCAAGGAGGGTCTTCAAACAAGGCAAAAAATGGACCTTCTGCATGAGGGAAGCTGACCCTAACTAGCCCTTTCCTGGTGCGTAATCGACCCCCCGACGGGGATGCCAAAAATAACACCAAGGGGCCTCTGTGGTGTACAAGGATCTCTTGTGCTCCCACAAGGTACTCGAGAAGTTGTTGATCGCGGTGAATGATGGGAGCGGGTGTTAACCATGAGCTGTTTGCAGATCTGTAACATATGTGTATATATATATATATATATATGTGTGTGTGTGTATGTGCACAAATTTCACAAGTCACACATGAATCACAAATATGCAGAGTCCACTAGGAAGAGGAAAAACACACAGAGTCCGAGCGCTTTCGTGATATATTCACATCATCAAGCGGTACCCCTTGATGTGAATATATCACGAAAGCGCTCGGACACCGTGTGTTTTTCCTCTTCCTAGTGGACTCTGCATTTATATATATATATATATATATATATATATATATATATGTATATACATACATACATACTAACTATAGATCCTATTTTCGGAGAAAAAAATATTGTACGAAGACGAGTATATTATGATCAATGACCGTGATCGTAATGTACGTCTTCGTACAACATTCTTCGAAAGTGTAATGTACAGTTCATGTTACACACACACACACATATATTATATATATATTTATATATATATATATATATATATTCACTATAAATGTGTTATAACATACCAATATATATATATATATATATATATATATATATATATATATATATATATATATATCGATGCCCACGACAAGAAGCCGCTCATACAAGACCTCATTAGGGACACAGAAAATGATTCACTGTGACAACAATTACGGACGTTTGGTAATTTCTGAAGCAGTAAGAATCACTACAAAAGCCTGCTTTAAATGTCCAGTTATCCTCGGATTACGCCCTCTTCTGGAGCAGGAAACGTAGACCGCCACTACGGGACATAAACCCACTGGGGAATATTGTCTCACTAGGTGGGACAAAATCTCCATCGTGGTATATAATCCTTGGCTAGACGGGATAAAGAAACCCAACGTCCGAGTGTCTCCACGCCATGTCTATCTCGCTTTATATACCCTTGTAATCTTTATTGTCCATTGTATTACCCTGAAGGTGACCATATGTAATAGTTGAAACAGCTGTCTATAGAAATGGATCTACATTCTGAAGCCTTTTTCACTTTCCTCCAAAGCTTGAATTTTGAAGAAGAAAAAAGAAGATATAGAGTTAGATTTTTTTTTCTTATAAAATCATTGACGCCACTTGTGTTTTAGCATTCAACAGAAATTGCTTATGAGAAAGACTTTGCCCAAAGATTGTACACACACGCACGCACACACACGCACACACACACACGCACACACACACATATATATATATATATATATGTATATATATATAAACACATGCATACACACATATGTAGTTTTATTATTGTTATTGTCATCATTATTATTGTTATTATTATGTATCTTCAATTGTTTATTTGTGATTTTAATATTATTCATTTGGTTATTTATTCACTTACTTTTGAGAGAGAGATAGAGAATGGCGCATTTGAGCTTTAAAGAAGCCTCCGTTCCGAAGTGCCTGAGGCTGACGAAGAAAACGGCCGAAAGGCTGGGCCGGAGGAGGAGGAGGAGGAGGAGGAGGACAGGGCAGGATAGGTAAGATGGGGGGATGGGGTAGTGTAAGGAAAGAATGAAATGAAAGGAAGTTAGAGTTATGATAAGTGTGGGGCAGACCCACTTGCTGTTTTTAAATATATGTATTTTTGTGATTGTTAGTATGTTGCTTTGTCGCGGAGCTTCTGCCTAGTTTGAGTCTTCTCTTTCTTGAGTTGTTGTTATTATGTTATTGTTGGTCGTTGATTTGTTTAATTTGTATTTGGCTTCTTGCGTCACCGCTCTTGTATCATGGAAGTGCTACACTACCCAGCCGATTCGACCATCTGCGTGGACAAGTTTATTTTTTAATTTGTTTATTTATTTTATTTTATTATTTTTTCGGGAATAGTATGAGGTGTGTCGAAGAGGAAGAAGATGAGGTGAGGGGCTTACGCCAGGAAGCGCCGAATAGCTTTGACTAAAACCGTCACCTTTGCCCTACGTGCTTAAGGGTGAAATGCGGGATTCGAACCCGCGACAAGGAAGATACTAGACCTAAGACGGTATGGAGAATGAGGCAGAGCAATGACTATTTGCACCAGGTCCGTGTTTTGCCTAAACTTAATTTTAGCGATTGTATAATTAGCGAAACGAATACTGTCGTCCTTATCCTCTTGATTTTATAACAAGGTTGAGGTCCCCCTGTGGATATAGTGGGTGTGGATAAGCTTTGTGAAAACAGATAATTAATAAATAAACAAAAAATCCCAAGTTCTGCCCCGATCTTCTGCTACTTCTTTGCCTTTAGCATCGTGACTGGGGTGAGGCCGGATGGGTGGGGTGGTTGTGTTGATGCGTAAATTGGCTTCAATGTCGCATCTCGCTGCGTTATTGTTATTATTATTCTTATTGCCAGTTATTTTCATATTTTATTATTATTATTAACATTACTCTTTTATTATTGTAATTATTAGTGCTGTCATTATTATTGTTAGTATTATTAATATTGTTATTGGTATTGTTTTTGCAAATAATATCGGAACCACGTCAAATGAAGGGGATAAGGAGATGGCGTATTTTTTTTTTTCTTTATCAAGAGAAAGAAAAGAAATCTATTTGTTCTCTTCGGCAAAGGATTAGCTCATTTGTTGGTCATCACACTGAAGCAAGCGAACGTTCAAAAGCAAAAGATTCCTCCTTCTCCTTCAAATCTTCTTCTTCCACCTTCTCCTCCTCCTCCTCCTCCTCCTCCTCCTCCTCCCCTCCTCCATCTCCTCCTCCTCCATCGCCTCCTACTGTTACTCATGTTCCTGTTGCTCTTCCTTAAGTTCTCCACATTCTCCACATCCTCCTCCCCCACTCCTCCACATCCTTCCCCTCCCTATCCTCCTCCTCCTCCTCCTCCACCACCTCCTCCTCTTCCGCCTCCTCATCCACACCCCCAGTTAATCCTCGTTCTTTTCGTCTCTTCTTCCTCCCCACCCCCTTCCTCCTTCCTCACGTTCCCCCTCGTAAACATTTCTGCTGGGCGGCGCCATTAGTCAGAGTGGAGAGAGAGAGAAAGGGAGAGGGGGAGCAGAGGAGAGAGAGAGAGCGGCGGGGAGCGAGGGGGGAATTACTTGACTTGAATAGTGTAGTTCTCTGTGGCAATTCTACAGACGATTTCATTCAGCTGGGGGAAGAGGGGTAGGGGGCGCCCGGCCCTGCGTTTGGATGTTCCCCATTAGGGAGAAGTCGTCCCTCAGCTGAATAAATCACCTGACGGCAGCCAGAAGTATAGTTGTGGACAACTGCCCTTGTTGGAGTAGTTCCTGTCCTACCGGGTGATACTTTTACTTATACATCAGCAACAGGAACAACAGCAACACACTCGCAAATAAGATAAAATTGGTGGCACCCACTCGGCCAAGAATTGATCATCTAACGTTTTCTTACCTAAAGAGTGATTAGGGACAATGCCAACTCTTTAGGAGTTATGGCTATGCATCACTCTTGCTAGAATCCTCCTCAAGATCGTCTCTCTTTCTCTCTCTCTCTCTCTCTCTCTCTCTCTCTCTCTCTCTCTCTCTCTCTCTCTCTCTCTCTCTCTCTCTCTCTCCTTCCTCTGCTTCAACAGATGAAAGCGTTTGTGGCCCAGAACGAGACCTCTGAAACATTTGCTCGTATTTCTTCAACGTTTGAATTTCACAAACGTTGGGCGACCCTGCCTCGGTCAATCAAAGTGTATTAACATCCGCTCAGCCTTGTATCCCTAAAGTATTTGTTAAATATTCCTTAAAGCATAAAATAGCAAATCGTTCAGTTCCCTAGCGGATATGATCATAGTGCTCGTGGGAGATTAAAACACTTGATATTCCATCGTTCTGTTTCGTTATTTTGTTTGTTTTATTTTTTTACTCGATTTAATTTGTGTAAATATATTTGTGTATTGATATTTATCTTTTTTTTGTTTCACATGGCACGTGGTATCCACGAGACAAAAAAAAAAAAGAGCTATCTGTGTGCGTTGATGGCGTAATTGGAAGCATGCTGGTTTCTCATTCACATAGTTGAGTTCGAATCCCGCACTTCTCTCCGCGTACCAGCAGTGACTGCTACCTGCCCCAACATTCCCCAAAGCGCATAATAGCCCAAAGTTTACGGCTTCGGCCGCAGCTATCTAGCGACCCTGACGTAGGCTCCTCATCTTTTTTCCAGGCTGAAGACTTGATCTGATGCCCAGTCATGGGAGGTGTCCCAGGCGCCATCAACTCGCCTGGAGGTGACGAATTATAAGGGGTTTTATTCAGCTGAGGGTAGGGAGGAGTTACGGTGGGAGGGAAGGGAGGAAGGAGAGTAAGGGGGAAGGTATGGGGGGATGGTGGGAGGGAAGGAGAGAGAGGGAAGCAAGGAGGGTGGAAGGGAATGAAGGAGGGTGGGAGGGAGGGGAAGGAAGGAGGGTGGGAGGGGAAGGAAGGAGGGTGGGAGGGAAGGGAAGGAAGGAAAGTGGGAGGGAGGGTGGGAGAGAAGGAAGGAGGACCTCGGGTCGAGAGTATTGCAAGTTCGTCGACACAATGTATTGATTCCATCAATACTGTCCCTGACCTGTCGGTGTTATAATTCAATACGGGTTATTGCACACTGTTATTGATCGCGTAGGGGAGGGCTACTTGGCATACATACAAAATCCCAGAAATAGTTCGCAAAAAAAAGATATATATATATATACACATACACATACATACATACATACTCACCAGCTTCCATGCATGACTCGCTTTATATAGATTATTTTGGTTAACTCCAGATTATTTGTCAACAAGAGTGTAGTATTGTAAAGGTTAATCCCTTTCGTAGTTTTTTCTCTATTTTTTTTTATTATTTTTTATTAATTATTTTTATAAAAAAAAAGAGATGACCTTTTTATTATTTTTCGCAAATAACTTTTAGAATGTTGCATATATATTTGACAAAATACAACTAGGTCTAACTTAATTCAAACTAATCTTACCAAACCTTTGAGCAATTAACTTTTTTCGATCAGGATATCTCTCTCTTTTTCTCTCTGTGTAGTGAATGACAAAATTTTTCAGTTGAATAAAATCATCTTGCGACAACCAGAGAAATGTGTAGGCCGAACGGGTGAATATATATTATATATATGTATATATCACCACACACACACACACACACACACACACACACACACACACACACACACATATATATATATATATATATATATATATATATCACCACATACACAGACACACACACACACACACACACACACACACACACATATATATATATATATATATATATATTGTATATATATATAATATATATAAGTGTGTGTGTATGTGTATATATATGTATATATATATATATATATATATATATATTTTTACTTTTCTCTTGTCAGTTTACACTTTTTTGTACTAATATTATTTTCACTTCGCTGGATGAGGCAGTTTTCGAGCCACATTTTTCTGTTTAATATTTTCCTTCGCATTTGTAGCCAACACGCCTTCTGATATGTGGCCCATTTGCATCTGGATTACACGCTCAAATTTGTGCAAATTCCCTCCCCCCTCTTTCTCTCTCTCTCTCTCTCTCTCTCTCTCTCTCTCTCTCTCTCTCTCTCTCTCTCTCTCTCTCTTTAAGAAACGTAGCACACCACGTAATAGGGGAACAACACTATTTCTTTGCAAGTCATGCAGTTCAGCGCCACCAGGCGTGTGACCCCGTCCTTGGTGATCGGCACTTGTCCATGACGAGCTTAGCTGCTTTTAGATCCGGCACCTTTGCCCTGTGAGCTAGGGCAGCTGTTCAAAACACGTTCTTGGGGGGCATCCATATAGGCATCCTGAAGAATATGAGATTGATCATTTTTGTAAGAATTATACTTTATTTATTTACTGAAACTAAAAATAGAGTCCCTAAAATTCAGTTGCTTGTCCATTGCCTCTCTCTCTCTCTCTCTCTCTCTCTCTCTCTCTCTCTCTCTCTCTCTCTCTCTCTCTCTCTCTCTCTCTCTCTCTCTCTCTCATTTTTATTGTTTTACGGTAAGTTAAAAGTTGAAATTCGGGAGAGAGGATATCAGGTTGACTTGGAGTTGACCTCTGGGGTATCGGGGCTCAAAAACTAAGGCCCTGTTCACACTATCGGTTTATACCGCGGCGGTTGATTTACAATGCAAGTCAATGTAGGCGGTACCATCGCCGTGGTTTCCGCGCGGTTCAAACCGCTCGTGTGAACAGTGTGGCAGTCGTCTTCGGTGACTTTGGGAATCGAACTCGGAAGTGAATCATTAAAGCGTAAAATAAAAAAGAAAGATTGTGAGCCTAATTTAGGCTCGTGTGGGCCTAATTTAGGCTTGTGTGATTCTAATTTAGGCTAATGTGAGCCTAATTTAGGCTCGTGTAGGCCTAATTTAGGCTTGTGTTATTCTAATTTAGGCTAATGTGAGCCTAATTTAGGCTAATGTGAACCTACTTTACGCAAAAGCTGGCCTAATTTAAGCAAACGTGCTTGATTTACAATAACGTGAGCCTAATTCAAGCTCATGCTGGCCTAATTTACGGGAATGTAAGCCTAATTTATAACCACGATCACATAGTTGTCCACGTAAGTTTCATTTAGGTCTATGCTGGCTTGATTCACGTAAACATGTGCCTAATTTATGCTAATATGAGCCTAATTTAGGTTAACATAAGCGTAATTTATGTTACGCTAGCCATGTTTGTGTAAATGTGAGATTAATTTACGTTAAGACACTTTTCGCTGGAGCACGTATATATTTGCCCTTTTGGTTTCACAGAACCCTCATAAACCATATATATATATATATATATATATATATATATATATACACATACATATATATATATATATACATATATATATATATATACACATACATATATACATATATATACATGTATATATATATATATATATATATATATATACTTATATATATGTATATATACATATATGTATGTATATATGTGTATGTATGTATATGTATGTATGTATATGTATGTATGCATGTATGTATATGTATGTATATATATGTATATATGTATATATATGTGTATATATATATTTATATATATATATATATATATATATATATATATGTGTGTGTGTGTGTGTGTGTATTTGTGTATATCTGTATGTATATATATATACATATACACACACACATATATATATAAATATATATATATATATATATATATTGTGTGTGTATTTGTGTATATATGTATGTATATGTATATATGTATGTATATATATATATATATATATATGTAATATATGTATATATGTATTTATGTATATATGTATATTATATATATGTAATATATATATATATATATATATTGTAATATATATATATATATATGTGTAATATATATATATATGTATGTAATATATATATATATATATGTATATGTTTAGATATATGTGTGTGTGTGTATATATATATATATATATATATATATATATATATATATAAGAATTCATTAAGACGCGTGAATGTAAGATTTCGCAGAAAATCACTCGGGAAATAAGGCATTTTGATCCAGACGTTTTCATCTATTCAGACATCTTCAGGGAATTCCCTGAAGATGTCTAAATATACGAAAGCGTTTGGATCAAAGTGTCTTATTTCCCGAGTGGTTTTGTGGGATATATATATATATATATAAATATATATATATGTGTGTGTGTGTGTGTACCGTGTGTGTATGTATGTATATATGTACATACAGTCAGTCGATCGGCAATTTCGCCATCTGTGACCTTGACATACACAGCAGCCTGAAGTGTCTGGGAGGAAAAATGTTTCGTAAACTGACAAGTATCAGAGGGAGGTTCCACTTCAGTACTTAGTATCAGTAACAATCTCTCTCTCTCTCTCTCTCTCTCTCTCTCTCTCTCTCTCTCTCTCTCTCTCTCTCTCTGTGTGTGTGTGTGTGTGTGTGTGTGTTCTGGGAACCCCATATATTGCTCATTCGCCCGCATGCCCTCCATTTTCTTTCGTCCTTCACCGTCAATACATCAATTCCAGAGAACAAAACCCGTTTTCTAAAAGGGTCTGTTGCCAGCACTACCGAGTCCAGCCTTGACGACAAAAGAAGTGGGGCGATGCAATATTCAGATGTAATGAATCCAGAATCAAAGGGAGAGGCGCTCTTGCTCGAAGCGGGTCCGGCGAGCAGGAGAGTTGAGGAGAGGTAGACACAAACGAAAAATATTCGTGGATTTCTTTCCCAGCTGTCCTTCCCTCATTTCCCGAGTTTTGGATGTTTCAGTTCTTTTCTTTTCACCTTTTGTTCTCTTTTCTATCCGTTTCTTTTCTCTCCGTGTTTTTACGTTTTGGTGGTCCATATGTACCACTGTATATAAAAAAAAAAAGTTAAATCAGGTCAGTTCAACGGCAGTAATTCCGAAATCGGGGAATGAACCCATTTGGGAAACAATTCTGGAGTAAGCGAAGAGCTTCAGCGAGGACACCAAAATATGACGCAAGACACAACATGACAACAAATGATTCTTGCGTTGTTGAGTAATCAGAGTATTTCAATGGACAGTCTCTAGAAATATTATAAAAGGGAATTATTGCAAAGATATATATAACTGTCGCGTCAACGGATGTTGTGTACAGTTGTCATGCATCGGGTTCCATTGCCCAGGGTGGGCGAAGGACAAGTGCCCTTGTAACGGACAAATATACCGACATACAAACAAACTAACAACGCTAGCACTTTTCTCTAGAGGCTATAATATTTTTTGCTTACACTAACCCTCTTCACATATTTTTTCCCTTTGTGAAACTTCTTTAGAATTAGAAAGTTTCTAATATTCGGAACGGAAGGTTTCAATATCTAGGAAGTCCTGGATTTAAAAAAGATAATAATGATAAAAAAAATAAAGTATAATTAATACTTGAAAGGCGTTTTCGCTCCTAATTTTGAAGATTTCCAAATAAAGAAAACTACGTCGACGATGTTCATCTCCATCTTCACTTGACCCTACTCAAGGTGCAGCATCAATCTGACTAAAAGCACTTGGCGTAAGGTAGAACAGTATGTGTATATTTTCTTTCAAGAAGATGGAGAAGGAGCTGGGGTGAGAGAGCAATTAGGAGAGCTCTTGTCTTGAAAAATCGATGAGACCCAAGTCTTACACTCACGGCGACTCCTCCAAGATCTCAGGGTCCACGCCCTACCTACCCCTCGACCCGAGTTTCCACTTAATGTTGACTGCAGAGGAAGAGAATTGACCCCCGGGGGGGTGGGGCGGGTATGGACACCCCCCTGCCCTGGAAGAAGGTCATCTGTCGTTTGCCAGAATCGTGTAAAGTACGTCTAGATTTGTAGTCATTGAGATTTGGGTTTTCTTTAAGGGAATTCTGGTTATCGTTTGGTGATAGGGTTAGGAAAGATCTCTTGGGTCTGTAGCTAAATTGAAGCTGTCTGTCACTTGCTGGAACAGTGTCTGGTGCTTCACATTGAGTTGAATCTTGAGAATTTATGACTTGACCGTCCCGTGGTTGAGATTTTCAACTTTTTCAGCCCCGCCTGAATTAGGTTATGTAAACAAAAAGCTGTGTGTGTGTGTGCGCGCGTGCGTGTGTGTGGACCATCACAATTGCTTCTCCCAATATCACCCTTCATCTTAAAACACACTACTCCACTTCGGTCGCCCTCTCGTTCTCCTACCTTCCACCCATGAAACGCACTGCACTTGTTGTACCCCTTCATTCTCTTCATATGCCCTCGCTAACTCACCCTGAGCTCTCTTTCAGCCCCTCTTGCTGTATCCTTTCCCTAATTTTCCTTTTATTCTCTTGTTCAATACCTCATCCATTCCCTTGATGTCTTACATGGGTCTCAGGTAATATAGACCCACAAATACTTTCTCCTGTATGACTGATCCTAAGGTATAGAACTAGCACACGCACACACACACGCACACACACACACACACACACACACACACACACACGGACACACACACGGACACATTTGTGTCGAAGATTATTTCTGTGCGTTCTCGCCATGTTTGGCGATATGTTCAGTAATGTCCCGGATTTCGGGAGATGTTACGATGCAGTCAGCTGAAGAAGGCGGCGGTGATCTGAGGGACGCGCGGCCTTCCATCTCTTGTCGTTGGCGTTCCAGATTCGTACCAAAATATTCCGAGACTTGGAGACTTTTTGATGTGTTTATCTGTTTAATTATTTATTTCATTTATTTGTTTGTTTTTGCGAAAATTGGGGACTGAATTTTAGGGATTTTGGAAAGAGAGAAGTGTGATTGGAGACGTACCAAAGAACCTAAATGTTTAGATTAAGAAAAAAATTATTAAATGAAGAATCGTCATCCCAGACTTCGACAGGGTGACAATTCTTGATGTGGGCCATCCTGGATTTACGAATCTTTAGTTGTATAAGTTGATGACAAATAAGCATACCCTCATTCAACCTAACCTAACTTAATCTTTATTCCACTGTTGATATTCGGCGTTCTGGGGTGACAGTTCTTCAGGTGGGGTTTCATGGGGTAACGATTCTTCATGTGGGAGCACTGGGGTGACAATTTCTCATGTGACCCGAAAAAAATTATATGGATAATTGAAATAAAACAAAATGAAATATAATGTAAGAATAATTAAGTCAATATCAATCTATATTAGATCTAATGAAGTGAAATAAGATGAAATAAATAGGATATATTGCAATAAAATGAAAAGCGAATAAATACAATGAAATCAAAATGCCTCGATAATTAAATAAAATAAAACAGTAAATGTAATAAACGAAGAAATAATAGTAATAAAATAAAGAAATCAGTATAATGACGTCAAATATAGTCTCGATGATTAGGTAATAAAATAGAATAAATTAAATATAGAAAATAAAATGTAGAAATTAAATTAATATGGTAAAGTCATAATCAGTCTCGATGACAAGAAGATAAGATTAGATAAAATAGGGTGCCGGTATAGTATGTGGCCTACGATTATTTTCTTTTTCTTTGGTATAGTATGTGGCCTACCTTTCCAATTAGGCTAGGTTAGGTTAAGTTAGATCAGGTTAGGTTAAGTTAGATCAGGTTAGGTTAAGTTAGATCAGGTTAGGTTAAGTTAGGTCAGGTTATGTTAAGTTAGGTCAGGTCAGGTTAGGTTAACCCATTAAACTCCGATGACAAGATGTCTTGTCATTTGGTCAAATAAAACAAAAAATCATAAAACACCAAAATGTTTGATCAAACACCAGAAAAATATGACGTCAGTCCTCCTCGCTTCGCTCGCGAGCGAAGCGAGGACTACTGACGTCATATTTTTCTGGTGTTTGATCAAACATTTTGGTGTTTTATGATTTTTTTTATTTGACCAAATGACAAGACATCTTGTCATCGGAGTTTAATGGGTTAAGTTCGGTCAGGTTAGGTTAGGTAGGACACATTCAAATAGGGTAGGCCACATGCTATACCATTTTCAAAAAAGTAGGTCACATACCGTAAAATGGAATGCAAGAATATAAAAGAAATGAATAAAACAAAATCAAAATCAGTCTCGATTATTAGAAACTGAAACGAAATAGGATAAATTAAATAGAATGCAAACTGAAAAAAAAATAGAATTATGATGAAAAAAATATAATAGAATCAAATTCAGTCTTGGCAGTTGCTGGGAACTTTGTAATAAATCTTGAACTACGTTAAAAGAACGGCGCTAATATTCAGTAAATAACGAAAAAAAAACAAAAAACGAAAGTGATACAACGTACTAGAACCGCCGTTCACGAGGTACCCAGAACGTGCAGGTGAAGGGCGCTGGTCGGCGTGCGAAGTTAGTATGATGAACGTGAAAACAAGAGAAGATCGATACTGCGTTATCAGCACCTGCTCAGTTCCAGCCAGCACCGGATCCTTGGCCTCTCTGGGGAGACCTCGATTCCTTTTAGGTGAATAAGATCATCTATCGTCAACAAAAACAAAACGAAACTATTAAATAGAAACATGGTATCTGGTACCTTGTTTTGCAAAAATAAATAAATGAAATAATAATAAATAATGGGCGTTTAACGGATAGGATAGTGGCAATGAGACGATTAAAATCGCTTGCCGACAACAAAAATGAAAAAGAAAAGTGCCACTTGATCCCCCCCCCGAGACCGTTTATCTTTACAGTGTGCGGTGAGTCATGTTTCGCATCGTTCACGCCTTCGTTTCTTAACTTTCGTTCAGTCTTTAACACCATGTATGAACAACGAAAATTAATTGAAACTGACGAAGATTAAGGAGAGGGATTAACGAATAGAGCCGAAAGGGTAGGGGTAGGGGGAGAGGGAGGTGGGTAGAATGGGAATTATTATCATTATTTATTTTTTCTTATTTGTGTTGTTTACTAAATGTCAACCGACCAAGAATGTGAGCAGTTAACGTTCTGTGATCGAATGAATAAAAAAATACCAAAGAGTAAAATGTATCCATGCGTTTGTCATGTTTTTTTTTTATCTTTGTAACTAAGGCTTGTGCCTTTGTTGTTCTTAATTTACCAGCGTTTCTATCCTTGTGTACATTCTTTCGCCAGCTGGTGTGCAGTGTGTGATTTGCCCAGTGAATTATTTAAATTTTTAGCACGTTTGAATGTTGCCACTGTGATCTGTGCCTGTTCCCACAAACGAGTGAGATTTTTTCCACAAAATTCCCACAAGGAAATCTGGAGTTCCACATATTTTTCCCCACAAAAAGAAGGAATTATTGTATACACATCTAAGTTCATTGCAACATATAATTTGCTCACAAAATATCCCATCTGAACAAATTTCTCAGACACAAATTTGTGGAAAATTCACACAAAATGGCACTGGTGCATTAGACTGTAATTGTCAGACAAATATATACAGCACATTTTAATACGGTTCTTTATTAGTTTTATGTTATTTTATTTTATTTTGATTTGTTTTACTGTAATTGGTTGGCAAAAGGACATAATGTATTTTGGGCTATTTATTTACTAATTTATCTATTTATCGTATTTTATATAAAATGTAATTGTCTGACAAAATGTACAGTGAATTTTTATATATTTTATTTATTCTAATTGATTTTATTGTATCTAATTTTGTTTCCATCAACCTCATCTGTAATTGACAAAATACACAGGATATTTTATTATATTTTATATCATATTTTATTATATTTCGTTTTGCTACATAGCATTTAACCGTAATAAAACCGTTGATCTGGATTTGCGATTGCGCTGTTGTCAGTGTAGGC
Source organism: Oratosquilla oratoria (assembly GCF_046742065.1). Classification (NCBI taxonomy): domain Eukaryota; kingdom Metazoa; phylum Arthropoda; class Malacostraca; order Stomatopoda; family Squillidae; genus Oratosquilla; species Oratosquilla oratoria. The sequence goes on along the minus strand of NC_134819.1, from coordinate 34,506,832 downwards.
GTTCAAACACAACCACGTTTTTTTCCCTTGACGATGCGGTACCGCCGCGGTTCAAACCGCTAGTTTGAACGGGGCCGTTGAGTTATTCAAAGACATTTGATTTGGCTAAGTTAGGTAAGGTCACATTGGAATAGTTAGGTGGTTTGCTCCGTGGGGTGGATTTTCAATTTAACCCCTCCTCTCCCCTTTTCTCCCCTCTCCCCTTTCCCTTTCCCCCCCTTCCCCTCTCCCCATTCCCCTCTCCCCTTTCCCTCTCTTCTCTCTCCTCCCATCCTCCACCACCCAATCCCTCGATCTTTAACCCATTCAACTCCGATGACAAGATGTCTTGTCATTTGGTCAAATAAAACAAAAAAATCATAAAACACCAAAATGTTTGATCAAACACCAGAAAAATATGACGTCAGTCCTCGCTTCGCTGCGAGCGAAGCGAGGATTGACGTCATATTTTTCTGGTGTTTGATCAAACATTTTGGTGTTTTATGATTTTTTGTTTTATTTGACCAAATGACAAGACATCTTGTCATCGGAGTTGAATGGGTTAAGTAAAAAAAATCCACTTCAATTTTCAATTCATTTTAACGAAAAAGTCTTAAGAAATAAAACAAGTAAATATATGTATAGTGTATATACGTATATATATATATATATATATATATATATAGTTAGGTAAGTAAATAAAATCATAGAATAAGATATATACAAATAAGTATAAGTGTTAGGTTAAATTAGCCAATTAAACTAGCCAAACAGTAACGCAGATGGTATATCAGTAGACTTCCGAGCAAAAGTTCACTGGTTCGAATCCCGCTTGGCCCAACGGCGTATCCAAGCAGCAATCAGTTTCTATTACCCCCCGTGTTGTCCTTTCACAGTCACTTCCCTTGAAGCTGAGCACCTGGAGAAGTGCAGTGAATTTCACTCAAGGCCCTGTAACCTTATACAGGTTGTGACTCTAAACTTGTGTACTCCGTTGCATGTAAAAGCTGAGATTCAACTACATTGGTGAATAATAACTAGATAGATTAAGAAATAGATGAATAAGTGAACCAATCATTATATATATATTTATATTTATATGACGTAAGTGGAGTAGGAAAAACAGGAGTTTTAGTCTGGGTTTATTCCTGACTAGTTTCGCAGGTATACTTCTTCAAAGGAATGAATATATATATATATATATATATATATATATATATATATATGTGTGTGTGTGTGTGTGTGTATATACATATATATATAAATATATATATATATATATATATATATATATATATATATATATGCATGCACACATCGACGACATTATCAAACATGGCGTATTGCTCCCTTGGCAACGTCGTCGTCTTGGTAACGTCTTCCGTCCATTAAATGTGATCTTTCAAACCATCCACACACACACACACACACACACACACACACACACACACACACACACACACACACACACACACACACACACACACACACACACACACACACACACACACACACACACACACACACACACACTTGTTTATTTATACGGTGTTCATTATAATTAGATATTTCTAAACCTTCACAGTAGCGAATAAAGTTTCCTCTTTAACTGACGGGGCCCCCCTAAACTGAATAAAATCGCCCGACGGCAGCCACAGAAATGTCTCAGTCGAAGGTTTGATCAAGATGGTTTTGAATGAATTTGAATTGTCGGTTCTTGCAAGCATTTAATGCCTTTGTTCTATCTGCTACCAGTCATTTTTTTTTCGGAAGGGTGCGAAATCATAGAAAACGGAGTTGAATGTAGATAACTGATATTCTCCTTGTTTCAAATTAATTCATTCAACCCTTGAGAAAAACGTAAGCAAATAAATAAGTAAATAGGCAAATAAATGGAACAATTAATAAATGAATAGATTAATAGTGAATGAATAAGCAAATTAAAAATGGGAGTGGTTTTCAACCAGGGATAGGTGGAAAGGTAAATTGACCACGCCCTTTGGGAGGATATCATGATTGGAAATTAAGATATTCTGTAGATACGTTGTGTGGGAGAGTGGATTGTATTTTCTTGATCATTGTTTTTGTGCAAAATATTTTTATTATTATTATCATAATTATTTTGTTATTGTTATTATTATTATTTTATTATTATTATTATTATTTTATTATTATTATTGTTATTATTATTATTGATATTATTTCTGTTATTGTTTCATTACTGTTATTATAATTATCACTATTGTTATTAATGTTTTTATTATGATTATAACTTTTATTTATGCGTTGATTAATTTTTTATTCAGTTACTTCTACGTGTTGTTTTAAATTATTTAATCTTGTTTCTCTATTTCAATGTCTGCTATGCAGTTTTGGTTTGGCTTAATGGCAGAATCAAGTCGAAGATTTAATCAACAGAGGAAGAGGTCGAAAACCGTCTGAATGAAACTTTCTGAAATTCGAATAAAATTTTTTGAAATGGGACTGTCAGGTTTGACGTAATTCATCAGTGGCTGAGATGAACTTTAGATAATTTGATTCAAGCTACCGGTATACGATTTTATTTTGTCGTGCCCCGGGGTAATGAAACCTTGAACCTGGGGGTACGGGACGTGATAGCCAATACAGTGCTAATATACTGTATATTTACAATGAGATAGCAAATCAAAGTTTGTATCACTAATCATATTTCGTATGTTTGCATTGTATTTGTATTGGATCGTGGTACGAAGATGATTTTTTTCTTTATTTATTTATTTATTTATTTTTGTCTTTATTTTTTATGTTTGCGATACCAAGGAGTACGGGTATCGATAAAGGTAGAACCATTTGTCTAGGGTTTGTTTACGTAAATCCATTTGGGGCTGTTTTGTACTTTGAGTCATTTCATACTAGACGACGTCAAGCGATTATATTCATCTTGGAAATTATTTTTGATAATTAGTAATATTTGATATTTGATATTTTTATATATATTTTTTTTATAATATACTATATCTAATGATTTGATAATTATGTTTAACAATTTTTAATTTAATTCGAAAATTAAAATTCAGTTTTTCTTCAAATTAGTGAAAACACAGGAAACTAGGGAAGCTGCCTTTTCCCCTGGCTTCGATTTGGTCAGTCTGGGACTACGAAAAGAAAAAATCTTCGTAAAGTATATGCACTGAAATCAAACACAGATTTGAATCTGAAAAAAAAAGAAAAAAATCGGTGAGCGTGGCGCTGTTAGATTCGGAAAGTTTTAGCTATGAATTTAAAAAAAAATTCTTTAGCTTAGACGCATTGAGCATTTCAGTGATGGCGATCTTCTTGTTGATTATGTTTATCATAAAGGTGAATCAAGGGTTCGATTTTCGGTATATATATTGTTAATGCATTGTCTACGGTATATGTGAGTGCAGTTGCGCGCACGCACACACACACAGCCACACGACACCTCGAGCATAGCTCCCCTTCCCGTAAAATACAACTAGGTAAATACACACACACACACACACACACACACACACACACACACACACACACACACACACACACGTCTCGATGACGCAGTGATATTGTTCGCGGCCGCCGCTGCTGCGGTCCGGGTTCGAATCCCGCCCAGGGCTGAAATAATTTCAGTATCGCTGCACTGCGAGTCGTTACTCCAACTCTTGTGGGCGGAGAGTTAGGGTGTGTGTTGTGCGTGTAAGGTCACAACATTATCCATAGGTCGGTCATATATGAGCTCTGAACTCTCTTCCGGGAGGGTAAAAACTGTCAATCACGAGTCCAACACGTGATCCAAGGCTATGGTGAACCATCGTGAATCACACACACATACACACACACACACACACACACACACACACACACACACACACACACACACACACACACACACACACAAAGATCGGTCATATATGAGCTCTGAGTTCTCTTCCGGGAGAGTAATAGCTGTCGATCACGAGTCCAACACGTGATCCAAGACCGTTGTGAATCACACACACACACACACACACACACACACACACACACACACTAAAGAAGAAGGATCAGACCAGACTAAAGGTCAGTGGCAGTGGTGCCAACTTTAAAGGTGAACTGGAAGTATAGAAACAATTGTACTGCTTTGTTCCAGAGTCTGCAGGTAGGCAGGTGTTGGCCCGTGGGACTCGAGGTGAGGTGAGGGCTGGAAAGATGGGGTTTCCTTTCGAGATAAGGCCTCCAGAAATGTTAAACACGAAATGATGTCAGTTCATGATGGACACTTGCATGTCATGTATAGTTTATTTACGATATGAAAAAACAAACAAACAATAGCTTCGCCATTGTATATTGTAAGGACCCATCCCCATGAATTCGTGTTTACCTCTCCCAGGGTCAAAATGTGTGTATATATTAATAGCTGATCGACCTTGTGGCAAACCATATAGCAAATCTGGTATAATCGATCCCCGTGAACCATCTTCCATCACTCACCGATTCAATACATGCCGCTGAGCTCTGCTATTTTCCTTCCTTTGACCTATATTTTCAATTCCCTTTCCACGTCCTTCATAATCTCCTGACATACACAATACCCTAGAAGTGCTTTCCGTCCTCCATTCCCACCATCCGTTGATCCACGACATCCAGTCATGGTTAATCTGAATCCATCCTCTCCCTCCATCCACTTCCTGTTTCACATTTGAGTCCCTTTGTTGGATGACATCTCATGCTGGCGTCCCCGGCAATGAACAAGACACACATTGCTCCATGCCAGACCCCCTGATATACATTACTCTGAATTCACTCACCCCCGAGAGAACAGAAGACCTGTCCAGGCTACGGTGTGGCCACCGTCCAGCACTTCTAAGTTACCGGAAGAGGCTGGATGACCGTGTCACAGATAACTGTCCAGGGTGTATCAGTTAACGTCGTACTATACAACGGATTATGGAAGACTGCATTGTAGACAACCATGCTCGCCAGCAACACAGTATACACTCTTTAAAGGATTTGTGAGAACCCCGTTCTAGCCACAGCGTTCCTCGAAGATGGAACTGCTCAGCCAGACAGTCTAGGGAACGACAACAACAACAACAGCGACAACGACAACAACGAATAAGCTGGTAAGGCAGCTCAGGATGTAGCATCAACCTCCTTCGACACTTCTATCTCGTTGCTTGCAACAGACCACCATCCCACCCTCAAATCCTCACTTGCATAAACTTATATAAAGGTATAAAATATTTTACAAAACTTGTATAGAAATGAATATCATATTAGGGGAATTAAGACCAATAGCCCTGTCTACTTTCGGCAGTTTCCTTGAACAAATTTACCTTCTGTTTAAACCTAACGACTCGTATCTGTCCTAACGCCCCATCATTCCTGCAGTTTAGGGATATCACGTATATACCCGCACTCGACCCACTGCATAAGCCCAAAACGATCCTCGATGTCGGCGTGGTATGGTCCTCAAGGATAGAAGCGCTAGTGAAGCGTTTTGGGCACTCGAACCCAGAGCTATGCAGCTATAGCTTCCGTTGTTGTATTGATATCATTTCGTTTACGAAAAATCTCTTCTATAAAGGGAACTACTCCATACGGATGATTATTTGGTGTAACGTCGCGAACTCCTCCTATTAGGAGGCTAAGACCCGTCACAGAGCATCTTGTGGCGTGTAATTTAATGAAACATGCCCTTGGTTCAACTCGCCCGTGACAGATTTCGAACCGCCATCACCTCGACCTCCGCCGCAGACGGTGACGCTCTAACCTGCGCGGCCAGCGAGCAAACTATACGGAGATAGTATTGAGATTGGGTCAGGTTCAGGTGTCCTGACGGCGACCGACCCTTCGCTGGGCGATCTTGTAATCGAGGAACGCCAAGTGGGACTCGATTACCCTTGAAGTCCTCGAGGACGATCAGAACGTGGGAATGAAGTTTACACACCCTCTCAGGCTGAGAAGGATCTTGAAGGAAGACCTCAGAACTTTATTATTTTTATTCTGGCTGATGCTTGGATCTTATACCTAGAGGAAATTGGAGGAGTAATTGAAGACTAATTTTTTTTTTTTTTTTTTTTTTTTTTTTTAATATTCTAGAGGATATATGATTTAAGAAATTGCTGAGACATTCTGACAGGTTGACAAAAGTGGGAGTAGGAAACACAGGAGTCTTTGTGATTTTATTCCTAACTAGTTTCGCAGATATACGAAATTAACCAGGAATAAACTCAGACTTATGTGTTTCGCACTGCCACATACGTCAATCTAAGAAATATCTTTAATCCATTATGGAGCTGTAACCTTGAACTTGAAATTGTAACTTGTGTACTGTATATAAGCTGTCATTCAAGGACGTTGATAGTAAGAATTAATGATAAACGAACAAGGACCAACAGAGTGACGAGTTCGATCCTTGTTGGAAAAGAAGGAAAATATACACAGAATGTAAAAATTACGCATAAGTTATTTTTATGTAGCTTAGTGGGTGAAAGAAGTAAAATATATTGTGAACCCAGCAAATGAATGGAAATGGGATTAGGCAGTTAAATTCGCACGAAAGATATGCGATGGAGCAAGTGTGTTACTGACTGGAAGCCGCGAGATGGGAAGCGTGGAAGAAGGAAAACAAGTGGAGGGATAAGGTAGAGAAGTTTGCAGGAGTGACGTGGCAGAGATGATTTACGGCAATAAAATCCAAAATGTGTCACCGATTTTCCTTCCGTAGCGGGTGGTGCTTTTCCTTATATTCTGACTGCCGCCAGGTGATTTTATTCACGTTCGTGGCACCTTGGAGAGGCATACTCGACTCCTGTGCTGATTATTTCTGTCGACAGGCGATTTCGTTCATGAAGGAATAAGCTCGGTGTCACACTGCCCGGCGCTGCCGTTGCGGCTTCTTGTTGGTTGTATCAAAGTCTCACTTATGAGTCATTGGAATCGAAGGGTTATGACTGTGTTTTAACCCGGGGTAGATGGTGGCCCTTATATAAAGTTCTGGCTGTCGTCAGGTGATTTTATTAAGGTGAGTGAATTTGCAAACATCATCTGGCCGCATCGGGCGCTGCCGCATAGTGTGACACCGGCATAAGTATACAGTTGTACTCAAGATAGTAGAGGTTGCTACAATATATATATATATATATATATATATATATATATATATATATATATATATATATATTATTTATATATAATTTTTATTTTTATTTAATTATTATTATTATATTTTTTTTCTGCATATGATCGATTTGGTAACGAGTGATGCCTTTCAGAGCCAGACAGCAAGAATCCAATCCCAACAGTGCACAGAAGGCAAGGAAAGCAAGGCCATTTCGATAGCTGTAAGCCCCGGGAAAAAAGTGGCGTGGCTGTAACGAATTTTTATTCAAATATGCCAGTCCAGTGTCAGCCGTGTTATTTCACAAACTATGAATGCGTTCACAGTTCCGAACATTTTCTGAAGAGAGAGAAAAAGAGAGAGAGAGAGGAAGGAAGAGTGTGGGAGAGGCAAGTCAATTATCCAACGTAGGTACAAAAGATGGCTACCCCACGTGTAAGGGGGAAAAAGCCTTTGGTATATGTATGTATGTATGTAGGTACAAAAGAGTACAAAAATAAGAGTAGAAACGGGGAAAAAACGAAAAGGACGCTGAAACTATGGTAATATTTAACCAAAACAGTATCGACATTTTGGTTAGCCTAAAATATACAAGAATTTTTTTTCTCTTTGAGTTTAGTATTCTTTGCCGAAATATATATAATTTCCTTATCTTTGCCTAAACGAAAATAATTTTCTTTAACAGCCAAATATGTGATCTTTGAAAAAAGAAAAAGTCATCTTACATATTTCACACTTACTTATAACTTACATATTTCACACTTACTTATAACTTGTTCGATATTTTTACCTTCCTGAAAATGTTCCTTTAATAATTATTTTTCTTTCTCCAACTAATTTCGTTAGGAGGAAACGTCCTTGGCCTATTTTAGTTTTTCTTTTGTTCGTTGTCTTTAAGAAATTTTCATTTTGAGGGAGATGAATGTTAGCGGGTCACGTTTTCTGTTATGATATTTAAGAAAACGTGGAGCATGAAGCCTTTTTAATCTACAAAATATAATGGATAAAGAAGTATGATTAAATTATTTCTGTGGTAGCAACAGTGGTTTTACCAATTTTTTTTTCTTTTAATACAAAGTCAAAGTTAGCGACATCAGTGCAAATCTTCCATGCGAGGTAAAATTGGTTTTTATCTTCTGCGCAAGTGACTTTGAAAGTCTTTGATATTTTCTTTTTTCATCTGGATTTGACCTCGATCCACTGACTGACCCACTTGGTGGAAGCGATGGTAGAGACAATGATGATTGAGGGTGGCAGTGATGGAGATGGTGGAAACAATGGTGATGTTGGAGATGATGAACACAGACCCTACTTGGGGGTAAAGGGTTATAAGGAACTCCCCTTATCACTCCCAACCCCTCATCTACCCTCCACCTCTCCCTCCTTTACCGCCACCTCCCCTCCTCTTCTCTCCTCTCCTCTCCCCTTCCCTATCCTTCGTTCCCTTTCCTTACCCCATCTCCCCCACTCTCCTCCTCCACTCTCGTCGTCTCGCCTCCCATCCTTTCCTCTCCTCCTTTCCTCCCCTCCTTACCATTCCACCCCCTAACTTTCCTCGCTTCATTCATTCGTATATATTTCCTTCTGGTTAACGCCAAGCTCTTCGGTTTGACTGCAGAGGCGGTGCATCAATAATGTTTGTATGAGTTCGTGTGACCTCTTTGGCAACGGGCCCGCTCGGGTCCGGCAGCGGCGGCGTCTCGTTGGGGGGGAGAGGTACAAAGGAGGGGGGAAAGGGGAGAGTGAGAGTAAGGGAGAGAAAGAGAGAGGGGGTGAAAGAGAACGGAGAGAGAGAAAAGGAGTAGGGGGGAAGGAGAGGGGAAAGGGATGGAGGGAGAGAGAGAGTGAGAGGAGGAAGAGGAGAGAGATAGAGATGGGGAGGGAGAAGGAGTTATAGAGAAAGAGATGGAGTGGAGGGGGAGGAAGAGGAGGTAAGGAAAGAGAATAGGTTGGAGAGAGAGAGAGAGAGAGAGCAATCGTTTCTAGGCTAACTATCCGGGGTGAAGAGGGGAAGGGAAGGGAGAGAAGAGGGAAGGAGGGAGGGGATGGGAGGAGAATGGGGGAAAGAAGGAAAGGGAACAAGGGAGAAGATAAGGGAGAGGAGGGAAGGGGAGGAGAAAGCAAAGATAGAGGAGGTGAGAAGACTGTGAGGGAACAAGGAGGAGAGGAGGTGAGAAGAGGGGGAGCTCTTTCTAACTCAGTCTCCCATCTCCACCACCATCTCCACCATCTCCACCATCTCCACAAGCCTCCTCAGAACCAGACATCAGCTGGTGCATCAGGAGTCACCGTCATCTTGGCCAGGACTGAGAGCCAAGATGGGACGAGAAATGTAATTCTTTCTCAACAGTCCTTTGTCGGGTAAGGGACCCTTTGAGAAAGAGTTCCCTTCTTGTGCGTCGAAGGGTCAGGCGGTTTGCAACATGGAAATACTAACAAATTATTATTGTTGTTATATATATATATATGTATATATATATATGTATATATATATATATATATATATATATATATATATATATATATATATTATATTCGATAACGCCCAATGTAAAAATAATAGTAAATTATATTGTTCACGAAAGATCACTTTATACCAGATGAGGTGTTAAGCTCACAATACCTCAATAGACCCTAGTGGCTCAAACATCTTTGTATTTATTTTAGCTGTCACCAGATGATTTTATTCAGCCATTAGGAGCACAGTCATAACTAGAATTCTTGCGACATTTTGGGGGATTTTATCATGTAGATATGTATATATATATTTATATAAATATTTTTTCTGTTTAGTATTTACCTCGCAGTAAAATGTTTTCTTGTACAAAAGAATGTGTTGAATATTTAACAGACTGAAAATTATCGTTGGTTGGGTCAGGAGTTTTGTCCACGAGTTTGATATTTATTCAGCAATATGTGATTATATTCACCTGAAATTAATGTCAAACTTCAGAGGATAAGGAAACTATGGCTGCAGGAAACTGCGTTGACCCACATAGCAAAGACGTTCTTCTAACCTTGCGAGGGCAGCGACCCTGACGTCACAAGAAGGAAGAAGCTGATTGGCTCTGGGCTCCTGGACCTCGGCCAGGAGGGCCAATGGGGCTTCTAGGTGCTAGGAAGTGACGACGTGATGTCATAGTCGTCTGATTTCGTCCCGGGATAAATTTTGTCATGAAATTTCGTAATGTTCTTATGTGTAACAGTATTATCATTATTGTTACTCTGGATATTATTATTATTGTTATATGTTATAACAATAATAGAGCAATTGTTATATGGTGTGGATGTGCTGTGTCTGGCAACACTGCTTCTGACCCAGGGCAGTGGACAAGATGCAGGGATGACCCGTCATCCAGGAGGTGCTAAGATAAGAGGGAGGGTGGAGGGGTGTGGAGTGTATTCAGGGATGGAATGGGTGGGAATGATTTTATGCCTTTTCCTTTTTGGCTACCTCCCTTGTAAGGGGGAAAAAGCCTTGGTATATGTATGTATGTATGTAGTTCTTATTTTTTTATCGTTATAATTGTATGTTGCTGTTGTAGTTGTCATCGTTGTTACTATCGTCATTATTATCATTAGTGTCATTATTATTCTTATTATTACTATTATTATTATATTATTACTATTATTGTTGTTATTATTATTTTATAAAGTAAAAACAAGAAAGTATTTGGAGGAATGAAAAGTTTCGTGAGAAATAGGTATCATCTGCATAGAGGAGACTTGAAATTTGACGCAGAAATGAGTTTAAATGTGTTTGAGATTCACTGTTCGAGAAATATGTTCGGGGTTACGAGGATGGATAGAGGGAGAAATGATGAAGTGAGGCAGAAAGAGAGATGGAAAGAAAAGCTGGTAAATAGAAGAATAGATCAAAGAATACTGAAAGGGTTTGCGCATATGAAAAGAATTGAGAAACGTTAGCAAAAATAGTGAGAAAAGCAGAATTGGAATGAACTTGAAGACCTATAATGAGGTGAATGTCTGTCGAACAAGGAAGGGAGGGATAAAATGAGTATGAGTGGAAAGTGGTTGTAAATGTATGAGAAAATGACGCTGCCTGAAGGGTTTACTTCTTGTTTGTTCTGTGTATTTTTTCGTATGAAAAAGTAGGGAGGGTATCCATGTAATGAAGCCGAGGGGGTTAACCAGCTTCAGTTTTTTGGCCCTGATGTGGAGGCCCTTTTGTATATACAGTACATGTATACACGTATGTATGTGTGTAATTATATGTATATGTATGTATGTATTATTATTCTATCAGATGACGCACTGCATAAGCATTAGGAGTTTTTATTCATTTATATTTCTAAATTTATAAGTGTGTGGTTTGTGTGTCATATATGCTAGAATTGATAAATATATTGATAAATTGTTAAACAATAAACACGCAGTCGTTAAGCAGAAAGAAAAAATAACAAGAATAGGAGGATTTTTAATTTCGCGTTAAATCTCTTTCGAATTTTAGTGTTCATATAGAACTCGTGTAGTACCTTATGCCAGAAGACTACGACATCTGGCAACTTCGGCTCCTTGTTTTCGACGTGACGTCAAATCGTCGTAACTTGTATCGACGCGCTTCCCGCCGCGCGTTTAAGAACCCTGATTCGATTTCTCAAGTTTGGGACGACAACAGTCGTAAGAACAATAACACGTACGTAGACGGCGATGATTGTCTTTGCTATGTGTATGCGTATGTATATATACAACAGTAATCACATAAAACACGTGAATAAAGATATTTTGCTTGAAACCACGAGGAAATCAAAGATCGGAATACTGAACGTTTTCGTCTATATATATATATATATATATATATATATATATATATATATGTATATATAATATATATGTATATATAATATGTATATAATATATATATATATATATATATATATATGTATATATATATGTATATAATAATATATATATATAATATTATATATATATATATATATATATATATAATATATATATATATAATATATATAATTTATATATATATATGTATATATGTATATGTATATATATATATATATATATATATAAAAATATATATAAATATATATATATATATATATATATATATATATATATGTATATATATAAATATAGATTTATATATATATATATATATATATATATATATATATATATATATATATATATATGTCAAGTAAACATAACTTGCTGCCTTGGTAGAAATGACCATTACTTCACCATGATGTCACTGACTATGACGTCATTATGGATGTTAACGATTCGGTATCGGATTTAAGCATAAGCTAAGAAAATTTTTTAATTGGCTATATCGCATTTTTTCGTGTACGTTTGGAGTAGTTTTACATGTGGTTAATTAAAGTAATATTTTTAACATAAATTTTCTGTAACATGCTTTTTATGTATTCGTAATTTCGGTAATCTGTATAGTTCCTTATGTTTTCGTCCTGTCTCATAAGTTTTCGTCCCCTTTGACTCCATTTCATAAGTTTTCGTCTCCCTGATTTACGCCGTTTTCATAAGGATTCGTCCCCTGTTACTCATGTTTACTTAACAAGTCGACGGTAGGCGCTGCGTGCCTACGTGTACATCATGTATATATAGACAGGCGAGTAGGCAGCGCAGCGCTATCACCTTGCTTGCTTGTACATACACGGAGACTTCAGCGTGTATGCGCGTTAGCGTACGCAGAGAAGTACACGCAGCGGTGTACCTACAGAGACGTACACGCCGAGGCGTACACGAACAAGCGTACGCGCAGAGGCGCACACAGACAAGCGTACAGGCAGAGGTGGACACAAACGCACACGAACACACACACACACACACACACACACACACACACACACGCACAAACGAACACACACACCTCGTGGCGCCGTGGTTAGCGTTCGCGGCCGCCACTACGGCGGTCCGGGTTCGACTCCCGCCCAGGCCTGAAATGATTTCAGTATCGCTGCGCTGCGGGGTGTTACTCCAACTCTCGTGGGCGGGGAGTTGGGTGTGTGTGTGCGTGTAAGGTCACAGTATTACCCATGGATCGGTCATATATGAGGTCAGAGCTTTCATCCGGGAGGTTAATAGATGTCGATCACGAGTCCAACACGTGATCCAAGACCATGGTGAAGCACACACAGGAAAGAAGCAACTCTTGCTAGGTCTTGTCTATGTAGCACCTTTTCGCTATACCTCCAGGGGAATTTCGCTCGGATGAATGAAATAGCTTGCCGTTAGCCAGAATAGATATATACAGGGTCATATTTGGGAGCGGCAGGGTAAATTATTGATCCATCTTTATTTGGTTACCTTTTTATTTTGTTTAATTGTTTATTTTTGTAATTCATTGTTTATTTTATTTGTTCATTTTTGTCACATTCCTCTGGAGGTCGCTCGAAGAAGTATCGAGCCGGACACAAAACTCGGGCCAAAAATGAAGAAGAAAAAGGAGGAGAAGAGGGAGGAGGAGGAGGAAAAGAAGGAGAAGAATAAGGAGGAAAAGAAGAAGGAGAAGAAGAAGAAGGAGGAGGAGGAGGAGGAGAAGAAGAAAAAGGAGGAGGGAGAGAAGAAGGAGGAGGGGAGAAGAAGGAGGAGGGGGAGAAGGAGAAGGAGGAGGAGAATGAGATGAAGAAGGAGAAGAGGAGGAAGAAGAAGGAGAAATCAATCCCTTTCCCTAAATAACAGTTCAGTGGAGGGGGGGGGGGCGAAAGAGGACTTCTTGGTGGGCAGGGCGGGAGGGGGAGCTCCGACTCCGCGGTCGGTCTGGCCCTCTCTCCCTCTCTCCCTCTCTCCCTCTCTCTCTCTCTCTCTCTCTCTCTCTCTCTCTCTCTCTCTCTCTCTCTCTCTCTCTCTCTCTCTCTCTCTCTCTCTCTCTCTCTCTCTCTCTCTCTCTCTCTCTCTCTCTCTCTCTCTCTCTCTCTCTCTCTCTCTCAAGTTGGTTGGCTTTGTTATCAGTTCGTACAAGTTCCACTTCTTCCAGTCCCGTCGCCCTCTTAAGTCTATTGAGTTTCTCTCTCTCTCTCTCTCTCTCTCTCTCTCTCACACACACACACACACACACACACACACACACACACACACACGCACGCACACACACACACGCACACACACACATTTAGACGACTTGACGGCACAGTGGTAGCGTTCGCGGCCGCTACTACGGCGGTCAGGGTTCGCATCCCGCCCAGGGTTGAAATATTTTCAGTATCGCTGCGCTGCGAGTCGTTACTCCAACTCTTGTGGACGGGGAGTTGGGTGTGTTTGTGCGTGTAAGGTCACAACATTACCCATAGATCGGTTATATATGAGCTCTGAGCTCTCTTCCGGGAGGGTAATAGCTGTCGATTACGGGTCCAACACGTGATCAAAGACCAATGTGAATCGCACACACACACCACACACACACACACACACACACACACACACACACACACACACACACACACACACACACACACACACACACACACACACACACACACACACACACACACACACACACACACACACACACACACACTCAGAAGAAGAGACCTGAAAAAGAACAGCTTTCCCCACAGACTGGTGGATTTATGGAACAAACTGGACGAAATAATGTGTGCAAAAACCATACACGAATTTAAGAACAATTTAGACACTGAGAGATACAGAGACGGGACACCGCGAGCATAACTCCCTTTCCCGTACGATACAACTAGGTAAATACACACACACGCTTCTTACATTTTTTCTCTTTCTTACTAAATTTGAACTGAGGGAAGAGCACACCCCAGGAGACGCTGAACTGTAACCAAAAGCCGATTATCATGGTGACGGTTTATTATATATTTCTAATTTTGACCGAAAATTGTCTAAAGATGAGTCGAAACTTCCTTTTGTTGTTTACTGGATTTTTTTTTTTTTTTTTTTTTTTTTTTTTTTTTTTTTACGAAAAAAATATCACAGTTAAGAATAGATCAATAGTTAAATAAGAAATAATTTAATAGATAAAAATATTCATCGTAGTGATGAATAAATGAATAATCAAATAAATAAATAAATAAGTAAACAAATAAATGAATAAATAAATTAAAAAATTCTACTGTAACAGGTGTCTGTTCACTTAGTACAAAGGGCCAAGGTGACGACATCGGACGCAGCTGAGCGCCCTCTGACGTCAGCCCGACGAATATATACCCTGAGGCGCTGAGTAGCTGATCCCTTTGCCCTACGTGCTCGGATAGCCGGTAGCTGTTAGCGATCACAGGAGGCTTTGGGGATCAAGCTCAGGATCAGAGGTCCTATGAGCTGAATAAAATCGTCTGGCTTAAAAATAATTGAAAAAAATAACGTCACCTTTGGTAAGAGGTACTTTCCCTACCGGAGGGTACTTGTAGCTGTATTTTTCAGAGCACCAGGCGATTTTATTCAGCCGTAGTCAAGGATGTCATCTATTAAAATCAAAATAGATTTAGCCTTGCCGCTAACTTTCTTGAGTTTATTGGGTTAAGTAATGCACTTAAGTGGACTTTGTTAGCTAACTTCTATTTTTTTCTGTATTTGGCTTTTTCTTGTTCTGGGAGGCTGTGGAATTCTTCTCCCCCCCCCCCTGTAGGTGCTTTTTTACCCATGTATTTCTCTAGTTTTATTTATTTTTATTAATTCATTTATATGTTTATTTTATTTTGTTTTATTTTATTTTTGTCCATTAGGAGGCTATGGAAATCTTTTCCGTCTGATATTTTCTCAACTAGTCTTGATTGACTAATGAAAAAAATTATATATATATATGGGGGTTTGTGTGTGTTTATGTGTGTGTGTGTGCGTGTGTGTGTGTATGTTTCAAGACTCTTGACCTCAGCTGTACAATATTTGAGTAAAGGCGCTTGATGACAAAAGTTCAACAAAGAAGAACTCGACCTTTGTTCGTCAAGGGCCAAGGGTTCGAAGAACGGCCCTTGGGGGTGTTCCCTCTTCTTCAGGAGCAAGTGTTCTCCCCCCCCCCCCCCTACCTGTTGATGGGTCGTGCGTGTGAAATGCGAGTCCGCGGCAGAGGCGACGCAGTCTATCAACATGCGAGCTCTCTGCTTTTATGTTGTCCTGTTTGTCAAGATGGTCTTTTCAAACTTCACTCCCTCCCCCCCCCCCTCTTTTTGTCGATGTTTTTCTGGTATGTTTTCGTGAAGGCTTTATCTCTCTCTCTCTCTCTCTCTCTCTCTCTCTCTCTCTCTCTCTCACCATCGTAGTACGCATGGTGTGATTTAGTGAGATGCTGGGGCTACTGTATTTGTGGATATAAAAACAATTTAATGAACTGATGTAAGAACTAGTGAAAATGAATCATTTGATGGCCCATAAGGATTCTTGTCCATGTCCAGCCTTCACTTTTAAGTGCTACATTAACTGATGTCCTTGAGGGAGATATATCTCGTATCTCTTTGGATCGTAAATTTACGACCTGATCCTTTAACGACCTCGTAAAGTTACGAGTATCGTAAATGCTTAAATTAAAGCTTGGATTTCTGCTAGCGAAATCTCGTTCTGGTTGTTTAAATGGAGGTTGGAGGTAGGATGTCGGAGGAAAAATAACCCAGTGTGATGGCTTCTTTAGACACAGTGTGATAGCCAGCCATCTGACTCAGTCTATCCTCCCATCGTTTCCTGAATCAGTTTAACAAAGAGATTAACTTTCTTTTTCAAGTTAATCAAACCAAGCTCTACTTTGAAGTTTCTGTGATCATAATTTCCTTTTGTGATCTGAAAGAACAAAGAACACATTTGGGACAATGGTGAGCCATCCGGACTTGAAACTCTGATTGTATCGTGGCTTTTAATTGGTTAAATTGGATTATAAGGGCAAAGTATGAACACCGACAAAAGACCTTTTGATCCACCACGGGGTTGGATGAAAAAAGTTTAATAATAATGATAATAATAATAATAATAACGATAATAATAGTAATAATAATGATAATGATAGTAATAATAATAATAATGATAATAATAGTAATAATGATAATAATAATAGTAATAACAATAATGATAATAATAATTGATGAATAGATAAAAATAAAAACAAAATAAGATAAAGATCAACTCCCTATCACACTTCCACAAAGTGGAAACTGAAACCCGTGATAAGGCAAGACCTGTTAATTGCGGTAAGCCGCTTTATTATTGTTATTATTAGTATTATTTATTTGTTTTTTAGGCCGACATTTAGGTCGTTTCCCCGCAAGTTCAGGACTGCTGGGAACCAACGCCAGAAGTACGCAGCGGGTCTCGGGAGCCGAATTCACGACCATATGTTCATAAGTGCGACACGGTATCCACTGGACTACCGCGCGGCTCGAAATAAAGATAAAAAAAAAACACTTAAATGAAATAAACAAACAAATGAATAAACAGATGAATATATAAATAAACAAATGAATAGATAAGTTAAAATCAGTATATAGATTAGTTATAAACTGTGGCATCTCAACGGAGGAGTCTGTTCGGTGAGGGGGAGGATGTCGGATTGGGAGACGGTGATTTCGCATAATTATATTCATTTTAACTCCCACCAGATGATTTCAATACAATACATCTCCCCTGAAACATATATGCATATATATATATATATATATATATATATATATATATATATATATATGTGTGTGTGTGTGTGTATGTGTATATATATGTGTATATATATGTATATATATGTGTGTATATATATATATGTATATATATATATATGTGTGTGTGTGTGTGTGTACGTACTCATCATTGTCTTGGATCACGTGTTGGATTCGTGATCGAGAACTATTTCCCTCCCGGAAGAGAGCTCAGAGCTCACATATGACCAGTTTATGGGTAATGCTGTGACCTCACACGCACACACACACCCAACTCCCCGCCCATGAGAGTTGGTGTAACGACTCGCAGCGCAGCGATACTGAAAAATATTCACATGCGGGACTCCACCCTCCAGCCGCATCCTTCCCGTTTCCAAAATGACGTCATCAGTCCCTGAAAGTATCTCTCAGAGCGTCCCTGATGATGTTCCCCCATCCCTGTATCGACCTGCAGGCGCCTAGCGGCCTTAGGGCACCGGGGGAGAGATCCACCCTAAGGCTGTGTACTTCTCAGCGTTGGTGGCGAGGAATATATATATATATATATATATATATATATATATATATATATATGTATATATATGTATATATATATATACTATATATATATATATATATATATATATATATATATATATAGATATCTAAATAAATAATTTGTCCAAATATCAAGAAAAAACAAAGCTGATTATATTAATTTTGCCGTTCAGTTTCATACATATATGAATAAATCCATATATTTACCTTTAGGAACTCACCCCATTCTCCCCTCTCCCCCTCTCTTCCCTCTCTCCCCTGTTTCCCCTCTCTTCCCCGCATGCCCTAGTAGGCCAATTACTCGCACCCCAATGTTAAGAGCCATTGTACAGATTTTGTGCATTAGTACTAGATTTATGGATTACTATTGGAAGGAGCGTCGTTTGCTGCACAAGGGAGAGGCAGGCTGGCCTGGGGGTAGGGTAGCCATGGAACAGACAGACAGACAGACGGACAGAGAGGAAGGAGTCAACGCAACAGGTTGTTTGCGGCGAGGCAATACTACGGCACTCTCCCCCTCTTCTCTCCCCCCCACCGCTCCTTGTCTTACTATCCTTCGCCTCGTTTCGCCTCGCTTTTGTTTCGTGCCTCGTCTTGTTTTCATCTTTCTGTGTCTCTTCTCGTTTGGCTCGAGTTGCAAGGTCTTAGAAATTCACCCAACGGAATCAGGCTTAGGCACCTTAACTTGCACTCTCTGGAAAGGCGTAGAGTGCGGGGTGATGTAATAGAGGTATTCGAATGGGTTAAGGGCTTTAACAAATGTGATAAGGGCAGGGTCATCATATTAAGACAACAGGCAGGACTCGTGGTAATGTCTTTGAGTAGGACAAATTTAAGTTTAAGAAGGAAATAGGCAAGAAAGGGTTTACCAATAGAGTGGTCAACGAATGGAATAGACTTAGTAACCATGTGAGTGTTGAAATAATTGGTTGTTTTAATTAAGAGAAGATTAGAAAATTTATAGATCGAGATGAAAGTTGGTAATGTACATGGAACTTCCAGGTGGTATCTTGTAGTCTCTTCCGTCCTTATGTTTTTATAATTTGTTTTTTGTTTTTCAGCTGTATATTCATGACTTTGTCTGATGTGGCTGCTTCTAGGCGATGCTATTCATCGATTTTATTCATCTGAGTGATAACCCTTTTACAGGGAAAGGGTCAAATGTATCTCAGGTCACCTTAGGTCACTGAAGAAGAAGGAGTTCCAGAATTATAGGAAGATTTTGAAATCGCTTAAGATGGAAACATTGGAGACATGGACGAGGGTTATTGTGTATTAGGGAGGTTGAATGGTCGAATTATTTTAAGTGAATCCAGTTTTCGTATGTGGATGACAGACTGTAATATGTATTTCGTTAATTGACAGTGAGCTGGTTAGGGCGTCATTTGATATTCAGACAGTGAGCTGAACATTAACATCACCGTAGACAGACTTGAGAGACAATAATTGCGCGCGCGTGTGATCCGGCAGGACGTAAGAACATCAGAATGTAGGAGACCGCAAGAGACCATAGGGCCCACATTAGGCAATTCCATGCCCCATACCACATGTCATCCCCATCCATGAAATTATCTAAACCTTCTCTTAAACCAGTAGTTTCAGGACTCACTTTATGGTTACTAAGTCTACTCCATTCGTTAATCATTCTTTGAGTAAACTAGTTCTTGCTTATTTCCTTCTTAAGCCTAAATTTGTCCAATTTAAATCCATTACTTCGAACCCTGGTGTCTTAATATGATGACCTTGCCTACATCACCGTGACGTGAAATCAGATGAATCATTTTCACCATAGTATGTCCAAGGCACGTGTTGAGGTGGTGTCGAGGAGCCTACGCCTGGAGGTGCTGAGCAGCTGCGGCCGAAGCCGTCACCTTTGCCCCATTATGCGCTTTAGGGACTGCTGGGGGAGGCACACAGTCACTGCTGGAAATCGGAGAGTAGTGCGGGATTCGAACCTATGACAAAAAAGACGACAGACCTGCACGCTTCCGACTGAGCCACGAACGGACCTAGATATTTTTGAGGATGAGGAAACAGTTTTGCGGAGAATAATTAGGGTAAAGGAAAAGCGAATAGGAAAAAAAGTAAGAAAGGTGGAAAGAAAAAAAAGGAATAATAATGAGAAAATGAGAGTGGAAAATTGCGTGTGGAGGATAGGATAAGCTGCGTTAGGATAAAAGTGGAAATAGTGGAGAGTTGAGTCGATGTTTTGGTATGAGAGAGATTTTATTTATTAAATTAGATGTAAAAAGGAAATAGGCGAGAACTGGTTCGCCAACATGGTTAACGAATGGAATAGACTTAATAATCATGTAGTTAGTGAGCGCTGAAGCTATTGGTTGCTTTAAGAGAAGGTTTGATAATTTTATGGATGGGGATGATAGTGGTAATGGGCATGGAACTACTTAGTGTAGGCCTTATGGTTTCTTGTAGCCTCCTTCATTTTTATATACTTATGTGTTTATGGCTGTTGTTATTGGAAGCGTGGGAACTGAATGAAGGGAAATAATAGGATGCCAAATAGAAATCCATAAGAAAAGGCCTTAAAAAGTAGCCAAAGAAGAAAAGATGACCAGAATCTGATCGAAACGATTTGAGAATTGGAAGAAAACGGAGAAGGGACGGACTGGCTAAGAGCGTCGAATCGTTGATTTCTTATTTCTTGGCGCCGCAACATCGTGGTCGTATGGCGCAGTGACAAGGAGAGTATATGAACCAAAGGTGGAGGGAAATAATAGGGGGAGACCGAACTGGAGATTGGGTGTCATAGATGTTGGTGCAGGACAGAAGTGAGTGGAGACGACGCAAAAGGAAATAGATGAGGAGGACTTTGGGGAAGAAGGATGTTTAGACAAGGAAGAGTGAGCGTTAGAAAGAATGTCAGAACTATAGAAAAGCGAAGTTACAATTATCATAGGCTAATGTTGGTTTTGTGAATCCTTCTTTGTATTTTGGGGTATTGGAAACTTGCCCCCTGTACATTTTTTTTCTTACACCAGCAGCTCCCCATGTTTAAACGAACACTTGCACAAACACACACACACACACACACACACACACACACACACACACACACACACACACACACACACACACACACACTATCTGAGATAGATCCCCGTCCAGGGCTGAAAGAGCATCACAGCACTGCAGGCCAGTACCCTATTTCTGGTGGGTTAGAAATTATGTGATTCACCATGGTTCACCATGGTCTTGGATCACGTGTTGGACTCGTGGTCGGCAGCTATTTCCCCCCCGGAAGAGAGCTCAGAACTTATATATGACCGATCTATGGTCGAGTTGGGTGTGTGTGTGTGTGTGCCTGTAAGGTTACAGCATTACCCATAGATCGGCCATATGCATGAGCTCTGAGCTCTCTTTCGGGAGGGAAATATCTGTCGATCACGAGTCCAACATGTGATGCAAGACCCTGGTGAATCTCTCTCTCTCTTTCACACACACACACACACACACACACACACACACACACACACACACACACACACACACACACACACACACACACACACACACACACACACACACACACACACACACACACACAGAGAGGGGGGAGGAAGGGACACGAGCCATGGAACTCCATCATCCTATTCATTCATTCCTTCGGCCACTTGGAAGCAGATCACCTCATCCCACACACGAAGAAACGAACGGACTCCGTTACCTGGGAGGGAGCAACGAGAAGCCGGAGATGCAGTCATCCTTTGTCTCCCCTCTCCCCCTCTCCCCCTCTCCCCTCAATCCCCCTCTCCCCCTCTCCCCTCACTCACCCACTCACATCTCGAAGCCTGGACGCAGTCACTGGGTAGGCGTTATCACTCTGGGCTATTTTTCCTTCGACTTTGGGAGAAGATTTCCTTTCGGGAAGGAATCTGATATGCTGGAGGAAAATTCAAAGTCAAAAGATGTTCTGTGTAAGTGCTGGAGGTAGGCAGTACCGTAGATTAATTGGAGGTTGGAGGGAAATTAGCCCAGTGTGATACGCCTTGGAGGGAGTGAAGACTAAGAGGTTCTCAGCTGCCGCAGAAGCCGTTACCTTTGCCCTTTGTGCTCAGACATCCATGTCCGTCAAGTAATTGTTGGAGAAATCTGTTGTGGATAGCAAATCGCCGTGGATTTAATCTCGTTTCCATTAAAAAAAAGTAATAATAATAATAATAATGATGATAGTAATGATGGTGATGATAGCAATAATGATAATAGTAATAAGTATTACTTCAAATAATGATAATAATAATTGAACTCTCCAAGGAACCTTTGTAGGAATACTGCTGAGCTCTTCCATTTTTTTTTTTTTTCTTCAAAACTATCGAAAAAAATTGTTTCACTAATTCATTACGCGGGGTTAACTATAGTGTCTCTAGCAGTACATGCAGGATGAAAATGCCTGGAAGTGTTTCTGCAGAATCATTAGTAACCAAAGTCTCATTTCACACGTATCGACTTTTCGTCGTGCGGCGTCCACGACACGACATAGTGCTCTCAAATAACCATACGTGCTTATGGACGCTTTCACACGTGGCCGTGACGTGTGAAAGCGTCTATAGACACCCATGCTGATTTGAGAGCACGACGTCGTGTCGTGGACAGCGCACGACGAAAAGTCGATACGTGTAAAAGGAGCTTAATCCGGCGTGAAGTGTGAAGCGTGTTGGAATGGTTTAGTTGTGATTAGAGTCTGAAACCAGTGCTCCATCATCTCGATCATTCTGATTAAGCATCAGCAATGAAATATAAGACTGGTATACTGGACCTTTGATGTCCGCCGTTGCAGAGAAGGGTTGGAAAGTCATGAAAATGCGACTTGGAACTTTTGCCTAGTAGCTCTCTGAGATCGAACCTGGGACTCTTGTGTATGAGGCAAGAATGCTACCCACTTCTCCACTGAAGAGTCCAAGAATATAGGTCACAGCATGGATCATCAGGGAAACTATTACAAATAAAGAATTTTGATTTAGAGAAAAATAATGCCTCTTACATAAAACACTGAAGCAGCCACAGACTAATTACAATAAAAGAGCTGACGTATGAGCGTAGTTACTTGGACCTAAAGAAAGCATTTGATATACCACACAGAAGGCTCCAGTGAAACTGAAGAGTGGATTTTGAGCCAAAATGCTAGAATGGATTGGAGACTGTAAGGGTGGGGTGGACTGGATCAAAGTGGATTGGAGCAGGCACCAGACTAGATCCATTTATACACAGGTGGAATCGATAACTTAACAGGAGAAGACAGCCTCATGAATATGACTAACCGTAGACGTCATCCTGCGAGGGATACACCAGGAATCGACAGTAACCTTAACATGATTTTCAAATGAGATGGAGTGCTTCAACTCGTCCAACCTCAATCTCAAGAAGGTGTGGAGCCTACGCCAGGAGGCGCGTTGCTGCGGCCGGAGCTGTCACCTTTGCCCTACGCGCCTGGACTGTTTTGGGAAGGTGACAGTCACTGTTGGGAAATTGAGAGGAGTGCGGGATTCGAACCCACAGCTAAGCGAATGCGAGTACGATCACGCCACCGAAGCACTGTGTATGAATGGAATCAAAAGGGGCATAGGATATTGTATATAAATTAATACTAATAGATGCAGTCTGATGCACAGGGGGAAGATGGAGTATAAGATAGGAACAGTATACAAGCTGGGAGAAGAGGAAATAAAAAAGAAATGTAAAACAAACAAACAAATAAATGAATAAATAAATTAATTAAAACAAGTAGATAAATAGAAGAAATACCTCGACCTGAGCAATCACACGACCGTTGATCACGACCGTTACTTTTGAAATTCTTAACAAAATTTGAACAGCACATCATAACTCCATTTCGACATGATAAAAAGGGTAATATACATATTTTTTATTCATTTATTTTATTATTTTTATTTGTTTATTTTCAAAATTATATCTCCAACATTGAGAACGAAAGAGATCCGAAAATGTACTACATAATTCGAAAATGCCTCTTGTATTCAGGATTTTCTATATACTCGTTAGAGAGAGAGAGAGAAAAAAAAGGCTGCCAACACAGAAGAAAAAGAAAAAACATAATATATATATATATTTTTTTATTTAGTGTTCTTTAGGGGTAATTTTTCTTGCGTAACATTCCGTCATGATAATAGTTCAAAAAATTATAGGCACAGAATATCACAATAGGAATAGAGAGCCTTCAACAGAGGATATTTTAGCTCATGTGAATTTCTGAATTATGGCAGTTGGTGGCATTGAACGCTAGGTATAGCTAGAAAACAGGTTACGGTTAAATGGGGGTCGCGCGCACGCACACACACACACACACACACACACACACACACACACACACACACACACACACACACACGACCCGATGGCACAGTGGTAGCGTTCGCGGCCGCCACTACGGCGATCCGAGTTCGAATTCCGCCCAGGGCTGAAATTATTTCAGTATCGCTGCGCTGCGAGCCGTTACTCCAACTCGTGAGCGGGGGATTTGATATGTGTGTGTAAAGTCACACCGTTACCCATAGATCGGTCATATATGAGCTCTGAGCTCTCTTCCGGGAGGGGAAATAGCTGTCGATCACGAGTCCAACACGTTATGCAAGATCATGGTGAATCACTCATACGATTTCGTGTATTTAGTTGTCCAGCCTCAACGCGGATGAGGCTAGGAGGCCAGTGGCAGGCTGGTCCTCGCATCTTGCCATAAGGATAGAATCGCTGGTAAAGGACAGTCCTTTCGTCTTGAAGGACCCAGGTAGGACTTCGATGTCTGTTGTAGGTTCTCTTGGTGGAGTGGTGGTAGATGGTGGTAAAACAACAACAACTGCTTGATTAACATCGTGCGCCATCTTCTTCCATTTATACTTATTTCCGTGGACTTGTTTCCTCTCATTCCTCTACCCACCAATTTGTTCGATGCTCGTGCTCTCTATCCCCCTACTTTATTTGTTTCCCCCCTCGCTTGTTACAGCTAATGGGGCTGTTAATTAGTGCCCCAACGCTGTGGGATTACTATTTTATCTACTCGTTTGTTTGAGAGCCCCCAATTATTTCTTCTTTTTTATTTATCCCAAATTTCTCCCCATGTCTTCCCGTTTTTTTTTTTGTTTGTTTTTTCTCGCGTTAGAAGGCGCCATTTTCTTCCCGTGCCGTCGTAATCACCTTCCCTTGATTTATGTTCGAAATTCCCTCATGGGCACAGCGCCAACGCCCTTCTTTTGTTTACAAATATTTCCCCAAGATGGAGAGCGATTTTACTCTTCTACGACCGTTTTCTTCGCCACTCCTCGAGTACTGATTTCCCCGATTGATTTATGATATTCTGTTGGTCCATATTTCACTGATTTTAATCCAACCCCCCCTCACCCCGCCCCGTCTTCCTATTCGTTTATGGCTTCCATTAATATTCCTTTACGAAAACATTTCTCTTGGGATAGTTCCTCTCTTTCCCGCCAGATGGACTCTTGCCTCCTCGTGTACCTGTGTGATCCTAAGTTTTATTACTGTTTTTCTTTCCTTCTTTGAGACTCCTGCTTTGGGTATTTTACTGCAATATTAGTTTAATTCAGTTTCTGTTATGACAGTCAGTATCCTTCGCGGGAATTTGATTAATGTTCTCATCTTATGGAACGCTGTCTTGTTCCCACATTTTCCCACCCAATTCTCTCCCGTCTTAATCCTTTCGCTTATGGCCTGCTGTTGACACATCTCACACCTCGGTCTCGTCGGTGTTGCCAACTAGGTGGGATGTTTTTTTTTCTTCTGACCTTGTTTTCTTGAATTGCTTGCTTGCGTTCTTTAAACAGTACACCAATGGGTGTCTGAATAACATTATATAATGGACATATAATTACTGAAATTAGTGGCCTGTCAGTAATGTAGACTTCGGAATAGCCCGATCGGGCACAATGTTAATTATCTTTTCATGCATATTTGCGATATTATTTCAGTAACAAATCTCGTAATATTCGAAAAAAGCTTCTCATGCTCGGCTAATTGAAAATGCAGTGCTTTTAACAAAACCGTAAAACCCTTTTGAAACAAGATACATTGCCTTGCCAACCAACGTCCTCGGAGCCTGACGGTTTCCCACGAGAAAGATGTGCTAAGGTTATTTACTGCTTCTAAAACTTGCAGCCTTTAAGTAGAGGAAAAGTGTCTTAACATAGATGCTTGCTGTTGTGGCACAATTTCTTAGTAATTTATAACATATATTTTTTTAATAATATGTTTCTATCTCGAGTGTTTTGGGATTTGTTGATGGTAGTTGAGCAAGCGGTTGCAAGCACCGGCAGGCTGTGTTGGCGCGTAGTTTTGGGAGACTGCAGCCATGCAGTGGATGCTCCAACCGTCAGGTACTTCCATTTCCCAAAAGAGAATATCTTCCACGTTTACCATCAGGTGTTCATGGAAATCTTTGCTTCCCGTGCGTAATTTGTGAAATGACTTGCTTCTCTGAGGAGGTCTAGGGTAGCGGGGAAAGGGAACAAGAACGATATGGTTGAAGCATCCCGCTCGCTCGGCAGAAAGTGGGGAGGGAGAGCGTGAGGCTGGGTTGGCAGGGGAAGCCGAGACTATTGATTTTGGTATCCATGTCAGCCCGAACTCCCGCCCTTGTCGTGTTTTGCCGCCCTGTCGTGTTTTATCGACGACTTTGGCTTAAACTTCGTGTTTCGTCTTGTCATGACGTGTGTTTTCTCTGCCCCGAGTCTGATTTGTTCGTGTTTCTACCGTATATTTCCTTGTAGGCTGGTTGTCGGCCCTTCCATATTTTAACCGTACTGCGGGGAGATTTCTGTTTTCCTCGATTTTTGAATCTGACCTTGCATGTTGGATTTACGTTTAGCATCCGTTGCAGTTTTGTCCCTATTCTTATTGTAATCTTTGATATTTATTTTGTATTGAAATTATGCAGGACATTTTTTCATAGTGCTGTTTTGAGTGTTTGCATATTAACTGTATTTGTCAGAGAATATAGGTGTATTTCTCAAAAAGTTACATTTTATTATTTGTCCAGATTTGAATATATTTAGTTCTCGCAGAAATATATACCCTCCATTGCATATTATTTTAGCAGTCACTAACGTCAGTACTCGTTTAATATTTTGTTGGGGAGGGGGGTCTAAAAAAAGTTCAAATATCCCCCTCTCCACCCAGCAAGGCAGTATTTGTGATTTTTTTTTATATATAAAAATGTTAGTCTCATTTATCACCATACTTTTGTCACTAATTTGCAATAAACCAAAATCTTCCAAGTGAGGATCTATGTGAAGGCGGGTGGGGTGGGGTGTATACTTGGCTATGCCTTCGTTGGTCCCCAAAGAAAGCTTGTGGTGTGGGACGGTGCGGACGCCCCCAGCAGTGTCTCCCCTGCTCCCGCCAAGATCCCCCATGGCGCTCCGAATTGGCGGGGCAGCTGTTCCCATGGTGCACGAAGGTCCCTAGTGTTTCATTGTATCTGTATCACATCTTTCGCAGCATTTTCATTGTGCTTCTGTTAGATCTTTCTCAGCAGTAGATCAACACATGAAGGTCGTGGGAGGGATGTTGTAATGAGGGCTTCCCTTACTGTTAATGTTTATATGGGAGGAGTAAATCAACAGACTTTGTGTACCAATTTGCATCGATGTATGCATAATGTATACATGCACGCACATGTATGCATCTGTGTATTAATGTGTTTGTGTATGGTCCTAATTTATATAAAAAAGGGGAAATAAATAGCCAACAACTAGGCGGGGAAGAAACGTCCTCTGTTCTCATGAATATTTTCGTAAATAGGAAGGATTGCAAATTTTCTCACTTGTATAACCTAAATAATTCAAAAGGAAAACAGGATGTAGCCTAAGGGACAACCTTTGCCATTCGTCATATATGTACAGTATTATATATATATATATATATATATATATATATATATATATATATATATATATATACATATATATATATATGTGTGTGTGTGTGTATGTATATATATATATATGTATATATATGTATATATATGTATATATATGTATATATATGTATATATGTATATATATATATATGTATATTATATATATGTGTGTGTGTGTGTGTGTGTGTGTGATTTGTATACTGTAGCTGCATTCTTCACAGATCACAGAATTGATTGGAAGAATGCAGATACAGTATACAAATCATTGTAGTTTTAAAAGAAAAGTTATTGAGTCCTCATTAATAAAACAGTTCCCAAATTATAACACTTCTAAAGGCCAATGGTCACCGGATGCCATTACTAGTATGGCAGTTAATAAATTCATTTCCAGAGGACGAAACGTTCGATCTCATTCAGGGCACGTGACCTGAGGTTTACTGAGTTCCCCAATGTTACTTCCTCCACTGTTTATAAGTTTTTGTACATGTACCCTATAATTGTAACTGCTGAAGAGGACCACAGCTAGTGGTCGAAATATACGGTTGACTCTGTATCTCAGCTTATCTTTCTCCGAGAGTGGGTTTAAGTTTTATTTTACTCTTGTGTTACATCTACGTTACTTGATTTGATATATGTTTATATACATATACTGTATATGTATATATATGTATGTATATATATGAAAACTAACGTTTTTTTTAGAATCCATTACCTAGGTTTTCGAATTTAATTGGGGGAAAATATACAAATAAATGAATAGATAAATGAATAGATAAATAAATTGATATATATATATCTGAGAGGATTGTCTCTCACGCCGATGGTTTATGTCTGTTGAAGGATAACCAATATTTCGATTCTCGACTTGATGATGACGTGTCATTTGTTTACAAAATTGGAACTGATATCGCGACGTCATTGATTACTTCTAGGTGAAGGCAAATATTCAAGAATAGTTTTTTTTTATCGGCAAGGTGAAAAAATATATGTACAAATAGAAAAAAATCGGATTATCGGTAAATTATTGATAAATATGTCGTTAATTTAGCGGTGTCATGAACACAACAAAAATATGAATCGATAAATAAGTACATAATAAGATAAGATAAATATTTTGTGAATATTTTCAAACATGACGTAATGGCTATGTAATATTTTTCTCTCATAAAATAGGTAAAATGATCACAAACTGAAATGATTGATTAAGAAATAGCCGCGTCTCCTATAACAGAATTAGGTGGGGAGATGTGCAAATGACAATTACTTGATAATTTGCGAATTGGCAACCTATCACGACGCTGCAATTGGATTTGCTCAGTATCGTACGAAATGTCGTATAGAATATCGTACACAAGGATCTTACCTTAACAATATTGAACAAAACACGCCAAAAGGTATCTCATAGGTCAAGTATAATAAAATAATTTCCTGATTTCCAGGTACAAAAGAAAATGTGATTTAAGAATGTGGACAAAAATATGTACAGTGTATATATATATATATATATATATATATATATATATCGATAATTACGCGATAGTCACCTTTTCCTCTACAGAACTTAGGGTGACGTTCTCTCTCTCTCTCTCTCTCTCTCTCTCTCTCTCTCTCTCTCTCTCTTTACAAAGAGGGTCATGTCAGGTCAGTGGTTTTGATGTCGGGGATGAGATCCATTTGGGGAAAAAATTCATTCTCGTTTACAATTCATCTCTGCGCAAAGAAGTAAAGGAAAAAGTGAAACACACACACACACACACACATATATATATATATTTATATATATATATATGTATATATATATATAAATATATATATTTATATATTTATATATATATATATATATATATATATATATATATGCTGGTACATTGTGACAAGTTGATGAAGGTGGAAAAAGAAGTCACGGGTCTTGTTCCGAGTTCTTGAGTTTATTCCTGACCGGTTTCGCTCTATGCTTCTTCAGAGGAGGAAGTATAGAGCGAAACCGGTCAGGAATAAACTCAAGAACTCGGAACTAGACCCGTGACTTCTTTTTCCACCTTCATCATACATATATATGTATATATATATACATATATATATGTATATATATATATATATATATATATACATATATGTATATAACTGAAGGCGGAGGAAGAATACGAGGAATAATGGAAGAATTCTACTGCCTTAACGTTTCGACCCTTAGGGTCTTGATCACAAAGCTTAACAATAAAGTACAACATGGACATCTTATACACAGGCATGTCATGTCCATGTTGTACTTTATTGTTAAGCTTTGTGATCAAGACCCTAAGGGTCGAAACGTTAAGGCAGTAAAATTCTTCCATTATTCCTCGCATGTAAGATGTCCATGTTGTACTTTATTGTTAAGCTTTGTGATCAAGACCCTAAGGGTCGAAACGTTAAGCCAGTAAAATTCTTCCATTATTCCTCGTATACTTCCTCCGCCTTCATTTACATTTGTCATAGTTTAAACCAACACACACACACACACACACACACACACACACACACACACACACACACACACACACACTCACTCACTCACTCACACACACACATATATATACATGTATATGTGTCTGTATGTGTGTACGTATATATGTATGTATATACGCACGCACACACATGTATATATATGTGTGTGCGTTTATATATATATATATATATGTGTATATATGTATATACATATATACACACACAAACACACACACACACACACACACATATATATATATATATATATATATATATATACAGGAAAATTCACATAAACTCGTGATTCTAAGTGTGCGGAAAAACTACAAGGAAAATGATAAACTGTGGACCGAGCGCTTTCGTCTATTTAGACATCTTCAGGGAACATTAAGAAAAAAAAAACATGAGTCTATACAAAGGGAGGGAGGTGAGAAGGAAATAGGGAATGTTTGTCGGGAAATCTTCCCCGAAGGCCTACAGATTCCGTTCACGGGCTATGAATGTTTAGACCGTAACATTTAATAAAAAAAAGAAGCTGTTCAGTTTGTAATGTCCTTGGCTCAAATTTAGGTTATTGGCAAATGTATCCTGGATCAGACTGAATTCTATTATATTCCTATTCACATTGTTAACAATTTCTTTAGCATTCTCCCAATTAATGCAATGATTGAAATCTTTTAGTTAAACAAATAATGCGTTGGATATTTGCCCATTCCTGACGCTGTATTGATGTTTTTATCTTTCAATTCTTTTCTTGTCTGACCAATAGAGCATTTGTCACATTCTTTTACATGGTTACGTGGGGAGTTTTATTGTTAAGAAAGTGATTGACCAAACATCCATAGCGGGTGAACGGAATATGTAGGCCATCTGGGGAGATTTCCCGACAAACATTCCCTAGATCCGTCTCTTCATCTCTCTCCCTTTGTATATACACTTTTTTTTTTAAGTACCCTGAAGTTGTCTAAATAGACGAAAGCGCTCGGTCCACAGATTATTACTTTCCCTTGTGATTTTTACGTGCGTATAAATATATATATATATATATATATATATATATAGATATATATATATATATGTGTATGTGTATATATGTATATGTATGTGTATATATGTATATATATGTATATATATGTCTATATATATGTATATATGTATGTGTACATATATGTATATATGTGTATATATATATATATATATACATACATATATAATAAGATCAGCCATCCTGAAGTCACTGCTAAACAAAGGCCTCCTTCATAGCATTCCATGATTCCCACGACCGCTCCAACCTCTGCCACGTCACTCCTACAAACTTCTCGATCTCGTCTCTCGACCTGTTTGGTCTCCCTCTTCCACGCTTCCCATCTCGCTGCGTCCATTCAGTAACACACTTGCTCCATCGCTCATTAGTCGTCCGCACTAACCTACCTGCCCAATTCCACTCCTCTCTTTCACCGCCTCCACAATATCTTTCACTCTTGTCTGCTCTCTCACCCAACTTGCTCTCTTTCGGTCTCTCAGCGTTATTCCCATCATTGATCTCTCCATTCTCCTCTGTGCAGTCCTTAGCTTTGTTTCCATCGCCATCGTCAGTTTCCAAGTCTCACACCCATAGATTATATTATTTCTGGCAGAATGCATTGATTGTAAAACTTACGGTTCAAACAAAGGTAGAGAGCATCTCAGGATTTTATTATATTTACCAAACACTTTCCAACCAATTGTAATACGTCTTTTTCGTTATCATGATATTTTGTCACTTTCACCATCTGACCTAAATAATTATACTTTTCAACTTCTTCAAGACTCTCACCATCGATTATAATCTCTTTACTTTGAACTTTCGTGTTGAATATTACTTTGATTTTACTCTTATTCATTTTAAACCTACTTTGATAATTTCCTTGTTCAGATCCCTCAGCATATCTTGCAAGTCTTCTGCTCTTTCTTAGGTGGTTCAAATATTCGCCATTAATCTTCAAACCTTTCTCTTCCCAACTCAACCCTCTGAAAATCTCTTCCAAGCAAGCCTAAAATAATTTGGGTGAAATTGTATCGCCTTGCCGTATACCTCTCTCTCTCTCTCTCTCTCTCTCTCTCTCTCTCTCTCTCTCTCTCTCTCTCTCTCTCTCTTTATATATATATATATATATATATATATATATATATATATCTATGTATGTATGTATATACACACATATAGGCATGCTTATATATTACACACACACACACACACACACACACACACACATATATATATATATATGTGTGTGTGTGTGTGTGTGTGCGTGCGTGTGCATGTGGGTGTTTGGGTGTGAGTAATTAGGAAACAACTTTCTTGAAGGCATATTCTGTTGAATAGATCAGAAAGTTCCTTGTTGATCAAACTCTTCACGGCTTTCTTAGAAAGACCTTGTTTTGAATAGTGAGCAAATACCAAAGAAAATGAGACGATTCAAAGTTGGAGCAATTGATAAACATTAACAGGAATTAAGAAATAGAATCGTCTGGTCGCTGAGTCTTGAGCGAGTTTAATCAAGGTTTTGATACGAAGAAAAAGAAAGATTTCAATATTATTGCAAGAACAACTGTGGTAACGGAAATCGGATAAGGATTTGACATGGTGAATTTTATTTTATTTATGTTTTTATTTTATTTATATTTTTATTTTATCTTATATTTTTTCGTATTCAATTTTATTGTTATTTTAATTTGCTTTTTTAATTCTGTATTAATTTTAGTTTTGTTTATTTATCTTAATATTCTACCTTTTATTATTTGTTTAATTATTTTTGTATTTTGTCTTTTATTTGTTCAATATGTTTATTTTCTGTATATATGCATATATATATATATATATATATATATATATATATATATAATATATATATATATTATATATATAATATTATATATATATATATATATATACATATATATATATATATATATAAGTTTTGACAGTGATTTATTTTTTTATTTGTGTACCTTTCTTTACATGGGACTGTCGCTGTGGCGCGCTTGTTTTCAATCCCGCCTCTTTTATTATTACTGACACTCGAAATTGACTCTCCCGTGCAAATTTATCTTCCGTTGCTTTTTCATTCAGTTTCATTTATATTTAAAATTATTTTAAGTGAATTAATGAATGTAGGTAAATAAGTGCTCACCAACGAAAGCCATGTTTAAAGAGTCCTGATATAGCATGGAAGTGGAGTGGACTAGCTAGGATAGACCATCCGCTCGCGCGGGATCGGTAGTTGTAGGAAGGGAAGAGATTACTTACTTCTTCTTACTTCTGCTCCTAGGTAGGCTATCAGCCTGTCAGTCGAGCCAGCACACTTCTCCAGATTGTCCTCTCAAAGCTTCCTTCTTCCCTCAAATCCTCTATTTTTCCTTATCCATTTGCCTCTAGGAATTCTTCAACTCCATCTTTCCATCTTTTCTTCGGTCTACCTCTGGATCCGTTACCTTCTGGTCTCCAGTTCCATCTTGTAGAAGGGGAAGAGATGTTTGTATGAAAATGAAAAGATAGTTGTGTATAAAAGAGGACTTCTGCCACCTGGCGATTAGGGATGGGTATTTCGTGGTGTCTTGGCTTTGGAGGTGTGGGGAGGAGACTTGGGTTCGGAGGTTGAGATTAATATGTGTAACTGTGAGGTTACGTAGGAATGTTTATTCTTCTTATCCTCAACCAACAAAGTTAGAAAACGAGTAGGAGGCTTAGTCTTAGGGAAAGATAGAGAAATTGGAAATAATTTTAGTGGTAGGTAAACTGAAATGAGATGTAGTAGGAGACAAAGTTGGAAATGAAATTAATTTCAGTAGAAGAAAAAAATTATGTAGATGTTTTTGCATGTAGTTGTGTTATTTTTGTTTTGCGATATGGTTGTGTGTGTATTCTACGCATAGAGGGTTGTTGCCTCCAACGTGTGTACATACAGCTTGACAATTAATGGACTGTATACATTATCATTATTATCTATATATTAATACGGTTGTACCTATGTGTGTCACGCAGGATCAGAACCCATTGTTATAGTTCAGTTTTTATTTAGAAGTATTCAAACGTCTATACAATTTTAATCATAGGTTACATGAAGATAATCAAACATATATTAAAGTTTATTGTGACATAACATAAACGATTCAATTTTTTTATTGCCTTTATGATTTAGAAAGAGAGAGAGAGAGAGAGACGACTCGAGAGTCCGCTGCGCATTCCGCGCTTCCAACGGGTAACGTGTGACGTCATGTCGTGTTGCTTTCTGAGCTCCTGACAGAACCTCACGAAAATAAGTAGATAAATAAATAATATTCAAACGTCTATACAAGTTTAATCATAAGTTACATAAAGATAATCAAACGTCTATAAAAGTTTATTGTGACATGACATAAATGATTAAAAAAAAATTATTGCCTTTATGATTGACCTAACGAGAAAGAGAGACGACGGGAGAATTTGACGACAACGTCGGGAGACTTTGACGACTCCTTTGGGAGACTGAAGACTCCTTCGGGAGATTTTGAAGACTCCTTCGTAATACTTCAAAGTTGAATAAAATGTTTAATAATAGGTTACATGAAAAAATCAAACGTCTATAAAAGGTTATTGTGACATAACATAAACGATTCAATTTTTATTATTGTCTTTATGATTGACCTAACGAGAAAGAGAAAGAGAGAGAGAGACGACGGGAGAATTTGACGACAACGTCGGGAGACTTTGACGACTCCTTTGGGAGACTGAAGACTCCTTCGGGAGGTTTTGAAGACTCCTTCGTAATACTTCTAAGTTGAATAACCGTGAAATTTCCGCGGGTCCTGCTAGTCATTATTATTATTATTATTATTATTATCAATATCATCATCATCATCATCATCATCATCATGTTTGATTTTATTTCAACCGAAATCGGACGCAGCTTTCGCCCGGGCAAGGAGGTTGGGTTGCCAGTTGTGGAATTTTGCGAGATTACCATCGTAGTCGACTGTAATTTTAGGGAGGGACATATTCTACAGATAATGTGCAGATAGCTGGCTGTTATTATAGAGATAAAGAGAGGTGGAAGAAAGAAGAATGAAAAAATTAACTGATGTACCGCTGCTGATTGACTTAAATGTGCATATTCCATTTATTGTACAGTAGTTCTTTTATATAAGAATATATATACCAAATACTGTGTTGTGCAAAGTATATGCAGCACAATTATATTTAATTCATAGGTATGGTATGAGTATAAATTTGAATAAAAATTGTGTTGCCAATACTTTTGAATACGGTGGAACTTGCGATACACACAAGTGTCGATGATATTGTATTTGTGGTATGATTATTTTTTCTTTCACTATATAAATCGGAATAAAGCAAATGTGTAAGAATGCTAACTGCCAATACCTATGAATAACATTCTTTTTCTAAATGGAAGCGAAATCTAATATAATTTTTATTTATAACGTGTACTATTCAAAATGTCGAAATAATTGTGTACTTACCGTATTTTTTGTCTCACTTTCACTGTTCAGTTCTAAATCGGAAAAAAAATGTTTAATATTTTATTTGACATTTAGGAATAGAATTCGGCTAAGATATGAGAATGAAGCAAATTTAAATTTATAACATTATTTGTTACGAGGATCTATGTAACAATGGCTTCACGATGTACCATTTTTTTTTCTCAGAACCGGGTCGATTAATCCCTTTAGCTCAGATGTTATCGGTAAAACGATAAAAATCGCCTGGTGAGGGCCAGGATGGAATATATGAATTATGCAACTGTACTGATGTGTCAGTCGATAAAGTTTTGAACTCGATACGAATGAGAGTGGCTCTACATTCTAGCGGAACCTAAGGCATGAGTGGTGGGGAAGTATCGGGTGTAGATGGTGGTGCATTTCATAGTGACCATTGTAGATTTTCTCTTCAATGGATCCCCAACTTTCTCATGGGATCCACTGACGAGAAAATCTTCAACGAGAACCTCGGTTGTATACGTGTGGCTAATAAAAGTATATTACAAGGGAAAATAGTGTATTAATTTGATATATTAAAGCACTACAACATAACGTGCATACACTTTGAAGGCGACCTAGAGCTTTGTTTCTGTATGTAGCTTGAGTTGGCGGCAAACGTACGCGACCGCATGGTTCCTTCACATAATGGGCACATGCAAATGCAATAAATACAATAATTTCAATAAATTGATATAAAGCAATTTCATAGTATTTACATACAAAGGGGAAAGCATGTATTTCCCAATCTACTCACAAGTATAATGCATGACAACCGTACAATGCCACTACCGCGCACGTACACCACAATACAATGAAATCTTCATAAACGCAAATAATTAATTCAAGACTCACTTAATCCTTAACTACACATACTAACAACAATGGAACCCCCCCCCTTCCTAGATTATCCTTGTAGGCTCATCTTAGTCAAAGACACAAACCGCTGTTTCTGCATCAACGGAAATAACGAATACCCTGAATGCTGTAAACAAAGCTTCATCCGATCACTGGCTAATCGAGCTTTCTCCCACATCAGTATATTGACCACCGCTGGCAACAGACTACTCAAGGGCTACCCACAGCTGTCCTCTATCGACTCCATCATCAAAAGCAAGGTGAATTTCTTTGCATCCCAACCAGCACCTACAGAGAACCTCTAATGGATCTGGGGTCACACGAAGAATTGTCACCCCAGAACGCCCACATGAAGAATCGCCCCATGAGGTCCCATCTGAAGAATTGTCACCCCAGTACGCCGAATATCAACAGTGGAATGAATATTAGGTTAGGTTGAATAAGGGTTATGTTTATTGTCATCAACTTATACAACCGAAGAATCGTAAGCCCAGGAAGGCCCACATGAAGAATTATCACCCTAGATAGCCCACATAAAGAATTGTCACCCTGTGGAAATCTGGGGTGACGATTCTTCATGTGATCCCTGGATCTGTACTGCAAAGGACATATGAACACCGGCTATAAGGAAGACGAAAAAGCACTTCGCATTATCATCTCACGTGACATTCAACCCACGAACCCAGGCACTAAGATGCGTCATATCATATATTACAAGACCTCCAGGACACGCACTCTAGTAACGGAAAATAACGGTCAGACAGCCCTCAACTACAGGAAGTCAATGCTGTGTACAAGTTCCATTGCAGCGTCGATGATTGTCAGTACAGCACCTCCCTGTACATAAGAACATAAGAATGAAGGAGACTACAAGGGACCATGAGGCCTACACTAGGCAGTTCCATGCCCATTACCACCTGTCATCCCCATCCATAAAGTTGTCTGTTTTTTTAAAACAACTGATAGTTTCAGCGCTCATTACATGGTTACTAAGGCTGTTCCATTCGTTGACCACCCTGTTAGTAAACCATTTAAACACCTCTATTAGATCACCCCGCACTCTGCGTCTTTCCAGAAAGTGTAATTTAAGATGCCTAAGCCTCTCTTCGTTAGGTAAAAAAAAAAAAAAAAAAAAACGCCCCGAGAATATTGGGATCAAAAGACACATGGAAAACAACATCACCACCACCACCACCAGACCTTCACTACATGAGAACACCAGAACTATTTACAAAGCTCACGATTCCCTTCAGCTCAAGATTGCCTAATCTGTGAACATCTACATCGAGAAACCTTCCATCAACATACAACTCATACCCACAACCACACTCCCAAGGAACGAGCTTACATAACACAAACAATAACAACCCTTTCTGTGATCCACAGAAAAGTTGCTTCTTCCAGGTACACAGCGGTGCGGATTAGTCACCAAAGACCTCTCCCAGTGTATGACCAATATATTAACCCATTGTACCCACCAACTTTTGTAATTCTCTTCCTGAGGATGACCGAGATAGGTCAAAAGACGCCTTGAAGAAATAAAAGGAGATAAGTTGCTCACAATGTCTTTTGGACATTTACTCAGTATCCTGGAACCAGCCCAAAAACTCGTCGTAAGAGATAAACCAAAGTTAAGTACAAGATCATCAACGCCATTGTCGCTGTAGACTTCTTGAAATATTGTATTAAAAAGAATATACATATATATATATATATATATATATATATATTATATATAATATATATATAATATATATATATTATGTATAATATATATATATATATATATATATATATATATATAAAACACTTGAGCCGTGAAATTTTTAGCACCTTAAAACCCGATCTTGCGGGATTCGAACCGACACCCATCAAGCCAGCTTCGGCCACCGCGAAATAATTTGTTATTTATTATTTTTTTTTGTATGTTTATTTGCTCCTATTTTGGCAGTGATAATAAATTGAATTTTTCACATTTATGCATTATTTTTACAATTGATATATGTCTTTATTTGTTTGCTTGTTCGTTTCTTTATGGAAACAGCAGAGTATAATTTCCTGTCACGTATAAATTACTAGTATTATGTGCGGAGACTGCAACAATGAATTCATACAGTCTTGTGAAAGATAAGAAATATTAGATGATAAACAGTTCAAGTGCATTCGTGTGTGTGTGTGTGTGTGTGTGTGTGTCTCCTTGCTTGCATGCGTGTGTACCAAAGGCCGGTGTCAGACTGTCCGGCGCCGCCGTCGCGACTTGGTGTGGCGATAGCAGTCTCCCTTGTGAGTCATTAGACTCGAAAGGTTATGATAGTATCTTAACCAGGTGGGAGATAATGGTCTTTACGTAGAGTTGGTTATCGCTCAGGTGATTTTATTAAGCCGATTGAACTCTGAAATATCATCTGACTACATCCGGCGCTGCCGCATAGTGTGACAACGGCATAAGCGTAGGCGCAAACTCAGACACAAGCGAGGCAGCACAGAACGAAGACAGATTTCCTGTTGCTGAATTGAACTACAGTTTGACCTTCCCTCTCACTTGAAATGCCGAAGTACTACATTTAAAAGTATTTCAAATAAGAGAGAAATTCAAACTACACTTCTGTGCGGCAACAGGAAGTCTGCCTTTGCCCTGTGCTGCGTCGCCTGTGTCGCCTCGCATATTCTTCAACGCGTGTAGAAAATGCAGTTGCATGGAGCCAGTTTGTGTGTATATGCAACTGTCACGGGCAACAAACATACCGTTTCCCTTTCTCGCCAAATAGGTAATCTATTATTAAAGAAAACGTGATAACAGAGCCGGCGACACGCGATGTGGGGTTCGTAGTATTAAGTACGGCAGTTTCACTATGATCTTGGATCACGTGTTGGACTTGTGGTCGACAACTATTCCCCATCCGGATGAGAGTCTAGAGCTCATATATGACCGATAGGTAATGCTGTGACCTCTCTCTCTCTCTCACACACACAACTCCCCGCCCACGAAAGTTGAAGTATCGGCTTGCAGTGCAGTGATGCTGAAATTATTTCAGCCGTGGGCGGGAATCGAACTCGAACAGCTGGGGTAAGTGGTTGCGAACGGTACCATTGCGCCGTCGAGACGTGTACACATTATGAGAGGTGTTGACTGCTGAGTGCAATAACTTACCAACACAAAAGCAGATCTGGGCAATGAAGCCAAAACGTGGAGTACTTCACAATTAAGTAAATTTTTTATTTTATTTTTATTTATTCATTTATTGGCAGGCGTTTGCTTTATTTTGTCTATTAGTTTGTTTACTTGTTTATTTGATGTTTATCTTTTGCACCAATTTAAGGATTTTCTGTTTTGTTATATATATTCAATTCTCTATTCATCCATTTAATTATATATTTCTTTTTATTTAGTTATTTATGAATTTGTTTATACGTTAATCCATGTGTATATTTTATTTGCCTTCAGTTCTTTGCATGGGAGAACGCAACAGCATTACACTCAGAGAGGAGCGGATGTCGGGCTTCCCTGCTTTCACTTGTACATTTGTCTTTTTTCGGATAGAAATAATATTTACTTAAAAAAGAATACATGACAACTAGCGGTGTCTAGAGTTAAAGAAAGAAAAATTACCTGTCGTTAACTGAAATGGAATATCTTAACAAGAGATATGTTACGTTTCACGTTAGTATTTTATTCAGTTGAAAGAAAAAAAATTGTCGACACTTCACGCATTTTGATGAAACCTTTCGTTACCTTATTTGTCTGTGTAGTTCAACCTTTAATGGTCCATTGCAAGACCGGCCTATCTCCTGGAGGACGATACAGTCTCTATACCTCACCGCGGCGGGTTGATCCGGGTTGGTAAAGTTGATGAGAAATATTCTAGAGGAAGTTTTTGATATGGTGGATATATAACGAAAAGTTTTAATTTACTCTGGTTTCGGCCCGGCGATTTGATTCAGCTGAGGGTAAGCCCCCCCTCCTCCCCTACACCTATCCCCTCCTTGCTCATCCACACGTCGACCCAGATCTGAATAACCCCCCTCCACCTCCACTCCTGCCCTCCCTCTCCTGCTGTCCATCGCCCCCCTCCACTTACGCAATAACACACACACACGTAAGGGCCTTGTTACACTTATAGGCGTCTGGCCTTGTGACCCGCTTGCCCAGCTGTCCCAGGTTACTGTATACTGATACATAATACATGAGGCCTATACAACTGTACCTCCCGTTGTTGTTGCATTCATAGTTTCGTTGACTACAAAATCACTTTTTATTAGAAGGGGGATATTGTAGGCGGAGATATATCTAGTATATTTAGTGTCCTAAATATTACTTCGGCTTACAACGTTGGGGCTTACTAAAGTTAATCCAATAAAGCCCAGTGGTCGATATCCTTATCCTGTTCTGAGCAACGCCAGTTAATTGCGTTTAGTTAAAAGAGCATTTAAGTTCCTGAGGTTTGGAAAATACCTCGGTTAACCCATTGAAGATGAGTAGTCGTGTGAGGATATTTTTATTTATTTATTCATTCATTTATCTACTTATTTATTTATTTGATTTTTATTTATGTATGAATTCATTTATCAGTTGCAATTGGGTCCAAGAAGGTATAAATGCTGGACAGAGATACACACAAATCGAGATTATACTGGGAGTTTCAATCGAAATGGATTAATATGTCAAATTCAATATCACAAGTTGGCCTCAGTAACTTAAAAAAAAAAAAAACAGAACAAGCCACACGACAAATGTAAGACTAAGTGAAAATTGAGAAACTCGGATGTCCCAAGCTGAATAGATGAATAAATAAATACGTGAACGAATAAGAAATAAATGATTCATAAAAACATTAATAAATCAATATAAACAAATAAATGTGTGTACATTTATGAATAATACGTAACACAAACGAATGATATATTAATGAACACATAAATACACGGCTTCAGGTACATACAGGAAATGACGTTACAGAAACGGCTTGCGTCGACTTGACATTATGCGACAGGGTAGCATTGACTGCGGAGCATCAAAGAAGATCTGCATTTCAGCCAATGATCAATGACAGTGTTGTAAAAACGGGTAGGACGCATTTGTTGCTGTGTCTGCTCACATTTGTGTTTTCAGGATTTATTTAGTGATTTTATAAAATCCTTAGCGTACAAGACTGAGAAAATGGGTTAATCGACAAATCTTAACCAGGTCGTTCTTCCTTAGATTA
>NC_134819.1:34454655-34459655 GCF_046742065.1 Oratosquilla oratoria | reverse complement strand
GAATCAAATAAAGTATGTGCGGTGATGGTAGTGCTGGTGTCGTTTTACTGACGAAGCAACCAAGTAGAACTACAAACAAGTATTCACGTAACACAATGTGCAGTGTCCATTGCACCCGCCATGTTGGAAAGTCCTAGCCTCTAGATGTGCGGTCAGGTTTTGTGTACTTGAACCAAACTGGCCGTAGGAAATACACACATCACAAATTAGAATTTGTTATAGTTATCAGTGGAAACAAATGTACAGTGTATTGTGTAGTGTATTGTTAGTGTGTTGTGCAACTTCTATAGTGTATTGACGTGACTTTTTAGAGATGAAAACAATATCATCTTGTTTTCCTTTTTTTCAAACTTATTTAACAGATGAAAAGTTGCGTTACTTTCTATATTTAGTTCACAAGTAATCAAAGACCAAACTGGCGTCTGATCACGTCTCAATGAGTTAGCCATTTTCAGTCGTATGGCTGCATACCAAATTCGTTATATTGATTTGCCTTTTGGGAGATGTCTTGTGGTTATGAAATCTGGAATTTATTCACAAAATTCTGCTCGATTTTGTGAGGATAAAGTAAATAAATGAATGAATGAATGAATGAATGAATTGATAAATACATGAATAAGTAAATAGATGAATAAATATATAAATAAAGATGAAAAGACTGCACTCAAGGCATTTAACCTTGTAAATAGGGTTTCAAATCGCTACTATTAGAAGGATGATAATTTTGGTGGGGGAAAAGAATTCTGCCACTGCGTTTCTAATACGAGGGAATAATAATTCTAATGGTAATAATAATGATAGTAATAATAATGATAATATAATAATATAGTGATAATAATGATAATAATGATAAAATAATGATTATGAAAATGATGATGGTAATAATGATGATAATGATAATAATATTAATTATAATGATAATTGATGATGATAATGAATATAATGATAATAAAAATGATAATGGTAATAATAATGATAATAATAATAATGATAACAATGATGATGATAATAATAATAATAATATTTATAGTAACAAGTAACTAGTAGTAGTTTTACCAAGCTGGTGTTTAAAATTTCCTAAACACAAATGCTCCGTCGTTGGGGGTTCGAGGTGGCGACTGCCTGCACCGACTATGCAAAAATAGAAT
Organism: Oratosquilla oratoria; assembly: GCF_046742065.1. Classification (NCBI taxonomy): domain Eukaryota; kingdom Metazoa; phylum Arthropoda; class Malacostraca; order Stomatopoda; family Squillidae; genus Oratosquilla; species Oratosquilla oratoria. The sequence continues at coordinate 34,458,507 of NC_134819.1, read as the reverse complement.
CAGTCGTTCCTCGTCTTATATAGTAATAATAATAATTATAATAATAATTGGTAATAATGATTATAATAATAACTGGTAATAATAATAAAAATGATAATAGTAATGATAATAATAAATGAATAAATGAAAATAAATGAGTAAAAACCAATAAAATTCGTATTGCATCATGGAACTGAAAGGAGAAATTGTGATTATAGGAATTCGAGCCGATTGGCTGCTCGCAGAGGAGTCAACGATCCCTAGCAATTGAAAATCGTTAAAGGGAGGAACATGTCTTCACAAAAGAATTTCAGATATAGATGAAATTTGAACGATAAAAATTTGAGAATAGAATACAATATAAAAAATTATTTAATTTCTATGTTCAGAAGTCACGTTTTGTTGACCTTTCAGTTTGTGACGTCATGTCGTCTCACAGCGACTGGATTGAAAATGGTAAAAGCGTTAGTATCCATGGCAACACCACGCCATCGACCTTCGACTTTCATCATTTTGATTGCTGAAGTTATCACTCACGAAAATAGTATATATATATTCATATTTCTACTCAAACAAATTTCTACCAGGCTTACATGTCAAACGCCAAACTGAGCAGGTTTGAAAAAAAAAATCGGTATAGACAGTCTTAGCGACAAATGAAAATAAGCAACTGTTTGGGACGAATTGTTTCGACATTTAACTTTGGTAGCAAGTACCAAAACTGCACGACAACAGATGTCGAGTTTTTTCAACATTATGTGTTGCTGATAATTTGAGCGTAAAATTCTTGTATTCTTTGAAATATTAATGCATGGAAATTCTGTCCCTGTTATGATTAAAATTACATGTGGAAATTCATTTGTTGATTGAGCTCCATTTTTCTTCGTCAGAATCATTTTATTTCGGTCAGCGAAAAACAACAACACAAGAACATAAGAATGGAGGAAACTGCAATAAACCATAAGGCCTACACTAGGCAGTTCCATGTCCCTTACCACGTGTCATCCCCATCTATAAAGTTATTTAACCTTGTAAAACAACTAATGGTTTCAGCGATCACTACATGATTACTAAGTCTATTCCATTCGTTAACCACTATTGTTATACAGGTTCTTGCCTATTTCCTTCTTAAACCTAAATTTGCCTAATTTACATCCATTACCACGAGACCTGTCATAGGTGTGTGTGTGTGTGTGCATATATATGTATATATATATATATATTTATATATATATATATATATGTGTGTGTGTGTGTGTATGCATATACAGGTATATGTTTGTGTATATATTATATATATATATAATATATGTGTATATATATATATATATATATATATATATAATATACTTATATGTATTTCATTAAAAGTGATAGATAATTCAGCATGTTGAATTTTCTTTAGGATATTCTCCTTATTACGCAAGGTAGACTTATTCTCTCTTGCAAGATGAGATGATTTCTCCGTATGAGGTCATCTGGGCTACCATCTTGCAAGAGAGAATAAGTCTGTCTTGCGTAATAAGGAGAATATCCTAAAGAAAATTCAACATGCCGAATTATCTATCAATTTTAATGAAACATGTTTGAGAGAAGACCTCCTGCCCATATATACTCTCAACACACACACATATATATATATATATATATATATATAGATATATATATATATATATATATATATGTGTGTGTGTGTGTGTATGTATATACATATGATATATACATATGTATATATATATATATATATATATATATATATATACATATGTGAGTAGCGCGGCAATATATTTTCCTTAAGGCATATTGAGTTATATAGGACAGGAAATTGTGCTCCGATGAGTTTTTGATGAACATTTTCAAGTCTTCTGAAGAAATCTCTAGCATGGAGAGGCAAAAAAAAAAAAAAAAAAAAAAAAATATTACCGGTAAGAGCCATCTAATGGATGGAACAAGACACAAGACGTTTCGCTAATCACAGTTATCATTTTCGATTGTAACAGATACAAAGAAAGTAAGGTTATAGGTAGAAAGTAAACTCTGGGAGAGCACAATTTGCTGTCGCATATAATTCAATATGCCTTAAGGAATATATATATATATATATATATATATATAGATAGATAGATAGATAGATATGCATACATAAAACGCAGTCAAACATCTCTTGGCGTAAATTCTCTCTCTCTCGCCGTAACAAAAATAACTTCCGGACCGAAGGACCTCCCCCCTTGTCCTCCGGAGCCTCTCCCGCTTGACAAAGGGGAAAGGTCCTGCTTGATCAGGATATGCAGGAGGAGAAAGAGGAGAAGGTCCTCGGGAGGAGCACCTCTCGAGTACCTCTTTGACTTCGAGAAGTGTTTATTGATTCCTTTGTCGAAACCGTCCTGGATCCTTTACAACTGAGTAGTGTGTATATACATGTATATATATATATATATATATATATATATATATATATATATATATATATATATACATATATATATATATATTGATAAGTATTTTAGACAAATTATTTGGATGATGGAGAACATAAACACAGGGGAAGGCTCGGAACCCTAAACACTCTAACGTTTCGTTCGCGTAGAACTTCTTCTGAAGAAGTTCTACGCGAACGAAACGTTAGAGTGTTTAGGGTTCCGAGCCTTCCCCTGTGTTTATGTTCTCCATCATCCAAATAATATATATATATATATATGAATGATGGAGAAAGAAACGAGGAAATAGTTGGAGAATTTATTACTGACGTTTCGGCCTCACAGTGTCTTTATCATAGCTTACAACATTTGGTCACAATCGGACTAAATATACATACACTGCCTTTATGTCACGGGCCACCTGGGAGAGCTTAATGCCCGTGAGATGAAGGCAGTGTGTGTATATTTTGTCCGATTGTAACCAAGTGTTGTAAGCTTTGATAAAGACGCTGTGAGGTCGAAACGTCAGTAAAAAATTCTCTCACTATCTTCTCATTTCTTTTTTCCACCATCATTCAAAAAATCGGTCAGTATTTTTATTAGAATATATATATACACATATATGTATGTATGTATATATGTGTGTGTATAATATACATACATACATATATATATATATATATATATATATATATATATATACACACACATTCATACACCACATTGTCACATTCAAGAAAGGGCTATATTCGAGAAATCTCGTCTCCAAAAACTGCACTTGTCATAATTTATCTTGAATATTTTGTAGTATTTGTTTGCACTATATCGTCTTTTAAATTATTTGCTTTTATACATCGTGTATGTATACACGTATTTGTGTGTGTGTGTGCGCGTGCACGTGATTTCGAAGAAACACCGTAACGAAATGACAAAGGGTCTGGTGACATAAGATCCCACGTTTTACCCAAACGTCTGATCTACTTACGTAGTTGACACAAAACACTGGGAGAGCTTACTCAGGAGGAGGAGGAGGAGGAGGAGGAGAAAGAGGTTACAGTGCCAAACAATGGCACCGTGTCTAGGCTACTGGCACTGAGGTGTGTCATAACATAACTCAGAAGGTAATTAATTGTCTGTTTTCTTCGCTTAAATAGAGTTGACGAATTGACTCGAATCACGCGATAGGGTTGACGACACCATCACGTTTCTTCATCCTGCCGCCTGGCGATTTTATTCAGCTGAAGTCTCGCTTCACCGTTTCGCTGTAGTTTGAGATATAAATAGCTTTCTTTACGTGTCGCCGGGCGATTTTATTTAAGTCAGTGACAGAAGCAGCGTAATGGGAGTGTCTCGGTCCCTACAAAACGGAACGACTTAGTTCGGTACAGTCTTCGTCTTATAAAAAGTAAGCCGCTCAGGCGAGGGTTCGAGTCCCAATAGGAGAGTTTATTTCCAA
>NC_134819.1:34377155-34449655 GCF_046742065.1 Oratosquilla oratoria | reverse complement strand
TTCTTGCTCCTCTTCTTTTTCTTCTTTTTGCTTCTTTTCCTCCTGGCTCTCTTTCTCTTCCTATACCTCACCTGCTCTTTCTAATCCTCTTTTCCCCTCTCCTCTCCCTCCTTCTGCCCTCCTCCTCCATCCTCCTCCTCCTTCTCCTCCTCCTCCTCCTCCTCCTCCTCCTCCTCTTTCTTGGACCTCCTTTTTTGATAGACTTTAAACAGACTATTTTATTGAACTAACGGGGCGACATTTCAGGTTTCTCAACGTGGAAAGAGGAGGAGCGGGAGGAGGAAAAGGAAGAAGAGGAGGAGGAGGAGGAAAAGTAAGATGAGAGGAGGAGGAGGAGGAAAGGAAAAGGAGGAGGAGGACGAAAAGAGAGAGGGTGAGAAGGAGGAGGAGGACGAAAAGAGAGAGGATGAGAAGGAGGAGGAGGACGAAAAGAGAGAGGATGAGAAGGAGGAGGAGGAGTAGTAGTAAAAACAGGAGAAGGAGGAATAGTAGAAGTGAGGGGAGGGGGGGTAGAAAAAGGAAGAGGATGGGAGGAGGAAAAGGAAGAGGAGGGAGTGGAGGAAAAGAAAGAGGAGATGAAGGAAGAGGAGCAACAGCAGCAGAAGGAGGAGGAGGAAAAGGAAGAGGAGAGAGTGGAAGAAAAGGATGAGAAGGTGGAGGAGGAGGAGCAGGTAAATGAAGAGGAGAAGGAGGAAAAAGAAGGTGAAAAGGAAGAGGAGGAGGATGAAAAAGAAGAGAAGGAGGAGGAGGAGGAGGAAGAGTTACATGGAGGACAAACGAACAGCAAAAAACCTATTGGTCTGTAGGAGGAAAATGAAGAGAAGCAGAGGAGGAGCAGGGGGAGAAGGAGGAGGAGGAAAAGGAAGAGGAGGGAAAGGAAGAGGAGGAGGAGGAAGAGAAGGAGGAGGAGGAGATGCTTATTAATGACGTCATGTCGCCCTGTCCAGTCGCTTAATCACAGATACGATGGAGGGGCAACGTGACGTCATATCGACTCAACTGAACGTGAACAAACTTGGCCTACGGAGTCTCTGCCGGGATTCTTTGAAAAACTGAAAATCTCTCCAATATCAGGAAGGAAATGTTCCGAATTATGGGAGTTATTTTGTACATACGTCTTCGTTTTTATTTTTATTCTCTTTATCTATTTATTTGTTATATTTATTTATTTGCTGATACATTTATTTATTTACTCATTCACCTATCTATCTATTTATATGTTTGTTTGTTTGTGTGTTTGTTTTTTGTCCCAATCTGACGTCATCACACTAAGCAATTCCCCCCCCCCCCCCCGGACTTTTGGAACAGAATTGCAGCCCACAGCTTGCGGAAAGTAATCTGACTATATGCTGGAGGAACACGATTTCCTTCCAGCATTTCAAATGACATTTTATGTATTTTTGTTGAGAAAACAAATTACGTTGTCATAGTGATTTCACGGCCGGAAAAGTCCTGGAGATGGGGAGGTACCGCCGATTAATTGGAGGTTGGAAGAAAAATAGCTCAGTGTGATCACCCCGTAAGTGTTGTATTCCCCCTTACTCGCTCCTAATGGTAATAGTAATGATAATATTAATAATAGGTTAAAGTACCGAAAACAGCCCAGTAAAGACCAATTGGTCTCTGTTGCTCTTCGTTTGTCCTCCGTGTAACTCTCCGTGTTACTCTCTTTCTCTTTTTATTTTTTATTTTTATCTTTTCAGATCTTTTTATTTCTTTCTTTTTTTCTCTTTCTAGGGAATTTCTACCTCTTTTTCCCTTTCGTTCTCTCTCTCTCTCTCTCTCTCTCTCTCTCTCTCTCTCTCTCTCTCTCTCTCTCTCTCTCTTCCTTCTTAAACTTTTTCTTTTCCTCACTCGTTTTTTCTCTTTCTCTCTCTCTCTCCAGAATTCCTATCTCTTTTTCTCTTTCTCTTGTTCTTTCTCTCCTCTCTTTGTGTTCTCTGTGTCTCTCTCTGTCCCTGGCTAAATAAAATTTCTGGCGCTTAATTGATATGACCTTGACCTCCCAGCACGTCAAGGGGGGCCGGGGGGGGGGCAAGATTAGAAAATGGGAAATCGAGAGCAGGCACCAGCATGGGGTCAATTAAAGAGGTTGACAACGTTGTTTCATACGAGAACAGGGTTTCATTATTTTAAAGATTTCATTCTCTCTTTCTCTAGCCCTCCACCCCTTCTCTCTCTCTCTCTCTCTCTCTCTCTCTCTCTCTCTCTCTCTCTCTCTCTCTCTCTCTCTCTCTCTCTCTCTCTCTCTACGGGGGAATGAAGAGAACCTTCTCAGGGATTTCTTCCTCATCGTAACAGACATAACTGTCCTCGTATCTCACCGACGCCTCTAGGATACCGTCACCGCTACACCCTCCTCCTCCTTCTCCTCCTTCTCCTCCTCCTCCTCCTCCTCCTCCTCCTCCTCCTCTTTCATCTGTAATCCATATCTTTCTATTGTTAAATCCTTTACTGTTCCTATTTACCCTTCTCCATATCTTCCTCCTCCTCCTCCTCCCTCATACTTCTCTTTCTTCTCTTCCTCCTCCTCCTCCCCCCATCTGAATTAAAACAGAATCTTTTGTCTGCGTAACCTTCCTTTCTTCCTTTCTTCATTTTATCCTTCCTCTCTCCCTTCCTCCCCTTCCTCCCTTCGTCGCTCACCCTCCCTCTCTCTCTCTCTCTCTCTCTCTCTCTCTCTCTCTCTCTCTCTCTCTCTCTCTCTCTCTCTCTCTCTCTCTCTCTCTCTCTTCCCCTCTCCCTCTCTCCACATGTCACCAGATACGCCTCAGTAAAGGTGCTACCACTAAAGGGCTGTCTCATCCTCACACCTCGCATCTCTTCCTCCTCCTCCTCCTCCTCCTCCTCTTACTTTTCCTCCTCTTCATCCTCACACTCCGCATCCCCTCCTCCTCCTCCTTTGGGTGCTCCCGTATCTCCTCTTCCCTTTCTTCCTCCCATCTTCTCACCTCCACAATCTTGCTCTCCTCCCCAGCCACTCTCCACTTCCCACTTCCTCCCCTGTCCCCCCCTGTCCCCACTCCCCTCCCATCCCCCCCTTCCATCCTGTCTCTGTTCTCTTCTCGTTAGAGTCTATTCCCCGAATCCCGGCGGGTCATTTGTCTCGAGTCGGGCCTCGCTTTCGTAGGAGCTAGAGAGAGAGAGAGAGAGAGAGAGAGAGAGAGAGAGATATGGTACCATTTCTCTCCCTAGTGGTTACTGCTGACTCTTCCATACCGTAGCAGACCCTCCACACAGGGCAAAGGTGACGGCTTCGGCCGCAGCAAAGTGTCTATTGACGTAATCTCTTCAAGATCCCTTGCTGCCGGCAAGCGATTTTATTCGTTTAAGCCCCGGTCACACATACACGACTCAAGTTCGTTTGAGTAGAAACGACTTAGGTTAATTTTGTTTAATTTTCGAATTTCAAACATTCAAATCGCCTCTGCGTCATATATTGAGAAGCTGAGTGACGAAGTAAGAGAAGTCAAACCTAGACGAGTATTAGAAATATTGTTGAATTGTAGGCTTAGGGAAGTCTAGAATGTTGAAGGCGAAGTCGTTTTCCGGCTTTTCAAATTCACAACATTTGACGAGAATCGTGATACTGTGACGGGGAACAGTGGTTCTTAATCGCGCCGGCCCGTACATCCGAATATCATCTGATGCGGCTTGACCGCGCGAGGACTGACGTCATATTTTTCTGGTGTTTGATCAAACATTTTGGTGTTTTATGATTTTTTTTATTTGACCAAATGACAAGAACCTTGTCATCGGAGTTTAAAGGGTTAACCCGGGGGGTACCAGTACCCCCCCCCCCCATGGGGTACGAAGCCTTGACCCTGGGGGTACGGGACATGATACCCCCAGTGCAACGGTTCTGTGTATTTACAATGAGAAAGCAAAACAAGGTGTGTATCACTAATCTTTTTCGTGTGTTTGCATTGTATTTGTATTGGATTGGGGAACGAGAATTCTTTTTTCTGAGATATCAAGGGGTACTAAGGGCACTGAAAAAGGTTAAGAATCGCTGGTTAAGGGAAATCCTTTCTTGGCGCCAATTCTTGATTCGTGTGTGTGTAGTCTGGTTGGCGCCAGCAGATTCTGTTAACGCCAGTGGGTATTTTGTGCGGTTGATAGCATGCCAGAAATACAGATCTGCATTCCAGTGTAAACACACACACACACACACACACACACACACACACACACACACACACACACACACACATACATACACACATACATACATGTACATGCATAGACATACACAGACGCACACACCCAAAACACGCATCTGCCAAGACCATGGTGAATCACACACACACACACGCGCGCGCGCGCGCGACTTGTGGCGCAGTGGTAGAGTTCCCGGCCGCCACTACGGCGGTCCGGGTTCGAATCTCCCTTAGGGCTGAAATAATTTCAGTATTGCTGCGCTGCGAGTCGTTACTCCAACTCTCGTGGGCGAGGAGTCGGATGTGAGTGTGTGTGCGTGTAAGGTGACAGCATTACCCATAGATCGGTCATAGATGAGCTCTCTTTCGGAAGGGAAATAGCAGTCGATCACGAATCCAACACGTGATCCAAGACCATAGTGAATCAAACACACACACGTACACTGAATTCTAGAGTACGGCACTGACTTCATTGGCGGATTGAGTGAAGAAGGAGGAGAGGGAAGAGAAGGAGGAGGAGGAAAGGGGAGAGTAACATGATAGTTGGCTAGACTTGCTAAACAATGCTTGTTATGACTCTCTCGTTCTTCTTTTGTCACACGTGTGTGTGTGTGTGTGTGTGTGTAGTTGGCCCAGCAAGGTGGGCGTCGTAGAGAATCATCTCCCTACTTGTCAACACCCTCACTTCCATCTGGAGGTGCAACCTCGAGGGGCTGACGCTCGATCGACTTCAATCGAATTTCCTCCACCTTTTAATATATGGAGAACTGACAACCGGTGACTGCTCCCTTTCTCCTACTCCTGTAATCTGTCAGAAGTTGGAGGCAACAGTAAAATATTATTATTATTATTATTATTATTATTATTATTATTATCAGATTGGTTACAAAAGAGGACAGGGGAGTCATATGAGAGGTACAAAGAAAAGAAAAGAGAAGTAAAGAAAAGGTAAAGGAGGCAAAGAGGAGAGCAGATGTGAAATGGGGTAGGAGTATGACAGAAAATTTTGAAAGTAATAAAAAGATGTTTTGGAAAGAAATTAAGAGAGGAAGAGGAGGCGAATCAAGTAGGGAAGAAAAGGTAAAAGGTACAGATGGAGAGTTGATAATGGAAGAGATGGCAGTGAGGGGAAGATGGGCAGAATATTTTAGGGAGTTGCTGAATGTGAAGGAGGATAGGGAAGGAAAGATAGCTGTAGTGGGAAATGCGAAGAAAATGAGAGTGATGAGTGAGGAGAATGGAGGAGAAATAAGGAAGGATGAGGTGAAGGCAGCTGTAAAGATGATGAAAGCAGGTAAGGCACCTGGTCTGGATGGATGTCATGCAGAATGTCTGAAGAAGGGAGGTGCAGTGATGGTGGACTGGTTGGTGAGGTTATTTAATGTTTGCTGGAGAGAGGGTAGAGTACCGGAGGACTGGAGTAGTGCCTGTATAGTTCCTCTTTACAAGGGAAAAGGGGACAAGTGTGAATGTAGTAATATCAGAGGGATTAGCCTGTTGAGTGTAGTATGGAAGGCTTATGGGAGGATCTTAATTGAGAGGATTAGGAGAGGAACAGAAGGAGTAATTGGTGAGGAACAGTGTGGATTTAGGACGGGTAGAGGTTGTGTAGATCAGATCTTTGTGGTAAGACAGATATGTGAGAAAGCTATAGGAAAGGGGAAGGATGTTTTTTGGGCTTTCATGGATCTGGAAAAGGCTTATGATAGGGTAGACAGAAAGGCACTGTGGGAGGTTATGCAGATTTATGGGATAGGAGGAAAGCTTTTGGGAGCTGTCAAGAGTTTTTATGAGAGTAGTAGAGCATGTGTTAGGATTAGAAATGGAGAGAGTGAGTGGTTTGAAGTAAAGGTGGGACTTCGTCAAGGATGCGTTATGTCGCCCTGGCTGTTCAACTTATACATGGATGGGGTGGTGCGAGAGGTGAATGCTAGGGTAGTGAGTCAGGGATTGGAGATGGTTAAAGAAAATGGAGAAAAGTGGGAGGTGAGCCAGCTGTTGTTTGCGGACGACACTGCGCTTGTGGCAGGGTCAGAGGAGGGATTGAGGAAGCTGGTGGCAGAGTTTGGGAGAGTATGTGATAGAAGAAAGCTAAAGATAAATGTGGGTAAAAGTAAGGTGATGAGATGTACAAGGGGTGAAAGTGGCAGTAGACTGGAAGTGAACATTAAGGGAGAGCGACTGGAGGAAGTGGATAGTTTTAGATACTTGGGTGCAAGTGTAGCAGGAAAAGCGAGTAAACGCCTTGGTGGTTTAAAGAGTGTAATGAGGAATAGACATTTGGGAATGGATGCGAAGAGGAGACTGTATGAAGGAGTGATTGTGCCAACAGCACTGTATGGGGCAGAAACGTGGAACATAAGAGAAGAAGAGAGAAGGAGTTTGAATGTGTTTGAGATGAGGTGTCTGAGAAGTATGGTGGGGGTTACTAGGCTAGATAGAGTGAGAAATGAGGAGGTGAGGAGGAGAACAGGGGTGAAAAAGGATTTGGGAGATAGGGTTGATGAAAGAATATTAGGATGGTTTGGACACATGGAAAGAATGAGTGAAGAAAGACTAGTAAAAGAGGTATGGAAGGCAGATGTGGAGGGAGTGAACATGAGGGGACGTCCTAGGATGAGGTGGATGGATGGGGTGAAGGGGGCTTTGGGGAAGAGGGGAATGTCTGTTGAGGAAGGAAGGGAGAGGACGGAAGACAGAGGTGAGTGGAGAATGGTTGTATATGGATGACTGCATGAGGAGGAATGGGCGGGGAAGTGGGGGGTGGGGTAGTATGTGTGAGTAAATTTTGACGCAGCCCGAAGGGATTTCTCCCCGTCCTCTCCTTATATGCAAAGGGGGACGGAGAGGGGGGGTCGCCGATTAAATGAAGCGGCCTCGCTGTGGATGTACTGTGTCTTGCGACACTGCTTCTGACCCAGGGCGGTGGGCAGGGTGCAGGGATGACCCGTCATCCAGGAGGTGCTCAGATGAGAGGAAGGGTGGGAGGGGTGTGGAGTGTATTTAGGGATGAAATGGGTGGGAGTGTTTTTATGCCTTTCCCTTTTTGGCTACCTCCCTTGGAAGGGGGAAAAAGCCTTGGTATATGTATGTATGTATGTATTATTATCATTATTAATAGTAGGAGTAGTAGTTGTATTATCACCACCATCGTCATTATTATTAATATTATTATTATTATTATCATTATCATTGTTATTGTTATAGTTAATATCATTATTATTATTATTATCATCATTGTCATTATTGTTATTAATATCATTATTATACTTGTTATAACAGGTGTATGAACTAGTCACAAAAAGTTGTCGACCACCTGCCTCATTGTTTCTGCACCTTATATCTTCCTGTTGTTGAATATATTTTCGTATGCAGTAATTGTGTCAACTTCGAGTGTCCCCAATTATATAATACACATTTAATATGTGTGTTTGCTATCCCGCCTGTGTAAATTTCTACACATAGAACATAAGTATGAGGGAGACTGCAAGAGACCCTAAGGCCTACATTAGGCAGTTTATTGCCCCTTACAACCTATCGTCCCTATCCATGAAGTTATCTAACCTTTTCTCAAAACGACCGATAATAAATCAGTACTTACCACAACATTTATCAACTGGAAATTTATGCATATATTCTTAAACTTACTGTGTATGTTTGACATATCTTTAATAAAAAGAATGGAGAGGCCAGCGATATATTTTCATCTGTGCTGGTGGTTTGGTCTGAAATAAGTTGAGAAATTTTGATCTAGATCGAAAGAAAAAGAACATACCGAAGAAGCCAGCACAATGGGAGCTGTCCTTAATCATCGTAGATTGCCAGGCCATGTACCTATTTGTGTACACACGTGTGTGTGTGTGTACGCCCTTGAGATGGCCTCTCAGCTGAAATAACGAGATGGCAGAATTGGGGATGATGAGGGGGTGGGGGAATCTGTTGACGCGTACTGACTTCAAAGCTTTGTCAACAGCTTTGGATGAGTGACGTCATGTCGCTTATTACGTGTGTGACGTCATCATCATCTGTGACGTCATGTCGGCCTAGCTTATTTTGTCTTTGACGTCATACTTAGAGGATGTTTTCATGCTGTGACGTCATAGGTGGGGAGGGAAAGTGATTAAACGCGAATAAAATCGTTTGTCAACAGTCAGTGAATGTGGGGATAGAGAGAGTAAGGCGGGAGTGAGTGTGTGTGATTCACCAGGGTCTTGGATCACGTGTTGGGGTCGTGACTGACAGCTATTAGCCTCCCGGAAGAGAGCTCAGAACTCATATATGACCAATCTATGGGTGATGTTGTGACCTTACACGCACACACACCCCAACTCCCCGCCTACGAGTTGGTGTAACAAACCCGCAGCGCAGAGATATTGAAATTATTTCAGCCCTGGGCGGGATTAGAACCCGGACCGCCGTAGTGACGGCCGCGCTCGCTACCATCGCGCCATAGAGTTGTGTGATTCACTATGGTCTTGGATCACATGTTGGACTCTTGATCGACAGTTATTAACCTCCCGGATGAGAGCTCAGAGCTCGTATGACCGATCTATGGGAAATAATGTGACCTTACACGCACACACACACACCCAACTCCCCGCCCAGGAGAGTTGGAGTAACACCCGGCAGCGAAGCGATACTGAAATTATTTCAGCCCAATACGGGAGTCGAACCCGGACTAGTGGCAGGCGAGAACTCTAACCACAGCGCCACGAGGTGTGTGTGTGCGTGTCTGTTGGGGAGTCTCCATCAGCTGAATAAAGTGGGAGGAGACAAGGAGGGAGTAGATCAAGTGGGAGTAAACATGATCAGGTCCTTATTTGAGGGATCTCTCTCTCTCTCTCTCTCTCTCTCTCTCTCTCTCTCTCTCTCTCTCTCTCTCTCTCTCTCTCTCTCTCTCTCTTACACACACCTGTCACATCCCTCTCAGTTCTCAAGGGGGACCCCCGGCGACCCTCGTGGATAAAAGTCGAACCTCCCTTCACTCGACGTCATCACCTATTCACTGCTGAGGTCAGGTCAGGTCAGGTCAGGTCAGGCCAACCAAGATCTCTTGGGGGTAAGAGAGGGAGATATAGTTGTGCTGAGTGGATTTCCTTATTTATTTATTTATTTATTTGTGTATTTATTCATTCTTTTATTTGTTTATTTATTTATAGGCGCATACCTTCAGCTAATTCCTCTTCCTCGTCCTCCTCTTTCATTCGATTTTATTCAGCTGAATGTGGACCTCTGGGCAAAGCATGCCAAGACCAGAAGAGGTCGCCAGGTGATTTTATTCACTTTTAGGAGACAAGAAGCCTAAAAGAAGCTTCTTGTTGTTTCTCCTATGTGTGTATTATTACAGTACCTGGTTGTAATATACAGGATAAAAGCAACGCTTCTTGGATCCTGTCCTATATCTGCTGAATCGCTGTATCCAATTCGGTTAAACATGTTGTCTAACTGCACTGTGTGTGTGTGTGTGTGTGATTCACCATGGTCGTGGATCACGTGTTTGACTCGTGATCGACAGCTATTACCCTCTCGGGAGAGAGCTCAGAGCTCGTATATGACCTATCTATGGGTAATATTGTGACCTTACACGCGCGCACACACACACACACACACACACACACACACACACACACACACACACACACACACACACACACACACCCAACTCCCCGCCCACGAGAATTGGAGTAACGACTCGCAGCGCAGCGATACTGAAATTATTTCAGCCCTGGAGTAGCTGTTGCGAACGCTACCACTGGGTGTGTAATTCACCACCACCATGGTCTTGGATACGTGTTGGACTCACGATCGACAGCTACTGCCCTCCCGGAAGAGAGCTCAGAGCTCGTATATGACCGGTCCTTGGGTAATGCTGGGACCTCATACGCATACACACGCCCAACTCCCCGCCCACGAGAGTTGGAGTAACGACTCGCAGCGAGTGTGTGTGTGTGTGTGTGTGTGTGTTTTAATTTTACGGAATTGTGTTGACCTATGTCCATTTATCATTCATGTTGTTGGCCTGGATCATTTCTTCAAATTTGTTCCACAGATTGAAACGTCTGTGTGGAAAGTTGGGCTTCCTAACATGTAAACAAACTGTATTATTATTATTATTTCTCTCTTCTTATTCTTTCATCCCACACCAACAGGTTTTCTCTATTTTTTTAAGATATCGCGTATCATGCAACATCTCTTTGCTTCTTCAGTCTGTGTGTGTGGTTCACCATGGTCTTGGATCACGTGTTGGACTCGTGATCGACATTTATTTCCCTCCCGGAAGAGAGCTCAGAGCTCATTTATGACCGATCTATGGGTGATATTGTGACCTTACACGCATACACACGCACCGAACTCCCCGCCCATGAGAGTTGGAGTAACGGCTCGCAGCGCAGCGACACTGAAATTATTTCAGCCCTGGGCGGAATTCGGACCCGGACCGCCGTAGTGGCGGCCGGAAACTCTTCCACCACACCAATGTGTATGTGTGTGTGTGTGTGTGTGCAAGCTGTGCGTCTCGTGATCAATAATCCTCTTGACCTTGGAGATGTTCAGTTCAGTGTCAAGGTCACAGATGTTGTTATCATTCGATTCGTGGGTATCCAAGCTAATATGTTTTTTTTTTTTTTTTTTCATTATTTTTATAATTATGGGTGTGTATCGTTTTAAGGTCATCCAGTCTAGCAAATGCGATTGTATTTTTTTTCCGTTTTGTCTTGCACTTTTTTTTCCTGTCCAGTGTATATTACGGAAGAAAAATAATTTAAATGTCTTTCGAAGAATTTGCATAGACATTAATTTTTGGACGATATATTTTTTAATTAACATTTATCATTTCTGAGGTCCACTGTTTTAAACAGATGAAATGTGGTTGCTTGATATTAGATAACTTACTATTTTGTCAAGTTTACACTATTTTGTCAAGTTTACAGTGAATCTGCATAAAGAATAGGATGCAGCTTGCTTTTACTACGTTGAGTTGAAACGACATCAGTTACAATATTCTAGACTTCCGTGAGAACATCTCAACAGTGTGTGTAATATTCGTTAAGGTTTAAGATTTCTTAATTCGTCACTTAGGTTCTCACCATATGCCGAAAGAGTAATTTGACATTGGGAAATTTGAAAAACAAAAGATCGTAACAGAAGTCGTTTCTACTCAAACTAGTTGCATTCTAACAACATGACGATTGAGAAGTGCATAGCGGTAAAGTTCAGTACTAAAGCGCCTGCAGGTTGACATAGTAATTCTAAGTATTTTCTGAAATTGTAAAGCATTTACAGTATTATAACGAAATTGTAGTTTTGTAAATGACTTAACAAAGAGAAGTGCATAGCGGTAAAGTTCAGTATTAAAGCGCCTTCAGGTTGACATAGTAATTCTAAGTATTTTCTGAAATTGTAAAGCATTTATAGTATTATAACGAAATTGTAGTTTTGTTATGACTTAACAAAGATAGGAGGAAACAGCTAGCAACAACATTTTACAAACGAAAAATATTTGTACGAGTACTTTAAACAATATTTTTTCTCAATTACGGATACATGAAATGTATAGAAAATACGGATATTTTGTCCATCATATAAATGATCCACTGGTCTTACTCTACATTCTTTCACGAACGACATTTCTTGCCCCCCCCCCAGATGCTCCACCTGCACAAACGGCCCCAACCACCTCCTCCCCGACGGTGACCGCCGAGAAAGAGCCGACTAAGCTGCTGGGCTCTCCGTGCCTGGACCCCACGTGCGTCATGCTGGCGGGGTCCATCTTGAACAACATGGACCTAACGGCCGACCCCTGCAGGGACTTCTACAAGTACGCCTGCGGGGGTTGGGTGGCCAAGAACCCAATCCCTGAAGGTCGTGCCATGTGGGGGACCCTTAGCAAGCTGGCCTCCGACAACCAACTTATCATGAAGAATGAATTGGGTAAGTGGCGTGTTTTTTTTTTTTTTTTTTTTTTTTCTTCCGTACTTAACCTTCACGGAGTGGTGCCAACTGCTTCCATCTGGTTTGTAACTCTTCTTGATACGGTAACCACATCCAGACACGGTAGACTGTCCTTATGAAGGCCATGTTAACGTGAATACATATTCATAAGGTACGTCCAGAGAACACTTGGCAGGAGCAAGACGACTGAGATCCATTTAGAACGGGAAGGGTGGAGGTTGCTGCTGCTGCTGCGGCTCAGGGGGGTTGCAAAGGGAGCGAGTGGCGTCTGTGTGTGAGTGAAGCAACTTTGTTTCCCATTAATTGCACACACACACACACACACACACACACACACACACACACACACACACACACACACACACACACACACATATATATATATATATGCATACAGTAAACCACAGACCAAGTGCTTGTGGCGGGGTCAGAGTAAAAGTACAGTGAGTACAAGGATAGAGGATGGCAACTGAGATGAAATGTCTGAGAAGTACGGAAGGGGTTACTATATATATATATATATATATATATATATATATATATATATATATATATATATATATATATATATATATTGAGTAAAATATTGACAGATTTTAAATGATGGTGGAGAAAGAAATGAGGAAATCTTAGGAGAATTTAACGCTGACGTTTCGACCTCAGTGTCTTTATCAAAGACACTTTGAGGTCGAAACGTCAGCGTTAAATTCTCCTAAGATTTCCTCATTTCTCTCTCCACCATCATTTAATATATATATATATATATATATATATATTTATATATATATATATATACATACATATATATATATACAGTATATATTACATATGTAATATATATATGTATATATATACATATATATATATATATATATATATATATATTATACATATATATATATATATGTATGTATGAATGGTAAGAATGGAATGACACGATTGGGAACAAGAGACTTTATTCCTGACCGGTTTCGCCTTTGAGTCTTCTTCTTCAGAGGTAATATTACCTCTGAAGAAGCCTCAAAGGCGAAACCGGTCAGGAATAGGTTCTTGTTCCCTATCGTGTCTTTCCATTCTTACCATTCATATATATATATATATATATATATATATATATATATATATATATATATATATATATATATATATATATACATACATAATCCCATTTTTTCGCATTCCAAAAATGTGATCCTCTCCATTTACTGTAGCGAACATACATACGCTAGAAAATATATAATTATTTTTAATATACATATATGAAGCAACAGCAAAGACCGAAAAAAATGTCTAGTATCAAGGCGAAGAGGGGGAGAGAAGAAGAGGAGTGAGGGAGGGAGGGAGGGAGGGAGGGAAGGATTTGGATCTTCATGATTAATTTGACTCATTCCCCGAAACCCGATGACGACGCGCGCGACCATCGTTATGCACGTTGACGAGGCGGTGCGAACATTGTCAGCTTTTATGACGCACATGGTGATGACGTCGTTCTCCAGGTCTGGTTGTGAGATAGGTCGTGGTGCCCCGTTGGGAAGAGTTCTCGACTCACGCTTCTGTTATTTTCTGTTAAATCAGAACTTGATTCGTTCTTGATTGGCCTCCTTATTTTTATTTATTTATTTATTTATTTTTTTGGTTGGGTTAGATACCATTTCTACATAGAGATAGGGGAGCGTTGCTGTAATTGTCGTGATTAATTGATTGTGTAAATTGATTGTGATTAATTGTGTAAATTGATTGTGATAAATTGATTCTGTAAATCAACAGATATAATAGAAAACAAGTGTAATTGCACAATAAGCACACCCGTCGTCACAAGACTTCAAGAAGGATATTATCGTCACAAACAGGGATTAAGTAAGCGTGACGTCAGAGAGTAGTGGAGATGGGGCGGGGATGGCTCAAGTGTCGTGTGTTGCCTCTTTCTTCTTCTTCTTTTTCTTCTTCTTCTTCCTTTTCTTCTTCTACTACTTCTTCATTTTCTTCTTCTATTACTACTTCATCTTCTTCTAGTACTACTTCCTTTTCTTCCTCAAATTCATCCTTTTCTTCTTCTACTACTTCTTCATTTTCTTCTTCTATTACTACTTCATCGTCTTCTTCTAGTACTACTTCCTTTTCTTCCTCAAATTCATCCTTTTCTTCTTCCTTTTCTTCTACTACTTCTTCATTTTCTTCTTCTATTACTACTTCATCTTCTTCTTCTAGTACTACTTCCTTTTCTTCCTCAAATTCATCCTTTTCTTCTTCCACTACTTCTTTTTCTTCTACTTCTTCATCTTCTTTTTCTTCTACTCTTGCTTCATCTTTTTCTTCTTCATCTTTTAATTCTTTTTTTATTTATTTTTTTTTATTTTTTTTTCTTCCCTGACCTATAAGCTGTATTGTGGCAAACTTTTTTCCTTTGATATATTTGTTGATTTATTGATTTATTTTCTGGACTTGAAAGAGGTCTCAGCGGATGGAGGTCCTCTTCACTGAATCTCACCAACACGGAAACATGTTGAATAAAATCCTCTGGAGACAACAAAACAAAATATATGAAATATGATTTCGTGTGCATGAGTTCAGTGATGGATGACAGAAGGATAGTGGAGTAATGACCAAACGGACTGGAGCCCAATCATTCCTTAGTTCAATTCTCTTAAATTGGCGCATATATATATATATATATATATATATATATATATATATATATATATATATATATATATATATATATATATATAATCTATATATATATATATATATATATAATTTTTTTTTTTTTTTTTTATTTTTTTTATTTTTATTTTTTTCTCCAGCTCATATGCTCAGGCTTGCTATTCACGCGAAAGTCACACTCGAGCGTGCTGTTCACGCGTTTACGCGCGAAGGTCACGCTCGAGCCAGCCAATCACGTGCCTAGGTCATGCTCGAGCGTGCTATTCACGTGCTCACGCACGAAGCTCGCACTTGAGTCAACCATTCACGCGCATACTCGCGTACTCGCCTAGGTCGGGGCCAAGCGAGCTATTCACGCGCTTAATTCACAAATCGAACTCAGAATAGGTCTTCTTCGAGAAAATTTCCCTTCCAGCCCATACATACAAGCGTGCTGTATGTGCGCTGCCTCGGCTAGGTCGCCCTCAAGCATCGATTCACGAGCTTACTCCCAAAGGTCGCACTGCATACTTTCACTCGCGTTTGTAAACTCGCGAAGGTTGCACTATGTCCTGTCATTTTGTGGGGTTTTCCTTCTATCAAATTATACCTATAACTACAAAGTAAATTTAAATTATATATATTGCACTCTCATTAAATCTGCTCGAAGACCTAACTTGTCTCTGTTTCGTAGTGCTAAAAATACAGATGTATGTTTGATGACAATTTCCCAAGATCGGCGTACGTCTTCTCGTTGACTTGACTGTTGATACTATCTAAGACAGAATCCTTATATCCATCTATACAATATCCCAACGTACAACCAACGTGGCCTTTGAAGTGGATCCGATCAAACCATGAATTAGATCATCATAAATATGTTGTGTTCACTCTTCAAAGCAAATAGAAGTAGTTTGCATGCATTGTCGTATACTCGTATGAGTAGTTCGATATACGTGAGAATCTGTGTGAGGATGTTAAATGCTGTTCGTAGAGATTCCACAGCATTCATCAGCTGGAATCCTATATAGATGACATGAGGACAAAACATAGCAAACAGGCCTAAAGAATAAAAGTATATAGATGTGTTAATGGGTCACGTGAAGAATTATCACCCCAGAACGCCCATATGAATAATCGTCACCCCATGAGATCCCACCTGAAGAATTGTCACCCCACTACGAACATCAACAGTGGAATAAATATTAGGTTAGGTTAGGTTGAATGAGGGTTATGTTTATTGTCATCAACTTATACAACCGAAGAATCGTAAACCCATGATGGACATGAAGAACTGTCACCCTAGGATAGCCCACATGAAGAATTGTCACCCCGTGGAAGTCTGGCGTGACGATTTTTCATATGATCCTAATTAATATTGGTATAACAACAATAGTTTTTGAATTTATGATTTGAAATTTTCAGGAAAACAACATGCAACGTGCAACATTAACTTATCTGGTGATAATATCGTATGCCGCTGTGTGAGTTTGCGACAGCCAGTGACAATGTCTTCTCGAGATTTGTCTGTTTCAGAACGACGAATCCCTTTGATTACCGGGTGATTGGGAAAGAATTCCAAATTCCTTAGCGCAGAACTGACAGAAATGTACGCAGCTAAGGAAATGAAAAATCTTAGTTTTCATGGTGTCATGCATTACCATGAAAATCAAATTTCAGTGAAACGTTTCACAAATTTTACCCATTGTCGGAAATTGATAATGACAAGGAGACGTTGTTTTGGTTTTCACACTATCAAATACCAGTATGTCCACCAATGAAGGAGTTTTCTGTGCCATAACAGGTAAGTTAATTTGAATGTTTCAACGACCTACCTTGTTGATGTCATTTAGCAACCTCCAAATGTCAAATGTTACGTCTTCATGCGATATTTGAATTATCGAACACGTTGGTGCGACTTCGGACACGTTTTTCGTGACAACTCGTCATATGCTTCATAGTGCCTATTATATCGTGCAGCATATGACGCCAATCGCTTTTGAATTTCGAGAGTTGATATGAGCTTTCGTTTTGACAGCCCACAGTCCGCTATATCCGATGTTGGTGACTGTATATCAGTGTCACTGTAGTCTCAAACTAGAATACTAGATATTCACGACAACTCATTATAATGCCATCCATGATAATCGTGCCATAATTGTCACCACATTTTGAACAAATTTAAAGATCTTTAGAGTCCAGATCAGACGTATAAAACTGTTATATACCAAACGAAGATTATTGTACTCGTAATCAAGAAAAAGGCCCAAACCACACACCGTTCTTTTACTGCAGTGAAAGCTGATGCAAGCAGAAATCGCGT
Organism: Oratosquilla oratoria; assembly: GCF_046742065.1. NCBI lineage: Eukaryota > Metazoa > Arthropoda > Malacostraca > Stomatopoda > Squillidae > Oratosquilla > Oratosquilla oratoria. The sequence continues at coordinate 34,432,579 of NC_134819.1, read as the reverse complement.
TTCCTGCGTGCCATAAAAGATATCAAATAACCAGTGATAAGAATGGTAAGACAATTGTAGCGGACGCCTCCGTGAAGTGAATTTTGGCGCTGTGGTTGTCAGTCAATCCTTTCTGGACAGGATCATTGGAATAAAATTTGTTGTCATGTTCACGTACCAACTCTGGTTCTTGAAGTCAGGTACAAATTCCGATACAGTATTTTGTGTTACCAATTCGCAGGACATGGAAATTAGCCTTGTCTATTTCAGCGAGAGGGTATGGAATAGACAATTTTGATATACTGTGAAATTCACCTTCACGGTTTTGGGGTTTTCTGCGACCTTCCTCAATATTTTGTATTCCTTGACACGTGGAAAGTAAATTACGTTTGTCGCACACATGCAACAAACATACTTTTATTTGGCTGACAATATAAGTGCCATGGAATTTGACGTCAAAGAGGATGTGTGATAGCTTTACCAGATATATTTATTAGAAAAATTCAGAGCAGTCAGGATTAGTTTTTGCCAGTGTCCACATTCTGGATGCTCGTTGTATGTGATAACACGGGACAACCGACTTATCACCGTTCGAAGCTGAGGCCGCTGCGCAGAAACATTGTTCATCATTCCCGCCTATTCTTGTGCAGTGTTTTATCAGTTGCCCCTTTTGATTGCATTAAGCAATCGCAAAGGCCGATTCACTTACTTGATAGTATGATTTTGCCTTCTGCAGGTGACGTCATTCGTGTAAAAAAGTTTCAAATAATTTGACAGTCCAGAATTAGAAAGAAATGTATTAATAGCTGTACACTTATGATTGAAAAAATGGCCATGAAATTACGGCAGGGTTTGTTTTGTTAAAAAAAATCCTTTCCAGGGAAAGAAATTGGAAAAATCCGAAAAAGTGGAATTAAAAAAACACTTCTCATGATGACGTTATCACAGAACTATTTACAAGCATGGTTAAAGAACGTATAAAAATTTGTAATTTAAGTAATTGTTTAAATTGCATATATTAGTTGTATTACATCAGTAATGAATATATTACTATTCAACTTGATAAGACATCTAATATAAGTATTTACTACTAGCACAACCCACAGGAGTATTATATAAAACCTAACGTGGCAAGAGAGACCACCAAATGTTACCGATCATACCATGGCCGCGCGGCCGTGACGTCACTTGTCGTGCCCCAACGACCAGCCAGCCACACACCAACACTCAATACCAGAGACAAGTATTGACAAAAGTCCCCCGACATAGCCCCTCAGATAGAAGCACTACTGTATACTTTGGTTGGGATGGCTTTTGTCTGACACCAGTAATATATATACATATATATATATATATATATATATATATAATATATATATATATATATATATATATATATATATATATATACATATATATATAGTCGGAGTCTGAAGCAAAATATACCGACTCCAGTTAAATTTACACTTCATAAGGCCTTCGTTTAGTCTGTAGAGTTATGCAGTGCACACTCCTTATAAGTAGATTATTTAAAAAAAAACCCATCATTTTATAAAATGTAATAAATCTCATCGTCTTATCTTCGTGGTCATTCCACTAAACCCCCAAAACGTCCTTGTGCGACGCTGGCATTCAAATTTGTACGTAGACCGATAAATATCCTAAGTATTACTCGAATAAATTAAATAAACACCTCCATTTTACACCTGTTGACACACACTCACAGGAGCTGTAATATTCCTGTCAAGTTCCATATGCATCGTTTCCATCACTCAATCAGTTTGGTGGTTTCTCCCACTGCTGTGTTGCCAAACTTGATAATCATGATTTCAACTATAGACAAACGCAATAATACTATCTCCTCTCCTTTCCCCTTCTTTTTTTCCTCTATACTTTTTAACATTGAATTATTGAAATAAGGATATTCAAAGTTGAAAAAAAGTTTCACGTTTCAAACATGTTCATCTGTATCTTGTATTGTACTCGTATCGATAAGACCGGTTTCAGAACCAGAGTAATGTCCATCGCAATAATCGCATAGCAGTACCGGTATGTAGTTAAACCAATCTGAGGTACTTCTGTCAGTAATTTCAGTACATCAAGACAAAAGAAGGTATGAAAACATATGAAGGATGATGATACCCAAAATATGTATGATACATATATCTTTAAGTATCATACATGTTCAACTGTAACACTCGACCTTGTACCGTACTCGTATCAAAAAGGTTTGTTCCAAAAACAGTAAATGTGTGACGCATAGCATTGTGTAGTTGTTGTGCTTGGAAAGTATGTGGAAGGTTAATGTATATGCTCAGTATATGAGGTGATATACGTGAAAGGTATCACAATCAGTTAATTACATGAAGAGGAGTCGGAGTCGGTGTTACCAAAAATAGAGGAGAGAGAGAGTGAGAGAGAACCTAGCAAGACCAAATTACTACTTCTCGACACTGAACACCTTGACCATGGAAGTGCTTCAAACCAACAAAGACAAGAGTAAGCTATATGTACATAATCACATGTACACCAAGAAATAAACGCTTAAGGTAGGCATCAGCTGGCAAAGTGTGAAAGAAAGACGTGATATCTGTCTTGCGACAGTCAAGGCAGACTTGCAGATGAAATATCCAGTTGTGTTAGGTGAGCACAACCACAATAGAGTTGCAGCTAATGTAAAGCAGATACTTGCTGCTGCATCGGGAGGTATAAATGACGAAACAAAGGCAAGAATTGGGAGAATGTTACGACTGGAGAGACACAAACAGACATCAGCGAATTCATCACCCAGAAGAATAACTGCTTATCCTTCAGGATTGGACCACAACTGCTGGTGAGCAGGTTTCCATTCTTGATATATGACAGTGGGCCTGAAAGAGACAAAAGAGTAATTGTTTATGCAAGTGACCAGTGCTTACATGTCTTTGGTAAAGCCCGTACTTGGTTTTTGAATGCCAACTTCTCCATAGACCCTAAAATATTCAAGCAACTGTATTTCAAAACGGCATCTCTAGGGGGACAGTGCCATTATTTGAGTGTATGCATTTCTGACACACGAGCATCAAGAAGTATATCAAGATCTACAGGATGCAATTATAATTATCAGTACCGGTGTCATATGCCAGATAGACGCGTCCCACTTAGACGCATTTTATGAATAATGCCTGTTATTGCTTGTATTAACTATTGAATTTAATCACATTGTAAATATTACCATAGATAATTAATAAGCCAGTGTATATTTGCATATTTATTGTAGTAGAGGCCATCCAGGAGGTGCCGAGATAAGAGCGAGGGAGGAGGGTGGAGGGGAGTGGAATATATATGAAATGGAATGGGTGGGAGTGTTTTCTATGCCTTTTTCTTTTTTGGCTACCTCCCGTGTAAGGGGGAAAAAGCCTTTGGTATATGTATGTATGTATGTAGAGGCCATTAGATGGGAATTTGGGTTTTCAGGTCGACCCAAACCGCATGTTTTTGGACTTTGAGCAAGCAGTGATAAATTCCATAAGAATGGTCATAGATCACATATCATGTCATGGGTGCCTCTATCATCTCACCCGAGCAAACCTGGCGGATATCCGGGAGCTTGGACTTTCTAGAATGTACCGTGAGAGGAATGACTTCAATAACTATTGTGGCATGTTGGATGACTTTTCACGGGATATGTTACATTTACGCCAGGAAGCACCTGAGGAATTGGACCCTATGTTTGATTATTTTGACACAAACTATGTATCTGGTCGAGTCGACGAGTTCGACAATTCCACGACATAAGCTCACAAGACTAAACTCACACCCTTGATAAAAAAAATAACAGAAACTCAGACTTTCTATATATTCTTTATTAGATTATTTTTTATATTATATGAACAAAAGCTCACATTTTTTATTGAATTACATTTTATATCATACATTCATACCTTTTATATCATACAAACGGTACAAATACACAATTACAGATTGAAAATATTCACTCCAGTCCCACGACATAAGCTCACAAGACAAAAGCTCATATGACAAAACCTCACACTCTAAATGGAAAAAACGACTAAAACTCAGGATGTTTCATTTGGATATTTCCCATTTAGACGCTCCACTTTTTCGGCAGAACCAAATGGACGCTTTTAAAAAAAATGGGCTATAAAATATATCATCATTAATAAGGGTTTACTATCATTACAATTCTGTACTTTTACTAGTGTTGCCATAATGTGATGATAAATGAATATGATCTAAAATGTCTCATTCTCATATTTATACATTTTGACTTTCATCAGTCATACACTGATGTACTATAACTTAAATTTTAATGAAACTATACGTCCATTTGAGATGCTGTAGGCCATTGCATCAGATTGGAGTGAATAGTTCCAATCTTTAACTGTGTGTTTGTACTGTATGGTGTATTCACCATGGTCTTTGGATCACATGTTGGACTCGTGATCGAGAGCTATTTCCCTCCTGTAAGAGAGCTCAGAGCTCGTATGACCGATCTATGGGTAATGCTGTGAGTTGAAGTAATGACTCGAAGCGCAGCGATACTGAAATTATTTCAGCCCTGGGCAGTATATATATATGTATGATATAAGATTAATAAAGCAGATATAAAAAAAGTGTGAGTAATAAAGAAAAGAAAAAAAAGTGAACTTTTGTTGCTTTTTCCATCAAGGGTATAAACTTTTGTCTTGTGAGCTTATGTCTTGTGAGAACTCTGGCTCTCATTTAACCAGCAATAGCCACAGAGTAGGCCCATAGGTTATTCAGGGTTGGGAAATTGTTTTGTGAATATCTATCTCTGTGTGATCTTTATGATAGTATGTATTTGGGAACTCTGTAAAATGTTATTTATTTATGACTAAAACTGCTGTAACCATTCTTTCTTGTGGAACTTTTTTGTTTAATCCCTCCAACTCTTGGGTGATATTTGTAAGCAATATGAATCATCACACTCTTACAGTAGTTTTTAATCCCTTACTCTCCTACAGAGTCGGAGGAGATCCCAAAGAGTAAAGCAGAGGAGAAAGCCAAGGTATTTTACCGGTCATGCATTGATCCCAACAAGACTATTGAGGACCTTGGGGCACAGCCACTCGTCAAATTGTTACAGGTATGGATGCAAAATTCTTCGCTAAAGGAAAACCAACTTTGCGTATTAGCTCTGGGTAACATGAAACGGCTTCCTACAGTTTGGGGGCAGGGGATGCCACTGTATTAAAGGGATTAGAACCAGTGCTCTCTCTTAAGTGTGTACATGTTTGTGCACACATTGTGCAACTTATGCACAAATAAAAAAAATATGTGCAGACACCAAGGTTTTCAAATCAGAATTGAATTATTTAATTGCATAATTTCAGAATGATAAATTCAAAAGAGATGTTTCAGATACAGAGTGGAATTCTAGATAATTCACAACTAAATATTTATACATTTGCTTGAAGTGGTCAATGTGGCATTTGAGCAATAATGACTCATATAGTTGGCCACATACTTTGCATAGAATTACAAAAATTTACATACAAATTTCTGTGCAAAAAGGTTTAAAACGAACATGGATTAGACTTATCCTATCACTTGGGGTGATGGTGTGGAGTGCCCCAATCCCATGTACCTAGCGATTAAAAGTATTTAGTATTCTCTCTTACATACAACTTGTATATTTACTTGTATTCTGATTACTGCTAGGCAAGGGAAACTCCCTGTGCAAGTAATTGTTGCCTCAAGTTTCACTAAGCAGAAAACCTGTAGCCCCACAGTGGCTTGCAATGGTCCACAAAACCTCCCACAGATCTCTTTGGGAAGAAACTTTGGACATCTTTTTATGCCACTGGCTGAAAGTGGTATGGAGAGGATAGCAGTTGTCAGCTCTCCATGTGTGAAAAAATATAGAAAATGCAGTTGAAGTTGATAAAGAGAGAACTTGCGCCCAGACTGAATACTATCCTCTGAGGGCTGCATTTCCTGGTGGAAGTCACAGGGTTAACAGGTTTTGAAACTGGACATCATTGCTGTCCATCCTGCAGGACCATCACGTGCAGGTACCTATCTTTGCTTCTTCCCATATGCAGTGAAAGGCTTAGACCTATCTTGATTCCCCTTCACCACTATTCATGACAGATATGTTTGTTTCAGTTGCCACTAAGTGATTTTATTCAATTGAGGGAAGCCCAATGTGCCGCAAAAGCTTTAAACAGTTGAGAGGTGGCTCTTGATCTGAATGGGATTTGGACTGGGCCCCACACACATTTCACCCACCACTCAGATGTATAATAAAATAATTTCGCATTTACTGCAACAAAATCTATAAAGTGTACAGGCGAGACACACAAACTAATTGAAATATGATGTGGTGTGATCTTTGTACACAATGAAGTATGTAAATAAGAATGAGAGAATATATTGAATAGCAACCAAGCTGATTGTCTAACAGGAAAGATTGGAAGTATTGGATTTGTCATTATTAAAAGAAAGTATAGATATGACATTGTGGTGTTCAGGACAATGAAAGGAATGGATAGAACTGACAGGTGATAGTTTAGGATGGGAGGACCTGAAGGATATTAAGAATTACAGTTTTCTTTATAGATGTGTCAACTCATGGAATAACCTAGAATAAGACGTATCCCAGTCTAAGAATCATGAACAAATTCAAGGCTGTTTGGGGAAAAAATGGGACACCATGAGAGTAGTTTCTTCCCTGTTTGATTAATACATCATAGAAAGAGTCAATACAGGCTGTACACCCAGAAATATTTTTTTGGCTAAATATTTATTGTGACTCGTGTTGCTGGAGAAGATGTATATGAACGAGGTAAATAGATGAAAATATTCTATTTCTATTTTCATGTTTTCCAGGAAATTGGAGGCTGGTCTCTGAGCAACTGGACTGTACCAGCCAATTTCAATATTGGGGCTGAAATTCAGAAAAGCAAAGTGGACTTTATGTCCAGTGCCTTGTTCACATGGGGTGTCTCAGAAGATGACAAAAACTCCACCAGACATACCCTTCAGGTGAGTTGTGTTGCAGTCTTAACTTTGCACTTAATCCTTTCAAAATGATGATTTACTCTGTGTATTATGGTCAGCTTTATGCAGATAAAAGGGTAGACTCTGGCTTGATCCCCTGTAGCTGCGTTAGTGTCAATATCCAAAACAAAATCCACACAGTCCATGATCCTGTTGAAGGGTTAATTGAGTGACTATAGAAAGGAGGTTAATTGAGTGACTATAGAAAGGAAATAGTGGTCATAACATGAATATTTCCTTCATGGAACTAGAGTAATGATCTTGTCTTCTATAGTTTGACCAGGGAGGGTTGGTACTACCAACAAGAAACTTCTACCTCAATGAAACTGAGAAAACTGTTCTGGATGCCTACATTGAGTTCATCACTAAGGTAAGCAACTGCCACTATGTTTGTGTTCCTTCTCACTATTTTTCATTTCCTGTGTTCTTGTTTTCGATTACTCTTTTTGTCACAACCTAGGTCATATATTGTACATTTGATTTTGGCTGCCATGAAACAAAACTCTTCAACTGGAGACTGTCCTTGTCCCCATAACCACCAAAATGACTACTGTCCAAATTATTATTTGACCTCTTTAAGAAGTGGCTGGACTCAGGGTTGCCATGAATTCCTCAAAACAACTGACAAGAAAAATCCATGGATGGTTCAAGTTCGTGCTTGCTCAAACACTGTATAAACAAATTAAATTGTAGTTTGGGTTATGATATACCCAAGCTTGAACCATGTGTAAATTTAAAAGGAAGTATGGTAATTACAGAATATGAGACAGGGTCTCATGAGCATAGTTCCTGTTTTGTATATAGTGAGTCCTCCTTATACGGTAATTCTTTATCTGGTAAATTTACAGTTGTGGTATTTGGTAATTACTACCCTCGATTCTGTTTACGGTAAGAAAAAATCACAGATACGGTATCCGCTAGATATTTTGAAGAGGAAAGAGCAGGTTGAAGGTACGTCTACCATACCCTATTATTATATGTTATAATGGGTTCGGTATATGGTAATTTCAATTTGCGGTAAGGTTTTCAGGAATGCATATGTACCATACAACGAGGACTTACTGTACTACATTAAATTAGGTAAATATCATGCAATGGCAACCCTGATGTGATATCCCTATCATGAATGTTTACACACTGGTACTTCTCTCATAGGGAATTACATAACTGTTGTGTTTTCTGCATGATATTTTACTCTATTCCTGTTTCTGCTAAGTTTATGTTCTGTATTTATTTTTTTCCTTTTTTTCATTTCTAGCTGATTCATCATCAAAACATAATCATGGAGATTTCCTTCAAAAGGTGCGCGATCAGCGAGACTCCCATCATTCAATCTTGACCCTTTTCAAAACTATGGTGTACTGTAAAGATTTGTTATGACAAATGCCTGATGATTTCATTCATCTCATAAGTGGGCAGATCCTGACCTCAGTGAGGTGTTGATCAGTCAAAACCTCCAATCAAACTTTGACCGAATGAAATTGTCTGATGTTTGGAAATGACACTGCAGAGTATGGCATGGTATTAAGGGTGTTGACAAAGTTGCATTTAGATTGAGTGAATGTACATGGCAAGAACAAATAACTAACTAACCAGTGTCCAAACCTTTTGATGGCATCCTGTGCAGATTTTGTTTTGTATGTTGTCATATCATTATTCAGCTGATGGAGCTGACCTGGAGAGAGAGAGAGAGAAAAAAATCTTGATATGTCAAGACCCTGTTTCCTGTGAGTCTTCCTCTCAGAGCTGAATAAAATAATCTGTCTGAAGAGGTTATAAGATATGATAATCATTGTGTAAAATGTTTGCACAATATGGACCCAAGCTCAAGTTTATATCTGCAGGAAATTGCTATCTGCTGTGGCAGTATGAATATAAAGGGCAAAGTTGGCAACTCTAGTCAGATTTGAACACCTGTTTTAAGATCCTAGACTAATATAAGAAAATACCTATTCAATAGGTCTGGACATTGCTGCACTGTGCTGGTCAGTTGTTAATGTTCGCTTATACTCATTGTACTTGTACATGGTCATTCATTACACCTAAATGCACTAGCAATGTAGTAAAAGTCTCTGCAGTAGATAATGTATCTTTATAGTTTAGTATTATATTTTACTGACTATGTTTACCAGTAATTGTATATTAATATGCTTCCTGGTTTTGATCTGTGTTGATGGGGGGACAGTAAATGCTTCATCAAAGGACTACACTTGGTGCAGTAGGGAATTCGTGGTTGAAGACATTTTATTCATATCAAAGACTAATGCTTTTTTTCATTGTTGCAGTAATTTAGCAATATGTATCCCAAAAAAGATATATTAACTTGGACCTTGGGAGTACTGTACAATTATATACAATTGGTCTTCGTATTGATTTTGAGTTTTACTGATTGCTAGATTGATCCAAGCTGTTGGACAGCACTTGTATAACTCAGATTGTCTATATTTGCTCTTTATTTTACACTTCTCCAGAGTAGTCCTAGTTTGATTAATGAGCTAGAGACACCAAAGAATGCTTTCACTTCGGTCTTAATTCAGTTAGACAGTCTGTGCTCTGGGATTCACTGTACCAAAAATGTTGACTGTGATGTTTCTTTTTGACAGGTTGGTATGCTCTTGAAGGGTGAAGAGAATCGAACCCGAGAATGGGCACGTGTCATTGTGGATGTGGAAAAACGGCTGGCTGAAATCACAACACCAGATGATGAGAGACGGGATGATGAAAAGCTATACCACCTCATGTCCCTTGAGCAGCTTACTGACACTGCACCCTTTGTAAGTTCCTCTATTTTGGGTTATTCATAACTCCTGAAGAAGTACATACATACATACATATACCAAGGCTTTTTCCCCCTTCCAAGGGAGGTAGCCAAAAAGGGAAAGGCATAAAAACACTCCCACCCATTTCATCCCTAAATACACTCCACACCCCTCCCACCCTCCCTCTCATCTGAGCACCTCCTGGATGACGGGTCATCCCTGCACCCTGCCCACCGCCCTGGGTCAGAAGCAGTGTCGCAAGACACAGCACATCCACAACAAGGCCGCTTCATTTAATCGGCGACCCCCCCTCTCCGTCCCCCCTTGCATATAAGGAGAGGACGGGGAGAAATCCCTTCGGGCTGCGTCAAAATTTACTCACACATACTACCCCACCCCCCACCCCCCCTGAAGAAGTGAAAACTAATTGATTTAATCAGACAAGAAACATTGGCTTAAGGTTTAGACCAAGATATGAACTTGAGCTAGTTTGCCGTACTGGTTCACCCATGACTTCATTCACTAAGTAGATGAGGATATCTTAAAGCTTAGGCCATGTCATCTTTCATCCATTCCCAGTCTCTCTCAATTATTTTCTAACTTTTAGATACTCTTCCCTGCTCGATAGACATTCCACTTTTATATCCAAAGCCATCACTCTCACCATCATCATTTGTTTTAGCATTATCATTATAATTTATCTTATTGCTGTTACCATTGTTTTGAATTTTGAACAAAACAATGGTAATAGCAATAAGATAAATTATAATGATAATACTAAAATGATGATGGTGAGAGTGATGGCTTTGGATATAAAAGTGGAATGTCTATCGAGCAGGGAAGAGTATGTAAAAGTTAGAAAAAATGCAATGGGAGGACGGAGAGGGGGGGTCGCCGATTTAATGAAGTGGCCTTGCTGTGGATGTGCTGTGTCTTGCGACACTGCTTCTGACCCAGGGCAGTGGACAAGGTGCAGGGATGACCCGTCATCCAGGAAGTGCTAAGATAAGAGGGAGGGTGGAGGGGTGTGGAGTGTATTCAGGGATGGAATGGGTGGGAATGATTTTATGCCTTTTCCTTTTTGGCTACCTCCCTTGTAAGGGGGAAAAAGCCTTGGTATATGTATGTATGTATGTATTACCATTGTTTAATGTTGTCATCATGAGCATGATCTTGATGGTGATGTTAATCATCATCACCATCACCATCATATTGTAAGAGTATTTTTACAGTTTATTGTTGAAAAAAATTATTGCATATTCAATCATAAAACATCTTGTATTCCCTTACAGTTAGACTGGACAAAATTTGTGAATGCAGCACTTGTCAAGGTGAAGAAGCAAATGACTCCAAAGGACACTGTGGTAGTTTATGCTCCAGACTACCTTCGGAACTTGAACACTGTCCTGTTAAACCTGACCTCCACTGATGAAGGGATAATGTAAGCTTATATTGTGCTTCTGTCTATCTATCTACATACCTTATATGGGAGGTAGCAAGTCAAAGGCACTCGCTCTCTCCCACCCATTCCACTCCCATCCACCACCTTTTATCCCTCTCAGTTTATCTCTTTGTGGATGAAGGTTCATCCTTGTCTCCTGCTCATTGCTCAGGTACAGCAGGGATATTGTACTTACACAAACAATTACTTATTTATATCAGTACAGAAGCTTGTACTACTGGGATCTGCATTATACACAATCATGCACACAAACAACACAACATACACTCTATAAAGGATTTGTGGGAAAACCCAGTTTCAGCTGTGGCATTCCTTGGGGAGATGGGACTGCTCGGACAGACTGTCTAGGGAACGACAACAACAACAACAAGTGGGATGGATGTGATGCCATCCCATGGCACTTTGGTATTCAAAGCCCATTAAACTCGCATCACTCTAAGGTTCTGGCATTTGGTTTTGGGACTGGGCAGATGCCTACCATCTTCCATTAATTTTCCACCTTTTCACATCAAGAAAATTAAAATGGCAAATGTTCCCTCTTCCCAGAGACTGTGGTAAGTTCCAAGGATAACTGTTGGCTACTGTAGGGGCCATTGGTTTCATCAACTTCAAAGGGGAATTTATGCTTATAGTCATATTACTTCAGTCCCATGCTGCAGTAATTCTGCATGGTCTCCTCAGTCTAGACCCCATGCAACCACCTTTTTCATTCCAGTAGGATAGATAGACTTGTGTCAGCCATGAATTCTGTGGGCATCCCTTGTTTCCTCCACTGAGGGTTATCTCTGTGCAGATAATCATGTGAAGAAAGTGTACCACATACCAACATAGTCAAAGTTAACTTGCACAAGTGATGCTGGTAACAAGTACTGACTAATTCTCATGGAACAATTGCTGAGTTGAAATAAAGTCATACTAATGATAACCCCCACAAATCTATGAAGGCACCTAGTATCATAGATGTTGAGGTGCCTCTTGAAGTTGGCATTCATTATCCATACTTCACAGCCATACAGCTATACAGGGAACATAAGCAATTTAAAGTTTTTAAAACTGTCCTCTTGCATAAATATTGACAATGCCATAGACTCAAGTTAAGTGAGTTTATAATGCCATGGGCCATGCCAATCCCTTGGAGGACTTCCTGTTGTGACCTACCACCTGTTTGCACTACACTAGCAAAGTATGTGAAGCTCCAAGACCTCACATACCTTCCCAAATTCTATCACCAAAAGTAGTACTTAAGGCAGTGGTTCCCAAATTTTTTCTGTCATTTCCCCCTTGCACCCAGTTCAACCATCCAGATTTCCCCCTTTCATGTGTATGAGGGAAAGAGTAGTTAAAACACACTGTGACTATTTACTAATTTATTTTTCAAATGTACATATATACTGATAAACAGGCATTCTCTCTCTCTCTCTCTCTCTCCCTCAGACATGAGAAAATTCATCTGAGATTTTTTTAGTTCGTAGGTAGTATAATTATTTCCCCCCTGGTAGCTTCAAATTTCCCCCAGTTTGGGAACCCCTGACTTAAGGAATTTTGTTTAATTTATTATAACGGTATAAGAGGGAGGGTGGAGGGGTGTGGAGTGTATTCAGGGAAGGAATGGATGGGAATGATTTTATGCCTTTTCCTTTTTGGCTACCTCCCTTGTAAGAGCCTTGGTATATGTATGTATGTATGTTATTATAATGGTAACAATATCGATGTAAAGTTAAATGCACTCACTGTGGTTACTTTTCTCATTACAGTGCATTCCATGACTACCTTGTGTGGCATGTTGTTAAGAATTACATCGGATATTTGTCTAGAGACTTTAGGGATGCTGCCAAAATCCTTGAGAAAGCTCAGATGGGAGTTGAAGGTAGTGAGGAGCCTTGGCGATACTGTGTGTCAGCAACAGATGCTGCCATGGGCCCAGCTGTTGGTGCCATGTATGTTCGCAAAGCATTCCAAGGCAACTCAAAGAATGTGGTAAGTTTTTTTAGGTGAGAGTGAGGATTTTGGATTTTCAGGTTTCAGAACTATTAAGGAAGTTTTAGAACTGTCTTATTACAGAGAGAAACCAAGACAAGAATAAAATACAATGAAAAAATGAGTATGTAATGCATCAATGCAGAGAGCATAGAGAACATTCCAGTATACTGTAGTTCCACCTGCTGGTGTATAAGAATTGTCCTTGTTCTTCATTTGAATTTATTGTGTATTAGTTGATTGTAATACAGTAAACCTTTGATATGACAAACCATGTCATAGTGAATTTCATATTGATTGAATGTCATATTCCTTCTGAACTAACCTTTGATACAATGAACCTAATTTGATATATAAAGTAAAAGTTTTGTAAACAGTGACACCTTCCTCATTACTTCCAATGACACTAAAACCACCAAAAATTATTTTCACTGAATTAGTCAATTGTTGCCTTGCGTTTCACAAAGTGGAAAACCCACGACCCCACAATGGCTGGCTGTCAGTGGTCCTTGGAACCTCCCACAGATCTCTGTGGGAAGAAACTTTGGAGTGTTGTCTGTATTGTTTCAGTGTATTTACCTAATTGTACCTAATTGCAGTATACAGGAAAGGAGCATTCCATGTTCGGATCTGTCTCCTATTCTCTAATCTTTTGTCATACCTAGCCCCAAATTCATGTAAAGTTCGAGTGTGGGATTGTTTCTACATCACCAGCTAATAGTGATAGGGAGAGGAGGGAAGTTACTGGTTGTCAGCTGTCCGTGTGAGTAAAAGTGTAAGAAATACAGCTGAAGTTGATAAAAAGAGATCTCGAGTCCAGGCATGTAGTTTTCTTCAATTTGTTCCCACATCTGGCATTTGATCTTTGAACTGAACCCAAGATCTATCTTTTATCAACTTCAACTGCATTTCTTACACTTTTCACTCATGGAGAGATGACAGCTAGTAACTTCTCTCCTTACCTTACTACTTTGAGCCTGTGACAGAAACAGTCCTACACTGATATAACACAGACAACAGTCCAAAGTTTTCACCCAGAGAGATCTATGGGAGTTTCCAAGGCCCCCATTGTGGTTCTATGTGTTTTCCACTTAGTGAAACACAAGGCAATAACTGATTGATTGTTCCCATGACCTTATGACACCCTCCTGCCCCAAATTAAGAGATCCTCAGTTAGTTTTATCTGCCCTCTTAAATGACCTGAACACTGGTCATGTAACCACTTTCTCTTCTTTCTTTCAACATTAGCAGGTCCAGTGCTTGCAGTCTCTCTTTGTACATTTTATTTGGGTGACTGGAAACCAATTTAGTGACTATTTTGTATTTTCCCAATCTTGTTTGTGTTCATTTCTTTGTAGAGATGCTCCAGTAAAGCAGAAGGGATGTTCTCTGCTGTATAGATTATTTTGAATGGATATGGAAAGAATGAATAAAGAAAGACTAGCAGAAAGTGTGTGGAAGGCAGGGGTGGATGATGTAAACATAAAGGGAAGACTGAGAATGGAATAGATGAATGGGGTGAAGAGGGCTTTGGGCACTATGGGAATTTTTGTCAAGCAGGGAAGGGAGAGGGCATGAGGTAGGTGGGAATGGAGAACGGTTGTAAATGGATGATAATTTGATGTGGCCTGAAGGGATTTCTTCTTGTGTGCTTTGTAAATTCTGGAGTGGATGAGAGGTAGAGTCACCATCTAATGAATTATGCAAATAGGAAAGTGACAGAGATGAAGACTTATTGGAAAATTTATGGATTGATATATAGACTATTATACATATATCTGTGGGAAGGCACTGTGGGAGGTTTTGTGGATATACGGGATAGGAGGAAAGCTTCTAGGAGCTGTAAAGAGTTTTTACGAGAGTAGTAGAGCATGTGTCAGGATTAGAAATGGAGAAAGTGAGTGGTTCGAGGTAAAGGTGGGACTTCGTCAGGGATGCATTATGACGCCCTGGCTGTTCAACTTGTACATGGATGGAGTGGTGAGAGAGGTAAATGCAAGGGTGGTGGGTCAGGGATTGGAGATGGTTAAAGAAGATGGAGAAAAGTGGGAGGTGAGCCAGCTGTTGTTTGCAGACGACACTGCGCTTGTGGCAGGATCGGAGGAGGGATTGAGGAAGTTGGTGACAGAGTTTGGGAGTGTGTGTGAAAGAAGAAAGCTGAAGATAAATGTGGGTAAAAGTAAGGTGATGAGATGTACAAGGGGTGAAACTGGCAGCAGACTGGAAGTGAGCATTAAGGGAGAGTGACTGGAGGAAGTGGATAGTTTTAGATACTTGGGTGCAAATGTGGCAGGAAAAGGTGGAGTGGAGGTGGAGGTAGAATATAGATTGAGAGAAGCGAGTAAATGCCTTGGTGGATTAAAAAGTGTAATGAGGAATAGACATTTGGGAATGGATGCTAAGAGGAGACTGTATGAAGGAGTGATTGTGCCAACAGCACTGTATAGGACAGAAACATGGAACATAAGAGAGGAGTTTGAATGTGTTTGAGATGAGGTGTCTGAGAAGTATGATGGGGGTTACTAGGCTAGATAGAGTGAGAAATGAGGAGGCGAGGAGGAGAACAGGAGTGGAAAGGGAGTTGGGAGATAGGGTTGACGAAAGAGTATTAGGATGGAAAGAATGAGTGAAGAAAGACTAGTAAAAGAGGTATGGAAGGCAGATGTGGAGGGAGTGAACATGAGGGGACATCCTAGGATGAGATGGATTGATGGGGTGAAGGGGGCTTTGGGGAAGAGGGGAATGTCTGTTGAGGAAGGACAGGAGAAGACAGAAAACAGGGGTGAATGGAGAATGGTTGTATATGGATGATGTTGTGATGCATGAGGTGAAATGGGTGTGGGGATGGGGGGGTGAGGTAGTATGTGTGAGCAAAATTTGATGCAGCCCGAAGGGATTTCTCCCCATTTTCTCCTTTTATGCATGGGGCGACGGAGAGGGGGGGGTCGCCGATATAATGAAGCGGCCTTGCTGTGGATGCACTTTGTCTTGTGACACTGCCTCTGACCCAGGGCAGTGGACAAGGTGCAGGGATGACCCGTCATCCAGGATGTGCTAAGATAAGAGGGAGGGTGGAGGTGAGTGGAGCGTATTTAGGGATGGAATGGGTGGGAATGGTTTTATCCCTTTTTCTTTTTGGCTACCTCCTTTGTAAGGGGGAAAAAGCCTTGGTATATGTATGTATGTATACATATATCTTACTGCATTGGTATATGACAAAATGGTTGATAATTTTTGGGGGTAGGGGGGCATTCTAAGGCACTCCAACTGTGAAAAGAGCAGTGTCTCTTAACCTGTATGCCATGGGACATCATGGAGATGACTAAAATAGCATGTTGGCTACCAGAATAAAAGTAAAATTGACAATCAGTAAAGTTTTAATTGGTATGGCAGGGATTAAAGTTTACATCAAAAGATGGTTAAAATTAGACACGAGACAGGTTTGTAACTTTGGTTAATAAACTATAGCTGATGTTTGGTGTCATGCTTAACTAATGGGAATACCTTTTGTCATTCCTGGCTGTAGAAGATTTAAGAAACTTGATGTTATCTTTCACATTTTTAAAGTTTGTTGTCATTTACAATAATCTTGATACATCTGACAGACTGAGTCAATGATCCAAGGTGTTCGCAAAGCATTCAGGGAGAGCATTATGAATTTGGACTGGATGGACAACAAAACTCGCCAGGCAGCCATTGGTAAAGCAGATGCTATCACAGAGATGATAGGTGAGACAAATACAACATGATATTTCACTGCTGTCAGTGAGGTATGAAGAATATGCTTAAGATAATTGTACTTATATTTTAGATTTGTACACATACAAATGTAATGGTCTTTTAATATGTTTGCACACCCTATTTGATGCTACTGGCACTTATAGACTAAACAAAATGTATTAGCTAAAAAAAATACACACACACACTCATGGGGAGGTGTGTGTTTGTGTAAGGTCACAGCATTACCCTCTCTTCCAGGAGGGAAATGGCTGTTGATCACGAGTCCAACACGTGATCCAAAGATCATGGTGAATCTCACACACACACAAAATCTGTTGAAAACAGTACTGGATTGAAGAGTATGTGATATTAGACCATTGCATTTCTTTTACATTGTTTGCCTAATGATATTTTTCATCATTTAACATATTCATCTTCACTCTTACAGGTTTCCCTGAATACATCTTAGATGAAGACCAGTTGAATGATAAATTCCATGGGCTGAAAGTTAATGAAAGACAGTTTTTTGAAAATAACCAACGGGTTTTAGAATACAAAGTGAAAGAAAGCTTTGAGCTTTTGTTCAAACCTGTTAATAAATCCAGATGGGACATGTCAGCTCCAACTGTCAATGCATACTACACACCCACCAAGAATGAAATTGTTTTTCCTGCGGGTATTCTCCAAGCTCCTTTCTTCCACATAGACTATCCTAGATCCCTTAACTATGGGGCTGTTGGAGTAGTCATGGGCCATGAGCTTGCTCATGCCTTTGATGATCAAGGTAATATTAAATCTTTATGAAAATTTGATTTAGTTTTTAACAGTTGTTTTCAACCCTAAAAGCCTACTGAAATCCCTGAATTTCTTTACTGTGTATCTTTCATTCTATTACTTCAAAGACAATATTCTAGAAATAGTATATATATATATATATAAATATATATATATATATGAGTGGATGGGTGGTGAGCTAAACACATAGAACAGTTGTAGTTTTATTCACTGATGTTTCATCCTTACTTGGACATTCTCAAACTACATACAATTTTAAAAAATGTGTTCCTCTCCCTCCATACCCTCATCCGTTCTCAATGCTTCTCATGTGACTCCGACCATGCTGCTTCTCCCTCCGTTCACAATCATCCTCTTGACTTCCTTGATGATTAAAGTGCTTATTGCTCCCGCTAATTTTATAAACCCATCCCTATGGTTGATGCAGGGGTGGGAAGTAATGTAGGCTGCCTCCACTATTTTTCTTTTCTTTTTCTCTAGACCTTTGTGGAGCACCTCTGTCCTGTTCCAATCTGGAAGATCACCATATTGATCCAAATGAACCACTAGCGAGTTGGAGGTTCTGTGAGCTTTGACGTCATTTTTGTGTTCATATGTCCGCAGCTCCACTGATCTTCCTGCCTCTCCATAATATCCTAATGGGCAACCACTACATGGTATATTCTAGACCTCGCCTCTCTCCATACCTTTTTCTGAGTTATTTTTATTCTTGCTCCTGACAAGTTCTCCTAATTTCTTACCTGTGAAAAAGCAACGTTCACACCCGCTTTTGTGAGAATATGTCCCAACTCCTCTGCATACTTCAAGTTGGGGACAGACAAAATCCCAGCCTTGCCTTCTCTGGACTGGAAAAGGAAGAAGGACAACCGGTCCAGAGAAGGCAAGGCTGGGATTTTGTCTGTTCCCAACTTGAAGTATGCAGAGGAGTTGGGACATATTCTCACAAAAGTGGGTGCATTGCTTTTTCCACGGGTAAGAAATTAGGAGAGGTTGTCAGGAGCAAGAATAAAAATAACTCAGAAAAAGGTATGGAGAAAGGCACGGTCTACAATATACCATGTGGTGATTGCCCATTAGGATATTATGGAGAGACAGGAAGATCAGTGGAGCTGTGGACATATGAACTCAAAAATGATGTCAAAGCTCACAGAACCTCCAACTCGCTAGTGGTTCATTTGGATCAATGTGGTCATCTTCCAGATTGGAACAGGATAGAGGTGCTCCACAAAGGTCTAGAGAAAAAGAAAAGAAAAATAGTGGAGGCAGCCTACATTACTTCCCACCCCTGCATCAACCATAGGGATGGGTTTATAAAATTAGCGGGAGCGACAAGCACTTTAATCATCAAGGAGGTCAAGAGGACAATTGAGAATGGTGGGAGAAGCAGCATGGTCGGAGTCACATGAGAAGTATTGAGAACGGATGAGGGTATGGAGGGAGAGGAACACAGCAAGGATGAATTATATAAGCTGTTTATTTTGTAAGATTGTATGTACTTTGAGAATGTTTTGGTAAGGACGAAATGTCAGTGAATAAAACTCCAACTGACTGTTCTCTGTGTTTAGCTCACTGCCCTTCCACTCATTTGTCTTCCATACTTCAACATATATATAAATATATATATATATATATATATATATATATATATATATTTATATATATTTATATATATTTATATATATATATATATATGTATATATATATATATATATGTATATATATATATATATATATATATATATATATATATATATATATATCTGTGCAACAGAGGACAAGGATGACTTCTTCATCCATGAGGTGCTCAGATGGGAAGGGTGTTAAATGGGTTTTTATATGTATGTAGTTGGCCACCCCCATGTAAGGAGAAAGAATCTTTGATATGTATGTATTTATTGCTGTACTTTGTACAAGATACAGAATATCTAATCTGTGATTCCTCTGTTAATTCAGGAAGAAAATATAACAAGGATGGTAATTTGCATCAGTGGTGGGAACAGAAGACCATAGACCGATTTAAGTTGAAGACAGCGTGTATGGTTGAACAGTATTCCCAGTATTCCCTGAATGGAGAAAAACTTAATGGAAAACTAACCCTAGGTACTACCAGCAGTCTTGGTTTACCCTTGCGAAATCACTGTTTGATACTGAAAAAAAAAATTGTTGTTGAGGGTGCATGTGTGTGTGTATTTACCTAGTTGTATTTTACGGGAAGGGGAGCTATGCTCGTGGGGTCCCGTCTTCATATCTCATTTTATCTAAACTATTTTTAAATTCATGTATTGTTTTTGCACACACCACTTTCTCATCTAACTTGTTCCAACTGTTTATTACTCTGTGAGGAAAGCTGTTCTTTTTCAAGTCTCTTCTATAGCTGTCTTTTTTTATTTTCTTTCCGTGTCCTCTTGTATTTCTGTCATCCCATTTTATCAGATTCTCTCTATCAGTAATTTCTATGCCTTTCATGATTCTGTAAATAGCTATCAAATCTCCTCTCTCTCTTCTTTGCTCTAGTGTCTGTAGTTCAAGTTTTTCTAGTCTCTCTTCATAGTTTAGTGGTGTTTCCTTGTTTCCACCTTTGTGAATTGGCACCACATTTGCCCTTTTACAATCAAGTGGCACAATGTCTTCTTTCAATGAATATGTAATAAGACTGTGGATCTTGTCTGCTAGTTATTTCACACATTTTTTAAGTATCCAGTTTTAGATCCTGTCAGGTCCTGAGGCTTTTATCACATCCAAGGATCCCAGGAGATTGAGCACTTCCCTTTTACATTTATATCTGCTAAACCTGGTTTTTTGCTTCTCTCGCTTTTCTCCAAAAAGTTGCACTCATTTGTGAAGTGTGATTGGAATCCTTCATCCATTATTTCTGCCTGAGCTGAGCCCTCTTGTAAAGCCCTCACCATTTACTATTAACTTGGTGATTTCTTCCCTGTGTCTCATTTTACCATTTATGAACCTGTAAAACAGTTTTGGTTCATCTTTGTATTTTTCTGCTACACCTCTTTCAAAATTGCTTTCTTCCTGCAAATTCTGGTATATTCATTCCTAGCTTGTTTGTAAGCTTCTTTTGTTTTATTGCTTCTTTTCTTTCTCCATTTTCCCCAAGCTACATCCCTGGCCTTTTTTTTTTTTTTTTTTTTTTTCAATCTTACATTTTTTTGTTAAACCAATCCTATTTTTTGCTTTTTCCTTTTTCCTTTCTTTAGTGTTTGGCACATGTTTGTTCACTCCTAGGTTGTAAATGAAAGTTTTCCCCATTTCCTCCTTATTCTTGTGGTATTCATGAATTCCTCCCAGTTTGTTTCTTCCAAGAATTTTCTCAATCGTAAGTAATCTGCTTTCCTAAAATTGAGTCTCCCTTGCCTGTGTGATTCATTTCTTGGCTCTATTTTGTCATCCTCCTGCTGAAATTCAATTGTAACATGGTTACTTTTTCCTGTTGGGCAAAGGTAGTTCAAGGAGCTAATGATGTCTGGCTCTTTGGTTAGTAACAGATCTAATCTTGTGGGAGTGTCATCTTCTCTTAACCAGGTCACTTCCTTTGCCCACTGGGTCATTGTGTTCTCCATTGCTACATTCAACAGTGCTTCCCATTCCTCCCAGTTGATGTCACCACAATTAAAATCTCCAATAAGGACTATGTTACTATTTTGTTCAATATATTTCTTTAGGAAAGGAATTGTATACTTTAACATTTCTTGATATAAGGATATTCAGTTTCATCGTCAGCTCTTTTCTTAGGGGGAACATATGCCACCATAAAGTCTCTTTTATTGTATCCTTTAGTACTGATCTCTAGGTGAATTGCTTCAGCCTTGCCTTCACTCAGATTTGCCTCTTCCACCTTAATGTCACTTCTCATAACAAATATTACTCCTCCACCCTTTTTATCTTCTGTCTCTTCTCCAGGAAGTGTATATGTTGTTCCCCAACTATATATCAACATTTTTTGGTAGTTTAGTCTCTATTAGACACAATACATCAGGCTCATTTATCCTTGCCTTAATGGAAATTTATTTGTAATATGTGTATGCACATAAGTCTTTTTTCAGTTGTGTCATGTTCATGTAATGTAATAAATGTCCATTGGATAACTAGTGTTTATACTAGGTCAATTTTTATATTACAGGGGAAAACATAGCTGACAATGGAGGGCTAAAAGCTAGTTATAGAGCCTATGAAGAATGGGAGAAATCCAATGGTGTTGAGGAGCCTTTACCAGGCTTGAATTTAACATCTAGGCAACTCTTCTTCCTTGGCTTTTCACAGGTATATAGAAATACCAATGCATGTTTTATAAAAGTATGACCCATCCTCCTTCTTTCATATGTTTTATATACTATATGCACAATTCTTATCTATAATGCAGTGTCATTGAACTGTAAAAAATATATACAAAAAAAATTGAAGCTAGTTAGTAAATCAGATGTTGCATCAAGTTTCTCTAACCAGAAACTTGCATCCGCATGGAAACTGACAGCAGTAACTCAGACCCTTTTATAAGGCTCTACAGTAAGAAACAGGCTGCTGTTTGTGTTGAATTATTTTATTTATTTAGTTATTTCCATGTTTCTGCCCCATACAGTGCTGTTGGCACAATCACTCCTTTATACAGTCTCCTCTTAGCATCCATTCCCAAATGTCTATTCCTCATTACACTTTTTAATCCACCAAGGCATTTACTCGCTTCTCTCAATCTACATTCTACCTCCACCTCCACTCCACCCTTTCCTGCCACATTTGCAACCAAGTATCTAAAACTATCCACTTCCTCCAGCCGCTCTCCCTTAATGCTCACTTCCAGTCTGCTGCCACTTTCACCCCTTGTACATCTCATCACCTTACTATTACCCACATTTATCTTCAATTTTCTTTCTTTCACACACACTCCCAAACTCTGTCACCAACTCCCTCAATCCCTCCTCTGATCCTGTCTGGCTAGTAGGAGAAGCAGGGGAACACTTGTCATGTGTGAGCTCTTGTGTGAAAAAATTGTTTTGGAAAATAGAGGAAAATGATGGAAATATCTTGGGTCTAGTCTGGAGATCAAGTGTCAGCCAGCCTCTAATGGATGTACCTCTGGTTGGAGGTGAGGTGTTGATGGGTTTTGGGAATGTTCATTAAGGAGATGATCCTCTCTGACATCTGTCCTGCAGGACCTCCATTAGTGGTTCTCATAGTTGGTTTAAAGATATTTTATTGGATTTACATCATAATTGAATTGGCTACCTCCCTTATAAGGGGGAAGTTGTCCTTGGTATATAGATAGACATCTTAATTAGAAGTAAGGAGATTTTGGGATAGTATTAATATGTACTCATTGTAAGGGTGGTGGTGAAAAGCCAACTCCAGGAGGCTTATCGCTGTGGCCAAAGCCATTACCTTTGCTCTATGCACTTGGACCATTGCAGCAGGTAATAGTCACTGTTGGGAATTGGAGAGTGCAGGATTTGAACCCACAACTAAGCGAATACGAGACCAGCATGCCTCTGATTATGCCACGTGGTGTAAGGGTACATATCTCAAATAACATGGGTACACTGGGTAGTAATAATTTAGTCAGAGAAAGCAGGATTAGCTGAAGATAAGGTAGTGTGGTGATTAGTGCAAGAGTGGAGGGACCTGCAAATGGTGTTCCTGTGATATGAACATGAGAGATTCATCTCCCCACTGCCCATCTTCAAAACCCATCAGCATCCTTACCTTCATGTGGAGGTGCAGACCTGATGGGCTAGTGCATGGTCTCTATTTCCTCCACCTTTTCATGTAGAAGAACCAACTACTGGTAACTGCTCTCTTCTTACTAATGTCAGCTGGTAGCATAGAAACTGTCCCATATTAAAACACAGACAACAGTCCAATGATCTTCCCAGAGAGATTTGTAGGAGGGCCTGGAGACCATTGCCAGCTACTGTGGGGCTGTGGATTTCCATTCAGTGATTCTCAAGGCAACAATTATCATTGAATAGGATAGGACCAGTACAAGGCATTTGGTTTGTTTCATGACAATCAAAAATTGGCTTCTAAATTGTGTAGAGATGCAATAAGTGAAACTTGAATCTATGTACAGTACCAAGTTTTGTGTGGTGAATGATAATTCTTACCCCTTCCATATGGTGGCGCCTACGTAGGCGGTATGAGGAGCAAGTGGATACACGAGGCTGCCATATCGGCGTCTTGATTATATTTATTGTAGTTGTCCCTGAGTAACTGACATACTCTCTAAACTGGCTTCATCACATTTTCTATGGTTATCAAAATTCACGGGTGAAAGAGAGAACGATCGATATAAGCGTTGACTATTTTTTATGATGCGAGTATTATGACGCAACATCATACGTCTGGCAGCTAATGCTGCCTGCAAGATTTTGGCCCAGAGTGAAGTGGTTAATGCACTCTTAGTCTTTCTTACATCCTCACTAAAAAGCATTTTGTCAAATATATCAGGAGAGTACTATATGCAATGCATTTTTTTCAGGTTTGGTGCTCATCTATGTCCAAAGAGGCTGCACACCTGGAAATAGCAAAAGATTCTCATGTGCCAGCAGAATTTAGAGTCTTAGGAACATTGTCCAATTTTGAAGATTTTTCTAATGTATTCCATTGTCCTAAAGGATCTCAAATGAATCCTGCCAAGAAATGTGAAGTTTGGTGAAAATAGCATGTGTTGTAGGGATGTTAGCATTGTCCATTTTTTTTTTTTTTTTTTTTTTTTTTTTCATTGATTTGTTTAACACTAGTTACTTAGATCAAATGTAATACCACAAGAGTTTATTTTTTGTTATTATATAATGTTTTATGAAAATATTTTGTTATTGTAATCCATATGATATACTTTGGCCCAAATATTAGTTTTGTACATGAAATCTCGTCAGTTGGAAAGTATTGGTAAAGTGTAGGATTGAGAGTGGAAGTAAGTTGTTAATTTTAACACAAACTTGATATGACCACTGGTATTCTACTCTGCACAGATAGTTTTGAAAAGATGGATGATTATTATGTACATTTATTTTATGGTTATTATGGTGTAGATCACCAGTTTAGATATTTTTTAATGGAAGATATGTCAATAGGATTAATTTGTAATCAGTGGTTCTTCAATAATTTTTGTGGGCAGTAACCCACAATATTGTCCATGCATTGACGATCCATATCATCAACTTTCAAATATACTTTTAATTATTGTTGGTCAAGGACTTTTCTAAGCTGAGTATAATCATCTGGCATTAGCAAATATGTATATACAGTATTTAAAAGTAAAGTCTAGATTTGAATCAGCTACCAGAGTCCCTTGGTGACTTAGATTGAGGTGAAGGCCAGGAGCACATGTAGCATATGTTAAAACATTCAGAAACTGGTGATTTTCTGTCTAAATTATATATGATTTTTCATGGAGTACAGAAGGGCTAGCTGTATGTAGTTCAAGTATGAAGCCTGAAAACAGATTGAGGGCAAATATATGATATATTCACTGATTTCAGTGTTGGAGATATATTGCAAGTGCCATTTAAGTTCCCATGTCCATTGGAGCCCCTCAGTCTAAAATTAATGGAAAATCCTCTCAGACTTCACCGAACAGTTTTGCCCTAAATATAGGCATGGTTTATTGTAATGTGAATGAAAGGTCTACCTTGTATGATGTCTCAATGAATAAGTGTTTTCCTGTGAAGCAGAAAAATGTAACTCGGAAACATTCCTGAATTTACCTATTGTATTCTTTTAATCTTCTTTTGCAGCAATTATTGGACCAAATGTTAAATTTCATATAATCTTCAGACCATCATGTCAGAGACTTCCTTCAAAGGCTGCAGAAGAACCAGCTTATGATTCTCAAATCTCATTAAATATAGTTATTTTTCTTTTCTATGTTGATATGTGCATTTCACACCCTATTACCCAGTATATAATTTAACTTTTTCAACTCGAATTTCTGTCTTGTTAGGCTGACAAGAGTATGGTTTATCATTAGTTTGTAAAGCTATCATTTGTAAAGCTTTCCTTCACATCTTTGGATCCATTTATAAGACTCACCCAAGGAAAATGAAGGAGTTTCATTATGGATAGATTATAAGGTCATGACAGAATAGTGCATGTTTGGGTTTAAAAGGTTATTAGCTGGAAATTCGGTATACAGTACTCTGTCTCCATATGTTGAAATAGTATTTGATCACTTTTGATAGGTAAGCTTTGGTTGTAATAAGTAATCCAAACCCCTTCAACATGGTGACATATTTTATGTTTTTTGTTCTGTCTTTGATTGATTGATTGATTCAATTTCATGTCATGAACTCCACCTGTCAGAAGGCTAGGATGGCGCCCCTTACAGAGGACTTTGTAGTGTGAAATTTAAATAACTAATCCCTTGGTCCAGCTTGCTTGCAGCAGGGTTTGAACCAATGTCATCTCAACCTCTGTAGCAATTAGTGATTCTATAGCTTGCTTGGCCATTGAGCATCCCGTCTTAAGTGTTATTGTTCTGTCTTATGCTAGCCAATTTTGTTCAAATGGGGATGAATTTGCTTAGTCATTTGGCTTTATAGGTAACATCTGATTGGCCTTGAGGACTTGAAGTCCTTGTCAGTCTGCAATCTATCAGTTAACTTAAAATTGGCTGGAAATAACCACATCAAAAGAGATCAATCATTCTATTTTGTTGAAGGGATTGAAATTGGATATTCTGTCTCTATGTGCATAATTTGATTAGATTTTGTGACTTTAGTTAGATTATGTAAAGACCAATTGTCCAGTAGGTTTTATGTCCAGGGAGCTTCACAAAAATTCTGAGGCTGTAAGTTTTGCTGTAAGATATAGGAATTCAAGAGACCAGTGATGGATACCTGTTTGTGGTGGTGCTTCAAGATTGATGCCAGAGGGAAACATCTCCCTGCTGTTCATCTACCCATCAACAAACGCACCTCTGTCTGGAGATGCAGCTCCAAGGTGCTGGCACTCAGTTTATGGGCTGGGCCCAAGATCTCAGCTTCGGTTATCTTTCTTCTACTTTTTCATATAAGAACCGAGAACCAGCAACTGCTTCCCCCTTTGCCTCCAACCCTTTACTACCAGCTGGTGATGTTGAAACAGACACACACTGAAAGAACATAAGACAACAGTCCTACACTTCTTCCCAGAGAGATCTATGGGAGTGCTTAAGGATGGTTGCTGACTACTGTGGGGCTGCAGGATTCTGGTTAATGAAACTTGAGGCAATAATTATTATATTACTGTTTAGATAAGGTATGGCAAAGAGTGGTGAGATGGTTTGGACATGTGAAAAGAGTGAATGAGGAAAGACTTGCAAAGAGAGTATGGAAAGCAGAAGTAGATGGAATGAACTTGAGAGGAATACCAAATATGAGGTGGATGGATAGGGTAAAGGAAGCTTTGGGTGCATGTGGTATGTTTTGAGCAGTGAAGAGGGATTGTAAAAGATTGAAATGAGTGGAAGATTATGAATGGATTAAGGGAAGTTCTCATCTGCTTCATAATTATATTTTGAGTGGTGAGGAGGTGGGGATCAACATTTGATGAAGTGGTGGGGGTAGACCATCTCTGGTTGTTGGGCCCTGCTATGAAAGAGCTGTGCTTTACTGCATTGCTTTTTGCACAATAAATGTGGCAGGTGACACAGTAGTCCTTCATCCCTGCAGTAATGAGATGGGAGGTGTGGTTGATTAGGTATCACTTGTTTATGATGTGGATGTGGACTTTGATTCAACCATCTCCCTTATAAGGGGAAAAGGCTATGGTACATGGTTTGACCCCTCAGAATTTATCTTTAGCATGATAGTAAATTGCATTACAGTTTATCTCTGATTTCTTGCCACAGTAAAGATACATGACAAAATATTCTTGCAAAAATTGGAGCTTTGTTGTCTGTTTTGTTGTGGCACCTAACTGATATACTGAAAAGAAAGTAGAAAGGTTTCAAAGCAAAGTTTATGGGCTCAGAAAGTTTGTAAAAGTGGATCCTAGATTACTGATGTTTCTGTATTAAGACTTAGTTTAGGATAGACGTATCTTGGGTTTACTTTGCAGAAGATTTCTTATGTCCTGTCTAGTCCAGTGGTATGAGTGGGAATCGGGTAGACATAAGGCTATTTTTCGAGAGTTACAGAAACTGATAAACAAAAAGTGATAGTAGTTAGTTTATTTTAGCCTAGTGTGGCGATAATATCAAAGAGACTGATCTCAAAATACTTAAAGCCATTTTTCTGGGCTCTGTGACTGCAACATACAACTGAGTGGACCATCAGTTAGCTGTACAGTGATGCCTGAAGAGTGTTCTTGCCCACATTTATATGCATCAGTGCTCTCCACAAATATGTACTTAATTTTGTCTGTTATTATCATACTACTTGGTATGAATTCCAAGTACTTTATAGTAAGTACATATCAGTGTGAAACTAAGGAAAAATTAGTTGTGTACATAGCAGAACTGCTGTATTGATGGACAAATGTGCCATTTTGTATCAATCCCACAGGGAATTAAATGTTTAAATACTGATTTGCAGGTACTATAAAAGGTGCAGATAATACCAGATCAAAATGTAAGTACGAAAGTGATCTTGGTGGAGACAGATAACTGTATAACAGGTCTGTACCTAATTATATTCTGGAGTACACTGATACTGTTGCTAAGCATTTTATTATGATTCATATATTCACTATTTGAAATGTGATTAAACTCATTGGTGAGATATAGAATTAGGAAGCTTTCTATACAACTACTTTCTAAACTGGTTTATCGGATTCAGTTTGTCAAAGTTCTTTATTTTGTATGAAAAAGTAACCTTTGTACTGTATGACTAACATTCTCCAAATCATGATTCATATTTTCCTTTCCATTTATCATATATATATATGAATATGTGTGTGTGTATATATATATGTATATACCTATATATATATATATATGTATATATATATATACATATATATATATATATATATACACACACACATATATCATGTATATATATATGTATATACATATATATGTATGTATATATAATATATATATATATATACATATATATATATATATACATATATATATATATATACATATATATATATATATACATATATATATATATATATATATATAAAGTCTTTCCGAGTCATTACCCAAATCCAGTCAATTTTTATTTCTTTATAGTATTCATATTTGCAAGTATTGTAGTGTTGCTCAATATCATTTTCATTTAAATCATGCAAGAGAATTGTTATAGCATCTGTAAACAACCATTATAACACTGTCAAAATGATCATTATATTTTGCCATACTTGGTCCTTTATAACTTAAAAATCACCTAAGATAATCAATTAGCATCAGAAACTATGAAATATCAGGTGATATTAATTATTGTGCATCTTGTCTGCATACTTCTTATTAAAGGATGACTAACACATGTATATGCACAAACAAGTAGCCCAGGATTGATAAATGAAGAAGATACTTAGATGAAAGTGTAATGTTTTGGCCAAATATTGTCATGTATTAGTACATCTTCCACTAATCATTATGTACAGAAGTTTATTTTGGTAATACAAGTTTTTGCCAGTTTGGTGCTTACAAATGTATCCTTATTGTCCTTAGTTGCGATTCTACATCAGATGTAATATACTCTTTTCTATGACATTTATTTACTATCATGTAGAAATACTTGTAAACCTATTAGCTGTCATAGCAATCAAGATAAACTGATTTTATTCTATTTTTTATGATTAAACCAAAGAGCTTACTTATTTGTCAGCAATTTAGTAATGAAAAGATGTCCTTTGTTCATGACCTAGAATATTTTATTAACTGTGTGATATATGGTACATTTCACAAATAATTGTATGTATGTGTGTGTAAATATATATTTATATAAATATATAAGGAAGACAAATACAAATTTTTAGCTATTTTTTTCACACTTGATACAAGAATTGAAGAAACATTTTACTTTTACTTTAAATCGCCATGCCTTTTAGCTCCCTGCAGCTGGATACATATTTTTCTAAACCATAGAGAATGCTTTTTGTAGTAGTACTTCAAACTGTGCATGCATCATGTCATTGCTGATTGTTGTTAGCAAACTGATGTAATGAGTTGTTTTTTTCAAGCTTCAGACAGGTGATTATAAAATGAGGCAAGATGAAGACTGTAATATCGAATCTCTACATTTTGTCATTATTGCTGAGGCTAGATGTTCATATATATTGTGACAGAAATTGTCTGGAGACTGAGATCTGTGCTGCAGACCTAGTGCATATAGTTGACAAAATGCTCCCCATGACAACCATGACCTGAGTTCCCTGACTATTTCCTCCAATACACCCATGCCTTGCTAAAAAATCCAAGTGGAGTTATCTAACAGGAATCTCTCTCCCATGTAGCTACTCATTCAACATCAATTAACATTTATACCAATGGCTGCTGCTCTGAACATGGAGTGGGCTGTGTAGCATTGTTCCCAACAAATAGAAAATCTAGATCCCTCCCCCACTGTCTCAACTTTTACTGCTGAATTCTTTGCCATCCTTTCTGGCCTATACTATTAGTATATTATCAAAATCTCCCCTTCTATATTCTATATAACCATCTCACATTTACAAAGTGCCCTAGAAGCAATTTCACACAAGGTTCAGTATTGGCTCCGATTATGTTTGCCATATATATTAATGACATGGATGAAGATGTAGAATGTTATATGAACTTCTTTGCAAATGATGCAAAAATATTAAAGTAAGTACAGGGGAAGATTGTGAATTGCTACAGAAAGACTTGGATAAAGTTTGGAAAGTGAATTTTAATATCAAGAAATGCAGTATAATGGAGTTTGGAAAAAGTAAAAATAGAATATCGAAGAAATACAATATTGGTACAGAGGAAGTAAAAAAAAATGAGCTTGGAAAGGGACCTAGGAGTAATTATCAGCAAAGACATGTCACCAGACAAGCATACAGAATTATGAAAGGAATGGAAGTCCTAGATAGAGATGATTTATTAAAGTGGGACAGGAGAAACATGAGGACATGAAAAGAAACTTAAAAAGGTGGCTTGATTATAATTATTTTGTAGTCATAGCTGAGTGACCCCCATATTCTCTGAACTGCTTTGATTGTATTTTCTGTGGTTATTAATATTCAGAGTGAAAGAGATCAAGTAATACAGCTGTAACTTTATATTTTATAAGGCAAGTATTGTGATACATCATCAAATTATCATACATCAGGCAGCTGATACTGCCTGTGAGAATTTTACTCGTATTGAAGAGGTTAACAAGCTTAGCTGTCCTTACCTCAACATAACTGATATTTTGAAACAGCACCAATAGCCACCTCATGACAGATGACCCTTCCAGCGGTCAATGTGATGCCCCTTTTAAATACCACATACCACCTCACAATAACCACTCTCTTTGCTCCCTTGGAAAAAAAAAAAAAAAAAAAATCCCCCACAATTATGAGAAACTGGAAAACAAACAAGAATTAGAGAAACTATGACAAGGAGGACTTGAATACATAGGGGAAATAGAAATGGCAGAAATTATGAACAAGCATTTAAATCAGTGTTTACGAGGGAGAACATACAACTTGGAGATGTTGAGTGGGAGGAGAAAGTCCCCCCTATGAAAGAGATAGAAGTAATAAGGAAAGAAATAATGAATCACTTGAGTAATCTCGATGTCAGAAAATCGCATGGACCAGATGAAATGGCAAAATGGATTTTGAGAGTATGCAGGAATGAACTAACAGACAAAATACATAGTCTAATAAGCAGTTCATTGAAAGAAGGAAAAGTTCCAGAAGATTGGAAAAGAGCAACTATAGTACCAATATATAAAGGGAGAAACAAGGAAGACCCTACTAACTATAGACCGGTCTCTCTTACAAGTACGATAGCTAAAATTTGTGAAAGAATGATCAAAATTAGATGGGTAAAGCATTTGGAAAAAAACAACGTACTAAATCCAAGGCAATTTGGATTTAGACAAGGACGATCATGCGTCACAAACTTAATGTGTTCCTATTCAAGGCTAATAGATGTAATCAAGAAAAAGATGGATGGGCTGATTGTGCATTTCTAGACCTGAAAAAAGCTTTTAATAAGGTGCCACATAAGAAATTGGTAAAGAAATTAGAAGCTGCAGGAGGAATACAGGGCAAACTGCTGAAGTGGATGGAGGATTTCTTGCATGAAAGAAAAATGAGAGTGGTGATAAGAGACAAACACTCTAATTGGGATGAAGTGATTAGTGGAGTTCCACAAGGAACCGTTCTGGCCTCAATAATGTTTGCTATATATATTAATGATAAAGATAAAGTAATTGAAAGTTAAATGAGCTTCTTTGTGGACGGTGCAAAATTGTTGAAAAAAGTGAACACTGTAGAAGATTGTGAGTCGCTGTAGAGTAATCTCAATAAAGTATGGGAATGGAGTAGGGAGTGGGAGATGGAATTCAATATTAAGAAGTGTAGTATAATGGAATTTGGAAGAAGCAAAAAATAAAAAGAATGGGGGATCCTAGTGGGATCATATAAATTGGGAGAGGAAGAAAAAAAAAAGGGGGAAAATGAGAAGGACCTGGGAGTCATTATCATGAATAATATGTCACCTGAGAAACATGTAAACAAATTTTTTTGAGAAACTTATAATTTAATAAGATCAATCAAAGTGGCATTTACATACCTGGATAAAGAAATGGTGACAAAAATACTAGTCACTTTGATAAGACCAAGATTGGAGTATGCAGCGACGACGTGGTCACCAAATACAAAAAAAAATGTATAACAAAACTTGAAAGAATACAAAGAGCAATTACGAAACTGGCACCAACGCTCTCAGAACTATCATATAAGGAGAGACTAGCAAAACTTTATCTACAGACATTAGAGCAAAGAAGAGAGAGAGGAGACTTGATAACTATTTATAAAATCATGAAAGGCATAGAAATTATTGATACAGAGGATCTAATAAAATGGGATAGTAGAGATACAAGAGGACATGGAAAGAAAACCAAGAAAGACAGTTATAGAAGAAACCTGAAAAAGAACAGCTTTCCCCACAGGATAATAGACGTTTAGAACAAGTTAGATGAAAATGTGGCGTGAGCAAAAATGATACACGAATTTAAAAACAGTGTAGATAAAATGAGATATGAAGACGAGACACCACGAACATAGCTCCCCTTCCTGTAAAATACAACTAGGTAAATACACACACACACGTCGGGATGACAGCGAAGATTGGAACTCCGGAAAAAACCGCAATTTTCGTGGATTTCAACGAGGGAGTACATGTGTTGTATTAGTAGGGAAGGGGAAAGCTCGTGGTGTAGTGGGCAGGTGAAGAAGAGGAGACTTTATTGAGGAAAATGGAAGGAATGGGACGAACGGGCCCCGGACGTCAGAAGGGGTGTCAACAAAAGGTGTGCAGATGACACAGACGAGGTCGAACAGGTGAGTAGAGGTATTAAAAGTAAAAATATAGATAATAGCAGCTCAATGGAAAGAGGAGATAATTACTTCTATGGATTTAATGAGGAAGGAGATGACAACCTCCCCCGACTAGTAAGTCTAGAGGAGAAACTAACAAAAATGAACGAAGCATGGGAGGTTAGGCTTAATCAACTAACACTAGTTACACAAAGAGTTGAGAGAATCAAAACCTAACTAAAAAAAAATAGAAGACTTAAAAAGACAGTTAAGAGAAGTAAAGGATGAGAATGAGGAAGTAAAGGATGAGAATGAGGAATTAAAGAGGAATAATAAAGAGAATAAAGGGACCATAGCAAAAAAGGTAAGTGGTTGGAAAAAAGTCTAAGAGAATAATAAAATTAAATTTAGAGATATAGTGAAACAACAAATGAAAGAAACTAAGGACACAGTTATTAAAGTGGTGAGAGAGAAGGAGAATATAGTAAGAGACTTAGCAGATATAAAGAAATGTATAATTATATTAGAAATGGAAGAGAAACATAATCCACATACGACTACAAGAGTAAAGGAGGAGAAGGAAAAAGTAAACAAGGTATTAAAAGTAGTTCAAGAAGAACAAGAAACTGAAGAAACATATAGACTAGGGAAATACAATATAGACAAAACCAGACCAATTAAGGTTAAATTCAGGTCACAAACGACAGCAGAGAATATTTTAGCAAAAACAGGGAAACTAGCAAAAAGTGATCAGTATAAACAGGTATGGATAAAAAGAGAGATGAATAAAGAGGAAAGAGAGGAAGAGAAAACAAAAAGAATAGAAGCTAAGGAAAAATCAAGAACATAACAGAGTCAGACAAAGAGAAATTCTATTGGAGAGTAGTGGATATGAAAGTGAGGAAATGGTTCTTGGTAGAGAAAAATGGAAGGGAAACAGAAAAGAGGATGGAGGTAACAAAATTAAAAGTGGCTTTCACAAATATAGATGGCTTAGTAACAGGCTTGAATTAACTAAATGATTACCTGAAGGAAAAAGAACCAGACATAATTGGAATTGTAGAGACAAAATTGAAAGGTCCATTACCACCCAACAGTGTAGGACATGGTGCATATAATTATTGGATTAGAAACAGAGAAAACAAGGGGGTGGAGTTATGTTCCTGATTAAGAAGGATATAAATGTGAGGAATGTTACATATGGAAAGAAGAGAGTAGAGATTATTATGATGGAAATAGAGGACAGGGACAAAAAGAGCAGGAAGTTTGTAGTAGATTATGTGCCTCCAAAAACGGCTTCGTGGGAAGAGAGAGAACACAAAAATATGTTAGAAGACACAAGGGTAACACTGAATAAGATAATGGAAGATGGAGGAAGAATAGTCATAATGGGTGACTTTAATTATAAAGAAATCTGCTGGGAAGAGATGGCAGTGAAGGGTGGAGACGACCTATGGGGAAATGTACCACTTGATATGATTATAGAACATACAATGACGCAATGGGTACAAGAGAATACTAGGTATAGAAATGAGTAAGAACCATCGAGACTGGAACCTAATAATCACATCAGAACCTGAAATAGTGGACAAGATTGAATATAAGACACCAATAAGTAAAAATGACCACATATTGGTTGAACTGGAGCTAAATGAGGAAAAATACATGGAAAAAACGAACAATATAGAAAGGGAAGAATGATGTATGGAAAAACAAATTTTGTTAAAATGGGAGATTTTTTTTTTTTTTTTTTTTTTCAAAAAGCAGACTGGGAAAGGATACACAAGGAGGAAACAACAGAAGAGAAATTGAATATTTTGACCATTTTTTTTATAAAGGAGTGGAAAAGTATGTTCCAAGACAAAAACAAGAAAAAGGATATGTAAAGTGTTGGTACAACAAAAGATGTAGGGAGTTAAAAAACAAAAGGGATAAAGCTTGGATAAAACGGAAGAAAGACAAAAGACCTGAAAATAGAAAATGTATAACAGTTATAGAAATCAGTATGTACTATTTTATAGATTTGTAAACGACAAACTGAAAAACAAACAAGAATTAGTAAAACTACAATAAGGAGGAGTTGAATACACAGAGGAAATAGAAATGGCAGAAATTATGAACAAGCATTTTAAATCAGTGTTTACGAGGGAGAACATACAAATTGGAGATGTTGAGTGGAAGGAGAAAGTCCCCCCTATGAAAGAGATAGAAGTAATAAGGAAAGAAATAATGAATCACTTGAGTAACCTCGATGTCAGAAAATCGCATGGACCAGATGAAATGGCAAACTGAGTTTTGAGAGAATGCAGGAATGAACTAACAGACAAAATACATAGTCTAATAAGCAGTTCATTGAAAGAAGGAAAAGTTCCAGAAGATTGGAAAAGAGCAAATATAGGACCACTATATAAAGGGAGAAACAAGGAAGATCCTACTAACTATAGACCGGTCTCTCTTACAAGTACGGTAGCTAAAATTTTTGAAAGAATGATTAAAATTAGATGGGTAAGGTGTTTAGAAAAAAAACTATGTAGTAAATCCAAGGCAATTTGGATTTAGACAAGGATGATCATGTGTCACAAACTTGATGTGTTTCTATTCAAGGCTAATAGATGTAATACAAGAAAGAGGTGGATGGGCTGACTGGGCATTTCTAGACCTGAAAAAAGCTTTTGATAAGGTGCCACATAAGAAATTGGTAAAGAAATTAGAAGCTGCAGGAGGAATACAGGGCAAACTGCTGAAGTGGATGGAAGACTTCTTGCATGAAAGAAAAATGAGAGTGGTGATAAGAGATATACATTCTAATTGGGATGAAGTGATTAGTGGAGTTCCACAAGGAACCGTTTTGGCCTCAATAATGTTTGCTATATATATTAATGATAAAGATAAAGTAATTGAAAGTTACATGAGCTTCTTTGCGGACGATGCAAAATTGTTTAAATAAGTGAACACTGTAGAAGATTGTGAGTCGCTTTAGAGTGATCTCAATAAAGTATGGGAGCGGAGTAGGAAGTGGGATGATGGAATTCAATATTAAGAAGTGTAGTATAATGGAATTTGGAAGAAGCAAAAAAAGAAAAAGAATAGTGGGATCATATAAATTGGGAGAGGAAGAAATAAAAAAAAAAGGAAAATGAGAAGGCCCTGGGAGTCATTATTCATAATATGTCCCCTTGAGAAACATATAAACAAAAATTTTGGAGAAACTTATAATTTATTAAGATCAACCAAAGTGGCATTTACATACCTGGAAGGAGAAATGGTGACAAAAATACTAGTCACTTTGATAAGACAAAAATTGGAGTATGCAGCGACGACGTGGTCATCAAGTACAAAAAATGTGTAACAGAACTTGAAAGAATACAAAGAGCAATTACAAAACTGGAACCAACGCTCTCAGAACCATGATATGAGGAGAGGCTGGAAAATCTTGAGCTACAGATATTAGAGCAAAGAAGAGAGAGAGGAGACTTGATAACTATTTATAAAATCATGAAAGGCATAGAAATTATTGATACAGAGGATCTAATAAAATGGAATAGAGATACAGGAAGACACGAAAAAAAAAAACAATTATAGAAGAGACCTGAAAAAGAACAGCTTTCCCCACAGGATAATAGACGTTTGGAACAAGTTAGATGAAAATGTGGTGTGTGCAAAAACAATACACGAATTTAAAAACAGGCTAGGTAAAACGAGATATGAAGACGAGACACCACGAGCATAGCTCCCCTTCCAGTAAAATACAAGTAGGTAAATACAACAAATTCAATACACAAATATAACTTGTGGCGCAGTTGGTAGAGTTCCCGGCTGCTACTACGGAGGTCCGGGTTCGAATCTTGCCCAGGGATGAAATAATTTCAGTATCACTGCGCTGCGGGTTGTTACTCCAACTCACGTGGGTGGGGAGTTGAGGGTGTGTGCGTGTAAGGGCACAGCAATACCCATAGGTTGGTCATATATGGGTTCTGAGCTCTCTTCCGGGAGGGAAATAGCTGTCGATCACGAGTCCAACACGTGATCCAAGACTAGTGAATAACACACACATATACATAAATATATATATAATATAATTTTCTAATCTAGCAACTCTAGACAGTGGTCATGTATCTTTCGTTATTTTTATAAGAAAATATAAATTTTTATTGTTGCTAGATACATTATTGTGATGATAACAAATTGCATCGATTTATACATATAGATCTACCATATGTACTATGAAATTATTAGCCAATCTTTGAAAGAAGCATGGTTTGTTTTTTGTCGTGATGCGGTTATATTTCAATGAATATTTCAAGCTAAATATACATTTGGTACTATTTAAAATATATTATTCACAAAATCCATTTGATAATTATTTTAAAGTAATAACCGTCATGAATGCTCTGATGAATATATACATGACTACTGTTCAACAGATAGTCCCAAACCAACAAATAGACGTAAGCGATTCGTATTTATGTTCGTCAACGCCAAAACATTGACAGACATTAGTGGAAGAAACGGTGGCGTAATCATACCTTCGTGTTGGCGTACCAGACCTTCTAAACTTTCGGTATTGGTGAACACTGAACTACAATGCAAATAAGATACACGGATAAGGTGCTGCAGAATCTGTGTTGATGTTTCTGTCTTTATATAACATTTATTTTTAAAGCAAATTCTTCGTGTAGGTAAGATAAGATTTGTTGTTTACCTGATTTTATATCTAATTTATTTGTCTAATGAATTTTTCATGTTCTGAATTTAATGTTTGATGTCTACGTGATTTTGTTATAACTTCACGATAATAACGCTTCATCGTAGCAGTCTTCCGTAGATCAGTTAAAGCGGCCAACATGACCAATGGTTAAGTACTTGTTTATTGTAGGTTGCAAACCATAACACATTACTCATTTTCATGTGTAGAAAATAGACAAGGAAATTAGCAAGAATTGGTTTACCAATAAAGTGGTTAACGAATAGAATAGATTTGGTAATCGTGTAGTAAACGCTAAAACAATTGGTTTAGTAGTTTAGACAACTTCATGGATAGGAAGAAAGGTGACAGACGTGATGCTACTCGGTGAAGGGTCTCTTGCAGTCTCGTCTATTCTTGTTTCCTTGAGAAAGAGAATGATCTAATCTAGAACCATGTACAAATTTAAGAGATAGAAGAAGCCCCGCGAACGTAATTCCTTCCTTAAGCAGTCAAGTAAATCCAGTAGCTTGTGCAGGCGAACACAAAGGAAATATAAAGCGATGCATTCGAACGAACGTATACACTTCCAGGTCACATCACATCGTGCTGTTTCGCACTAGACTGATGCAAGTCAACTATTGTGATTTCGTCTGACAAAAGACTACTTCGGCTACATTTTTCTCTAAATCTCAAAATTGACATTCATCTTTGCGTCATATACTGAGAAACCGATTGTCGAAATGACGATGTATTGTTGATATATTCTGAGGGGAGCCTAGAATACTGTAAACGAAATTTTCTATCTATTCATATCCAAAGTTGACAAGAATTTGCCCAGTGTGAAGCGGGTATTAGGTCTACCACGTTAGTTCGATTATTATTAGAGGCTGGGGGAGAGGTGAGGGAGTACAATCTTCAGTGATGATGTGCACCATGAACATCGATTATTTTCCCCTTTGTTGTAGATGTCGATGGCAATAAGTAGCTTCTGTCTAGGTTAAGTTACATTCGTATCTTCTCATCGCTGTGGTCTGTGGTAACGATTCTTCTGGTGTTGTTGGTTATGGTGACATTTCATCAGGTGGACTATCCTGGGGTAATCCTTTATGACATAATATCTAATAATCCAAATACCTTCGAAGCAGATTGTCACTGTGTATATTCGTTAAAAGTGACGAATGGTTGCTTGTAGTACGAGAGTTCCATTCCGGGATTGGTAGGCAGGTGACAGCAAAAAAGCTACGGACCAGGGGCCGTATACACAAAACTTTTTTGTTAGCCTTAACAATCTCTGCTAGCTAACAGAAAACCACTAAAAGTTATACACCAATGCTTAACTAACAACTGTTAGCTAGCAAACAGTTGTTTGTCAAGTACCGCTAAACAGCGCTGAAGTTAGCAGCTTATGAACATGTAAATTGACGTATTATCAAAAATTGCACACATAAAACAGTGTTATTAATGCAGTTGTTCACAATTTATTATTTAAGTATCATGATAGCACATAGATATCGTATGTATGGGTTTTTAGAAGTACTTATTAACCAACGACAGATATTTTTGGACGAAGGCGCATTGTACAGGCGGCCGTGCCACAGACAAATCATCCGACAGAAGACTCAACAATAATTTCAGAGGACATAGACATGGCAGAAGAAACACAGAAAAAGAAAAGGAAGCCAAACTGGTCACAAGAGGAAACACCCCTCTTGATCAACGTGATTATGGAGAAAAAATAATAATAAATGGGCGATTCAAGCCAAGTTTAAACCACAAGGATAAGAGGGAGGCATGACAAAGCACGTTGATGCTATAGTATTGTTTTCTGTTTACATATAAATGTTCATCGACACTTGGAGCCCCAATTCTAATGTTTGTGCCATCTATGGTACCCACAACACCGGGAAACCTACAGTTTTCCATGAACTCTGCTTGTTTTACTTGCACTTCTTGGCGAGTCAATAGGAATTTTACAAACTGAGTTACAATATCTGGTTCTGATAGTGCATCAATTGTTTGAGTAATGACACGGCTGATTGATGCTTGCGAGGTCCCAAATTCGTCACTGCTGCATTTTACCTGTGGCTAAATATCATAGGGTAATTGCCACCTTCGTCTCAGGACTCAGTGGTCGATTCCGTTCTGTTCGGGATTGAAGTTTGTCCCTCACTAAATCAGCCATTTTTATTATACCAGCACGGTTCATTCTGAAGCGTTTGATGAGTTCGTCGTCATTGTACTCGTTAAATATGTCCCGTCGCTGTCGATAAACTCGCAGCAGTCATCTTTTTAGTTGTTGTTGCTCCGCCATCTTCTCTACTAACAGGAACTTGTTAAGAGCTTAATAGTCCTCCTCAGCACTTTTATCTTAACAGTACTTTTAAGGCCCTAACAAGTTTTCTGTATCACTGTTAGTGCTTAACAGCTAAATGTTAGCCTTAACAGGAATTTGTTACCCTTAACAGCTATTTGTTAGTGCTAACAAGTTTTGTGTATACGGCCCCAGATTCCCACATCATTCGTATATATTACAGATTTTTTTTTTTTAAACCAATGTCCGTCCATCATACTTGAACCTACTATTTACTTCCCCTATGACTTGTATTTTTTCTTTCTGGAGCGCATAATTTTCAATTATTTTCTTCACTTTTTCATCAATATATTGAAATGCCAATCATGTGTTTGTTAGCAGCTTAAACTTGCCCCGTTATTTTCTTTGAGTGGTTTGCAAAAAATTCACAATGAGCGCGTGATTAAAGATATTTGCAGAAACTTTTGGGAAATGAAATGGTGACCGAACTTTTTCGTCAATTTAATATATCTACAAGTGTATTTTTGAAAATGCCTTATTAGTCGAAAATGCTGTCACAATTTTTTCAGTTTCCTAGTGGTTTCTGAAAAAAATGGTTTTCAGATGATATATCTGTAATAAAATTTCACAGATCCTTCCTTCCCTCTGCTGAATTGAGTATACATTTCTTACATTTAATTTTAATATTCACTCTTTTACCACAAATTTGCAATTCTTGTATAGAATTTTAAGTTTCCACTCCAGGCATCCTCTTTTCATTTGTACACAACGTTTAGAAACTATTTTCTCTCATTTGGAGAAAATGAATAGTTTTTACTTATATATTATTATTATCATTGTTATTATTAT
The DNA here is from genome assembly GCF_046742065.1 of Oratosquilla oratoria. Classification (NCBI taxonomy): domain Eukaryota; kingdom Metazoa; phylum Arthropoda; class Malacostraca; order Stomatopoda; family Squillidae; genus Oratosquilla; species Oratosquilla oratoria. The sequence continues at coordinate 34,391,579 of NC_134819.1, read as the reverse complement.
TGTTATTATTTATTTATTTATTTATTTATTTTTATTTTATTGCACCAGAGCGTTAAAGAAAACAAGGTACGAGGAAATGACCTAAAAATAAGATTTTGTTTATGTATTTGTTTATATTATTCGTTGAATCTTTCACATATTGCCGGACTCGTTAAAGAGAATGAGGCGACTGTAGATGCACATGCATTTTTGTGACCGACCGACAAAGACAAGACCCTAAAACGGGGAATAGGAGACGGGACCCTACGAGCGTAGCTCCTCTTGTGTACTTCAAATAGGTAAAATACAGTCATTCAGGCTGTTAACGTGCATATTATACCTCTATCAAATTTTCGTGACAAACGCATGTAATGTACATTGGTATATCTGTTCCCACAGAAAACGGTAGTTTCCCCAGAGTTTGTGTAAGAAAATGGAATTTTTCAGATAGAAATAGACGAAAGGAATAAATTGTGTAATTCCACTTGATTGTCAAGTAAAGGAGTTTTCACAGTGGACAATTTTTCCCCCCAACCGCCGTAAAATAACGATGTCAAACTATTTCGTTTTCTCAACAATTTACATAGAATACCATTTGATATGCTGGAGGAACATTATTTTCCGCCAGCATATTAGATTCCTTTCCCGAAAACTGCGGGCTGCAAATTTCCTGCAACAGTCGGAGGAAAAAGCGTCAGCATTTGGTGACTATTATATTCTCATTAAGAGGATTTTATATTTGATTAGAAAAACACAGACCTGATATTTCTATATAAATACACTAACGGACATCAAGTGGAGTAATAATTGTGAAACTGCGAGGTGGGGAGGAGGAGGAGGAGGAGGGGGGGAGCTTTAGTAGGAGGATGTGGGTGGAGAGAGGAAAAGAAGTGGAAGATGAGAAAGAACGTGGTGGTGATGATGAGGTATAATATATCGTGGTCATGCGTACCAAAAAGTAGCAAAGGTCGTAAGCCATGTTTATGCATTCTTTATGATACTGAATGCGTTCTAGGAGAGCAAGTGATGTACTGCCCAGCTCCCAGTGAGGCTAGACAAGACTAAATAAGATCCTATGCTGTATCAAGGGGGACAGTGACGTTGATCCTATGCTGTATCAAGGGGGACAGTGACGTTGATCCTATGCTGTATCAAGGGGGACAGTGACGTTGATCCTATGCTGTATCAAGGGGGACAGTGACGTTGATCCTATGCTGTATCAAGGGGGACAGTGACGTTGATCCTATGCTGTATCAAGGGGGACAGTGACGTTGATCCTATGCTGTATCAAGGGGGACAGTGACGTTACAAATAATGACTTTGTTTTGGAGGGGAGCTGGAGAGACAATAATGATAATAACAACAACAAACGTGCATCACGGACGGCAGATATTAACATCCCCTCTTTCTCCGTTCTTCTTGGTCCAAAGAATTTTCATTCACAGTCGTTAATTGAATGTTATGAAATACTTTGAAATGGGTAGTCTTCTAATATGATTAATTGAAAGACGAATAACTGCAAAACGTTTATTTTCCTTCTGAATGACCTGCAGAGGTCATTATTCAAAACATACAGACAAAATTTCGAAACCAGTCAGGAAAGTCATAGTGACATTTATTCTCATAGAGGGAGAGATAGTTGATAGACAACATTTACAAACGAAAACAGGCCATCTAAAAGCTATGTAATACAGTAGGTTATTTTTTTAATTATTAAAAATCAAAAGTAGTTATGGAAATTCCACATTCGTCATATTATTCTAAAAATCACAACACATATTACATGACACACATTGATACCGTGACACAACAGCAAAGTCTCTTATGTATCGTATAACATTTCCAACTCCGCCAGCTTGCATCCACAAAGGCACTGTAATATACGACAACCGATATGACGTCACCATTCACGCGAGAGAATGCCACGCCCCGTAGAGAGTGTCTCAGCCAATCACAACGCATATACCACTAGAAGGCGTTGTTGCAACGGTCGCACTGCCAAGCGTACGTTCCAGGAATAAATTCCGCATTTTTTTTTATGAATAGTCACAACATTTCACTCACTGACTTTTATTTTTTTGATAATTACTTCTTTCTTCTTTTTTCGTCATTAATTTGTCAAAGAATTTATTCTTTATATCTCATTAATTGGTGTCTTTAGACTCGAGTTGTACGTGATTATTTCATCAGATGTAACAATGTGCTTGTAACGTCAATTGTGACGCTTTAGATAAAGACGTCAGAACGGCGACGTAAGTAGTCATAGTAATGACATAACTGGGACTAGTTGTTTAGAATAGTGACGTCACAATGACACCTATGACATGAATAATTATGACAAATTGAAACAACTGTCAATACAGTGATGCAGGTATACTAACGTCAGAGCTGTGACGTAAGTAATTTCAAATAATGACGTTAGAAATGTGACGTCATGAGTTTCCAATATGTTTATAGTATATAAATTGTTTAGAACCAAATGTTGAATAGTAATATTGAATAGATAAACAGATAAAATAACTACGTAGATGAAATGAAAATGTATGGAGATTAGATGAATAGATACATGATGTAAGTTTTTTTCGTGAGCACGGTAATAAACGGTGTTCTTTGCTTCTCTGTAACGACAGGCCGTTTTATTCAGATTATACCCTAAGGGGTTTCTGTCGCACCAGGGGTCATATGAATAAATATAGTCTGTCGATGGTCATACAGAAATTAGCACGATGTGGCTTGGCAGTGGCTTCTCTCTATTCCTTCAGCAGGTTGGCGTCGTCTCTACGTCCTCTTTCTCTTCTATGCCTTTTCCTCCCCATCTTTCTTTTCTTCTTCCTCGCCCTCCTCTTCCTTCTACGCTAGCGTGAGCAGGTGGGCCACTGCGAGCTCCATGACGTGGGGCGTGGCTGTGAGTCTGGGCAGGAGGGCTGCTACAACGCCCTCCGCCTCGACCCTGCCAAGGGCAGCCACTAACAGGAGCAGGTGCCCGTAGCGCGCCGGGTCGGGCGAGTCGCCCGCCACGACGTGGTGATAGAGGGACGCTTGTGCTCGCTCCTGCAGCGCTGGCAGGAGCGCCTTGCCCTGGGGCGACAGCTGTGGCTCTGTAAAAGAAGCAGGAGGTGGGTTTACAATGAAACTATGAGAGTTTCTGGAAGTGGGATGAAATCGCCCGGCGACAGTTAGACTGGAAAGTGTAAGGACACATCTCTGGCATTTCACACTTGGTGAGGTATAGACCTACTTTGTTCACTTTATTCTGGTGAATACTGAACGATCTTGCTCAACTAAAACGCATACTCAAGGACAGCAAAGAGGTCTTGGTCTAAACCCTTATTTTGACCTGACTCTTCCTTTGCATAGTCTACAATGACCAAGTCAGCTCTACTTCCACAACACGTAACAACCCTGGCGGGGTTTCGGAGTTGTAACGTCATCTGGTATGAAAATACCGTTAACTTTACGATCTGTACGCGAACCCAAACCACCCACTTGTTCTGTTTACTTCTGTCCTTTCTTTTCAGACTTTTCTGCTAGTCACATCAAGTGACGTCACGCACAAGCCAAACCTCGCTGCGCGTTAGCTGACTAGGTATCCGTAGACTTTGTTCCTCCCGTCTTGATCGATCGTTCTGGCCAAAGTATGTATGCATGTGTGTATATATGTATGTATATATACATATATATATGTATATATACATATATGTATGTATGTATATGAATTTTGTCATCTACGTCTCCTGTATCAGTGAACATAATTAAGTAGTTCTACTGCAGTACTAAAATAATGAAAAAGGAATTTAAAAGAGAGAGAGCCCAGGACACGTCTTATGCAATATCTCACTGCGCTGTTGGAACAGATTTGCTGCGTTCAGCTTTCGGAAAGAAGTCAAATATGCTGAAAAACAAATCCTCCAGCATATCAAATGATATTCTATACCAACTGTTCACGAAACAAAATAGTTTATCATAGTGATTTTACGGAGGAAAAACTTCTGGAGATGGACGGTAGTGTTGATTAATCAGAGGTTGGAGGTAAAATAGCCCAGTGTGATACCCTTTAGGCATTAGGGAGATCTGTGTGTACCCGAGACTCGGAACTTCACTTACGCGATTTGAGGGTGAGAATGGTGGAGAGGAGGAGCCTGTCAGTGGAGTCGAGGCGATATTGCTGACACAGTTTCACCAACGCCTCCACTTCCTCCATGTGGTCCGAAGCCTTCCCCTCGCCTCCACCTCCACCTTCACTCCCTGGGCTTAGGCTAGTGGTCTGGTTAGTAGCAGTGGAGACCTGGAATTCGATGGTAGGTTTATGTTCGGGTTAGCACGTATTTATGGGGTAGTCAAGATGGCCGGCCTGGAAGAAGAAGGAATAATGAAGTCAGGCCAGTATTTTTTTTTTTTTTTTTTTTTTTTTTTTTTGGTAGGGGGAGGAGTTAGGCCATGTGTCACTTGTACGTAAAATGTTTACATGTATGGATGTTGCGATTAAAAAAATGTGAATATTATATGGGAAATTATGTGTGTGTGTGGGGGGGGGGGTACGGCCTCCTGGTCCCATGGGAAATAACTCCTCTAAGAGTGCATTTTACTTATTCACCAGTGAAGAATATTTTGATGTGTGGTTCACCATGGTCGTGGACCACGTGTTGAACTTGTGATCGACAGCTGTTATCCTCCCAAATGGTAGTTCAGAGCTCGTATATGATCGATCTATGTAACCTTACACACACACACACACACACACACACACACACACACACACACACACACACACACACACACACACACACACACACACACACAGACACACACAGACACACACACACACACACACACACACACAGACAGACACACACACACACACACACACACACACACACACACACACACACACACACTTCAGTGAACGGATGGCGTAGAGGACGCTCTGAAGAAAATTGAAGTTTCGTGGATCCCAAAGCAAAGTGAAGTGCCTATTGTATTTACAGGGTGGGGGGAAATTGCTCGTGGGAAAGTAGGGAAAGAGGAGAAGGGGAGGGGTTGCTGGGGAAATGGAAGGAAATGAGGAAGGAGAAGACTTGGCCCAGGCAGACAGGCGAAAGGTAAACAAACGGCCCCCCGACCAGCTGAGCGACGATGAAATGTCTAATAAAAATGTAAAGATTAGAAGTATAGATAAGAGTAATACAGTAGAAGGTGATGAGAATATTTTCCAGGGACTGGCAAGACTAGAAGCGAAGGTCGATAAGATGATCGAGGACTTGGAGCGTAGGTTCGGTCATGTTAACAACATTGTACAGAGGGTTGAAAAATTGGAAGAACTAGAGAAGGCGAACAAAAACTTAACTGATGAAATAGAAAACCTGAAAAGACAGTTAAAAGAAGTAAAGGTGGAGAATGAGGAATTGAAGAGGAATAGTAAAGAAAACCGAGAGGGCTGGAAGTCGATAAAAGAAAACAGTAAAGTTGCATTTACTGATATAATTCAACCGCAACTGAGAGAACAAACTGAAGACTCAGTTATTAAAGTGATGAGACAGAAGGAGAATATAGTAAGAGACTTAGCTGACAAAAAGAAATGTATAATTATATTAGGAATGGAAGAGAAACATAACCCAGATAGAACCTCAAGAACCAATGAGGAAAATGAAAAAGTAAGCAGTTTACTAAAATTAGTTCAGGAAGATGAACCAGAAATTATGAAGGAACTTGAGGAAAAATTCAGGCTCGGAAAGTATAGTAAAGATAAGACCAGACCAATTAAGATTAAATTCAGGTCACAAACGACGGCAGAGAATATCTTATCCAAAACAGGGAAACTAGCAACAAGTGAACAATATAAAAAGGTATGGATAAAAAGGGAAATGAATAAAGAGGAAAGAGAGGAAGAAAAGCAGAAAAGACTTGAAGCTAAAAAAAAAAAAAACGAGAACAGAACGGAGTCAGAGAACGAGAGATTCTATTGGAGAGTAGTGAATATGAAACTAAGGCAGTTCGACATACAAGAGAAAAACAAAAGGGAAACAGAGAACACAATGGAAGTGACAGAAAACTAAGAGTGTCTTACACAAATATAGATGGATTAATAACAGGATTGAATGAGCTGAATGATTATTTGAAAGAAAAAGAACCGGACATAATGGGAATTGTAGAAACAAAATTAAAAGGCCCACTACCACCCAACAGTGTAGGACATGATGCATATAATTATTGGATTAAAAACAGAGAGAAAAAGCAAGGGGGTGGAGTTATGTTCCTGACTAAGAAGGATATAAAGGTAAAGGGTGTCATATATGGAAAGAATACAGTAGAGATGATTATGATAGAAGTGGAAGATAGAGCTAAGAAGAGCAGAAAATTTGTGATAAATTATGTGCCTCCGAAAACAGCCTCATGGGAGGAGAGTGAACATAAATGTATGTTAGAGGACACAAAGATAACATTAAATAAAATAATGGAAGATGGAGGAAGAATAGTTATAATGGGCGACTTTAATTGCAAAGAAATCTGCTGGGAAGAAATGACAGTAAAGAGTGGAGACGGCTCATGGGGAAACGCTCTACTTGAGATGATTACTGACCATACAATGACACAATGGATACAGGAGAACACCAGGTATAGAAATGAAGAAGAACCATCGAGACTAGACTTAATAATTACATCTGAACCTAGAATAGTGGACAAGATTGAATATAAAACACCAATAAGTAAAAGTGACCACATATTGATTGAACTGAAACTTAATGAAGAAAAATATATGAAAAGAAATGAGCAATATAGAAAAGGAAGAATGATGTATGAAAAAACAAACTTTGATAAAATAAGAGAATTCTTTCAACAAGAAAACTGGGAAGAAATATACAAAGAAGAAACAACAGTGGAAGAGAAATGGAATATTTTGACAAAAATTTACAAAAAAGGAGTGGAAAAGTATGTCCCAAGACAAAAACAAGAAAAAGAATATGTAAAATGATGGTACAACAAAAGTTGTAGGGAGTTAAAAGACAAAAGAAACAAAGCCTGGACCAGATGGAAAAAAGACAGAAGACCTGAAAAATGGAAAATATATACCAGTTATAGAAATGAATATGTACAAATGTGCAGAGAGGAAAAGAGAAAATATGAAAAAGATGTCATAGAAAAGTGTAAAGATTAACCCAAACTATTCTACAGATTTGTAAACAATAAACTGAAAAACAAACAAGAATTGGAGAAATTAAGACGAGAGGGAGTTGAATACACTGAGGAAATGGAAATGGCGGAAATTATGAACAAACAGTGTTTACAAGGGAGTACATACAACCTGAAGAGATTGAATGGAAAGAGAAAGTCCCCCCTATGGAAGAAATAGAAGTAACAAAGAATGAAATATTGACACACTTGAGTAATCTTGATGTCAGAAAATCGCATGGACCAGATGATATAGCAAACTGGATTCTGAAAGAATGCAGGAATGAACTGGCAGACAAAATACATAGCATACTAAACAGTTCCTTGAAAGAAGGAAAAGTTCCAGAAGATTGGAAAAAAGCAAATATAGTACCTATATATAAAGGAGGAAATAAAGAAGAACCTACAAACTATAGACCAGTCTCTCTAACAAGTACAATAGCAAAAATTTGTGAAAGAATGATCAAAAGTAGATGGGTAAAAAATTTAGAAATAACAGTGTTAAATCCAAGGCAATTTGGATTCAGACAAGGACGATCATGCGTCACCAATTTAATATGTTTCTATTCAAGGCTAATAGATATAATACAAGAAAGAGATGGATGGGCGGACTGTGTATTTCTAGACCTAAAGAAAGCTTTTGACAAAGTACCACATAAGAAGTTGCTTAAGAAATTAGAAACTGAAGGAGGAATACAGGGAAAACTACTAAATTGGATGGAAGACTTTTTGCAAGAAAGAAAAATGAGAGTAGTGATAAGAAACCAGCACTCAAAATGGGATGAAGTAATAAGCGGTGTTCCGCAGGGAACAGTTCTGGCCCCAATAATGTTTGCTATATATTAATGATATGGATGAAGGAATTGAAAGCTATATGAGCTTCTTTGCAGATGATGCAAAACTACTGAAAAGAGTGGAAACTGAAGAAGATTGTGAATCACTACAGAGAGATCTAAATATAGTACAGGAATGGAGTAGGAAGTAGGAGATGGAGTTCAATACAAAAAAGTGTAGTATAATGGAATTTGGAAAAAGCAAAAACAGAATAACAGGAGCATATAAATTGGGAGAAGAAGGAATAAAAAAAGTAGAAAATGAGAAGGACCTGGGAGTCATTGTTATGAATAATATGTCACCTGAGAAACATATAAATAAGATTTTTGGAGAAACTTATAATTTAATAAGAACAATCAAAGTTGCATTTACATACCTGGATGAAGAAATGGTGAAGAAAATCCTAATCACCCTGATAAGACCAAGATTGGAATATGCAGCAACGATATGGTCACCAAGTACAAAAAAATGTATAAAAAAAACTTGAAAGAATACAAAGAGCAATTACAAAACTGGCACCAACACTCTCAAAACTATCATATGAAGAGAGACTAGAAAAACTTGAACTACAGACACTAGAGCAAAGAAGAGAGAGAGGAGATTTGATAGCTATTTACAGAATCATGAAAGGCATAGAAATTACTGATAGAGAGAATCTGATAAAATGGGATAACAGAAATACAAGAGGACACGGAAAGAAAATAAAAAAAGACAGCTATAGAAGAGACTTGAAAAAGAACAGCTTTCCTCACAGAGTAATAAACAGTTGGAACAAGTTAGATGAGAAAGTGGTGTGTGCAAAAACAATACATGAATTTAAAAATAGTTTAGATAAAATGAGATATGAAGACGGGATCCCACGAGCATAGCTCCCCTTCCCGTAAAATACAACTAGGTAAATACACACTAGGTAAATACACACACACACCGAATTCCCCGCCTACGATAGTTGGAGTGCCGGATCGCAGCGCAGTGATACTGAAATTATTTCCATCTTGGGTGGTATTCGAACACGGACCGCTGGAGTAGCGGTTGCTAATGCTACCACTGCGCTGTCGAGCCGTGAGTGTGTGTGTGTGTGTGTGTGCGCGCGTTGTGTGCAAGTGTGTGTGTTGTGTGCAAGTATTTACCTAGTTGTATTATACGGGAAGGGAGCTATGCTCGTGGTGACCCGTCTTTGTATCATTCAGCATCAATTTTTTTCTTAAAATCTTGAATAGTATTTGCACACACTGTTTCTTTATCTAAGTTATTCCATATATCCAGCACTGTGTGGGAAGCTATTCTTTTTCCAATCTCTTCTGTAGTTGTCCTTTTTGAATTTCTTTTCATGACCTCTTGTTTTTCCATTGTCATTTTTAGTAAATCTTTTCTGTCAAGGATTTCCATTCCTTTCATGATTCTAAATATAGTCAGCAGATCACCTCTTTTTCTTCTTTGCTCTAGTGTTGGTAGTTCTAATTTCGATAATCTTTGTTCGTATGTTAATTTGGAAAGAGCTGGTGCCAACTTTGTTGTTGCTCTCTGGATTCTTTCTAGTTTCCTTATATTCTTTTTAGTACTGGGTGTCCATAGTGTCGCTGCATATTCCAGTTTTGGTCTAATCAATGTAACTAATATTTTTTTAAATAATTTCTTCACCCAAGTATTCAAATGCCACTTTCATTGACTTTAATCTTCTCTAATTTGAGAATTTAATCTTCAATGTTTGAATTTAACTTTTTTTTCAGTCGATTTCGACTTTAACTTAATTCCCCCCTTTGTCGTAAGCTACAATCTAGCGCTTTATTATTTAAAGTTACGATAGTTGGTTACGAAGGCCGGCTTCCTGATATTTTCTCGTTTCGAGTTGTTCGGAATTTGGTCATTTCCTCGTTTGAGGGCCTCCTATATGTATGTTTCGACATTTCTACTTCAACAAAACCTCCTGAAGAAGAAGGAACCCCCGCTTACTGTTCGTGCCGAGAGAACGGCAGAGTCCTGCCGCAGGAGATAGAAGATGTCCAGCCTCCAGTAAGCCGCCGTCAGGATGATCAGCTGCGGCCAGGCGTGCACCAGCAGGAGCAGCTGGTCTTGCGGGGGCAGAAGCTGCACTAGGGGCGAAGACCGTGCCTGCTGTAGAGCTGCAGTCAGGATCTGGCATGTTACTTCCTCCTGAAGACGACCTGGATAGGAGAAAGAGAAGGGGAGAGGTGGGTGAAGGTGTCTGTGGCAGGAGGGAGGGGCGTACTCCTCATAGGGAAAACAGAAAGCCCCGTAGCGTTGGTCTTGGTGTAAATGGGCGATCATTCTTTATTGGGGGGCTAAAGAGAAGGAACGTTTCACTAGAAACTGTGCTTCAGTTATTTTGATTTATTCATCCATTTATTCATTCATTTATCTGTTTACTTGCGTGTCGGGACGGGGATGTCGTCTTGTAGTACTGTATTCCTTATCTGCATATTTATTTATTCATGTATTCATTCATTCGTTTACTTGTGTTAAGGGGATGGGTGTGTCGTCTGCATTGGGAATACAGTTGACCCTCTGTTCGTAGTCTTCGTGAGGGGATGGTGACGTCTAACCAGCAGAAAGCTATACACACCACACCCAGCCCCCGTAGAGTTACCTCCACCAGAGCTGGGTGCGTTCCTTGGTGCGTTCCACTTTAGTTTGGCCGCGGTTAGCGCTCCCAAACTAGCTATTAAAGCAATATAGGTGCCGGTATAGTATGTGGCCTACCTTTTGGATGTGGCCTACGAAAGTTTTCTTTGGTATAGTGTGTGGCCTACAGGACTTTTATTTCGGTATGAACCTGTCTCTTAAGCTTTAATAGTTTGGGAGAGCTAACCGCGGCCACACTAAAGTGGAACGCACCGAGGAACTAATCTAGGAACGCACCGGGGAACGCGCCCAGCTCTGCCATCCACGTATTCCTATCCCGGGAAACAAGGATTATACGCTAAACAGACGAGGAGCTCCCAGACAAAGCAGTGACCACCCACCTGTTCCTAGTCTAAGAAGTTAGTACTCATCTGTCCACAGTCTAAGAAGTGACTACCTATCTACTCCCACACCGAGAAGTGATCACCCACCTACTTCTAAGATGAAGAAAGGTAACACACAAACTAAGGAAAGTGATCACCCAAAATATAAAATATACAAAAATAAAAACGACAATCATATTATTATTACTATTATTATTATTATTTCATTTTATTGTTATTATTCTATTATTATTTTATTATCATCATTATTTTATTTATTTATATATTTATTTTGATTTGTTTATTTTTTATATAATTGTTCTCATGCACAATGCAGCGGCGGCCGGATAAACTGACCTCGCAGGCCGGTTTCCGCCCTCGGGCTGTGGCTGGGTGACCCCTGCCCGAGACTACAAAATTTGACCACAATGAGAACGGCAACCACCCACCTGACCCGAGGCTAAGCAAGGTCTCTTTGGGCGTGAAGGCTGAGGCAGCGGGGAGATTGAACCCGCCCAGCGGGGTGAGCCCGCCCATCGGGGAGACTGAGGGCGTAGCTGTCGGCGCTCCTGCAGGGGGCGGAGGCGGAGGGGGAGGAGGAGGGGGAGGGGGAGGCGGAGGAACTAATGACGAGGCCATAGCTGCTGCCGCTGCCGCCGCAGTCGCCGACCTGAAGAGGTCTGGATGGCGGGGGAGGGGGGCGGGGAGGAAGAGTGGGGCTGGGGCGGGGGGGAAAGAGGGCAAGGGGAAGGCTGGGGAGGAGATGTCGGGACTTCCGTAGTTCCTGGGGAGAGAAAAAGCCGGAGATTTAAAAAGGAAATAGGCAAAAACTGGTTTAAGAATAATGTAGTTAACGAATGGGATAGATTAAGTAACCATGTAGTGAGCGCTGAAACAATTGGTTGTTTTAAAAGGGTAGATAACTTTATGAATAGGGATGGTAGGTGTTAAGGGACGTGGAACTAATAAGTGTAGGCCTTATGGTCTCTTGCAGTCTCCTCCATTCTTATGTTAAGTGAGGTGGGGGTCCTTCGGAGGTTAGCAAAAGGGTTACCTCAAAGGAAGGGAACTTCCCCTGTAGGGAATCTTCCCAGTTGATCAACTTGTCTAGCTTTCGGTCAGAGCTTTACTCGTGACTGCCATTTATTTTATATTATTTGTTTGTTTGCTATTTGTCTGTATATTATTTGCTTGATTTTCATTTGCTATTGTTTATCTGTCAATTTATTATTATTTACTATTTACCGACTTGTTTATTATTTAACTATATGCATTTACTTATTCACTATTATTCATATTATTATAGTTTTTATTTTATTTTATTCATTTATTTTTATTTATTCTTTTTTACTTATTTATTATTATTATATATTTATTTTTTTCGCATCCGACCTAGTTATGGACCAAAAGGTCTCTTGTCGGCATGCTCCGCTTTTGTAATCCTCTGTAGTTCTTTGAAATGCGTAACTGGGTTTGACAAACCGGTTTTATCCTCTTCACCCCAGGAACAGACCCTTGGGTGAATGGAAGCGTTTGTTGTGAGCTAAAAAACAAAATTTCGATGTCGGTTTCTGGGTTGAGGGAGTGGGTGGGAGGGGGTGGAGTGATCTGGGTCGAAGCCGGCATTTTAGCCCAATGTCCATGGACAATCAGGGCAAATGACAGTCACCGGTGGTTATTAGGGATCGACCCAGATTCCGTTGAGTGAAGGAGAAAGTGCGAAGCAAAAAGAAAAAAAGATAGTTTGAGTTTACATAAACGCTGTAATCCTGTGGCACACTTTGATGTAACTGTTGCGGAATCGCCTGACTGTGAAAGACACAGGTTTCAACATATGCCATTCCCATTGCAACGTTCTTGACAGTGTTACCAAACTGGTTTGCATGTGTGAGAATGGCGCATTATTTCACAATACATTTCAAATCAGGTGTATGGCAAATACGACATCCTATTCAGGCAATTGCATGCACTTATATGTGTGGGGAAGATTTTTAAGACTGATAAATATCCAAACAGTTTGTGTGGGTGAAGGAGGTGGGGTTAGGCGGAGAATGTTCATATGACCCTCTATTCCTCACCCTAGATTGAGAGTGACCCTTTGAAGATCGTGAAGACTGGTTGTTGGTGCCGGAGGGAAGAAAAATGGAGGAGGACCCAGACGGTGTGCGATGGTGACTGGAGGTGAGGTAGACGTGGAGGAAGAAGTAGAGGAGACGGAAGATATGATCGGGTGGGTCCTGGTTTTGTGGTGCGCTTCGACAGACGACGTGACGTCACAACTGTTTGGATTCTTGACTTTGGGTTTCCGAGGTCCTCGTTCTTCTTGTACGGCTGGGAAAGAGACGAAAGGTGGATAAATAACCCTTAGATTCTATTTTTTTTCTCTCTCGGCTGGAAAAAATATCGTCTGGCAGGAAGAAGAAATAAAATATATGATAATGGATCACGCCATGTACGGGTAAAAATCGGTAAGAATTGTTGGAAAAGTGCAACTGTTGCTGTTTTCAAAGTGTGTGCATTCAAGTGAAAATGAAAATGTAACTTTTACAAATAAAAGCTTAAGGCTCGAGAAAATTACCATCATCATCACCGTCACCGTCATCATCATCACCATCATCACCATCACCATCATCATCACCACATCATCATCATCGTCGTCGTCGTCGTCATTATCATCATCATCAATCATCACCACCACCACCACCGATGGGGGAATCGTTTCACTCGTGTCGATATCATTCCCTGCGGTTTCCATTGGCAAGCTCCCACACAGTCACCCCTCTCATGTCAAACAGCTTTCGGTAAGGTCGGTCGACTTGCGTCCTTTGTCTTCTCCACTACTAAACTTTTGTGGAGGAAAGGGTCCCACATGCCCATAAAACCGAAATTAGCGTTCACAATGTACAAGCTTTTGATACAAATCGTTTGATACAATGTCATGTTTGCGATATTTCATGAGTTTCTTTAGACATTGAGCAGTATAATACCTAGAGCATTCAAAACCACATCTACAGACGCGGTGGTGGAAATAACGGTAGTTTGTGGGAAATAGAATGTCTTTTACGTAATTCTAACACGCTTTCTAGCAAGTCTCCTGTAGCCCATACCTAGTTGTTCAGATATTACTTATCAAGTATTATGATGAGCAAAATAAAGAGGTTAAATGTGTTGTTGTACATATTTAGGTAGGATATCAAAATGTATCGTCTGTATTCGCAAAGTTTCGTTAAAAGACAAACGACTGTTTTCGACGGTTGTAAGAAAATAACATCAAGCGATACTGTGTGTAGCTTCTTCCAAGAACACGAGGAATTTCTCTTCAGAATTCACTCGAAAGTTGCAAGTAAAGTTGTAGAGGTGGGGGGAGAAATGTGTTGAGAAATTGTATCAACAGATGACATAGTGCAACGTATACACTGTCGGGCGGATATATCATTTCTTTTGTCACGGGCACTCGCACAAAAGATTGAGCGGGAAT
>NC_134819.1:34347155-34369655 GCF_046742065.1 Oratosquilla oratoria | reverse complement strand
ACCATAACAATTTGCTATGTTGCCAAATATACATCATTCAACTAGTTTGCTTTCCATACTTTCTGCCCAATTTCAGACAATTGTAATCAGTCAAGACCCGTAAGAACATAAGCATGGAGGAGGCTGCGAGAGACCCTAAGGCTTAAACTAAACAGTTCCATGTCCCTTTCTTATTATCCCTATCTATAAAGTTACCCAATCTCTCAAAGCAACCAATTATTCCCGCGATCACTATATTGTTACTAAGTATTTTCCGCCTCTTAATCACTGTTGGTAAACCGGTTTAAACCAGTTTTTGCCCCCTGTATCTCCTGTAGATGATACAGTAGATTCCTTAAGGTTAATATTATTTACTTCTAACAAAACCATGGTAACACAACAACAACAAAAAATACATTTGAATAACTTTTTTAATACCGTGGTTCAGGTTTGAATGTCAACAGTGGTAGGTCACACCCCAACCCCCTCCCCCTCCTCCTCCCCCTCCTCCTCCCCCTCCCCCTCCCCCTCCCCCTCCTCCTCCTCCCCCTCCTCCTCCTCCCCCTCCCCCTCCTCCTCCCCCTCCTCCTCCCCCTCCTCCTCCTCCTCCCCCTCCTCCTCCTCCTCCCCCTCCTCCTCCTCCTCCTCCCCCCCTCACCCACCATCAACGGGCCAAGCGCACACCTGACCGCTAATGGGTCACACTATACGAGTTTTCACGCCGACGCCTCCACAGGTGCGCCGCAGCCGCAGCCGCGTCCGCAGCGCCACTTGATCGCAGGGCCAAGAGGGCCAAAGGGAGCGAAGAGGGGACGGAAGGGGAGAGGATGGGAGGGGACCTAAGAGGGGACACGAGGGAACGGGACTGGACGGGAGGGAAGGGGAAGAGAGTGGAGGGTAGGAGAGGTGACGGGTTTGAGGAGGGGACGGAAGGGGAGAGGATGGGAGGGGACCCAAGAGGGGACACGAGGGAACGGGACGGGAGGGAAGGGGAAGAGAGTGGAGGGTAGGGGAGGTGAGGGGACGTGACAGGGCGGAAGGGGAGTGGGTAGGAGAGGGACCCAAGAGGGGACACGAGGGAACGGGACGGGACGGGAGGGAAGGGGAAGAGAGTGGAGGTTAGGGGACGGGACGGGACGGGACGGGACGGGAGGGGAGGGGAGGGGAGTGGAAAGGGTGGGAGAGGAAGTGGAAGGAAATCTAGGTGTGGTGAGTGGGAGAGGGTAAGGAAAGGGTAGGGGGAGGGAAGAAGGGTGGGAAGGGCCATAGGGAGGGTGGGTGGGAGGGATTTGGAAGAGGGGGGGGGTCATGCCCATTTTGTCTACTCCCATTTCGTCTACTGTAAAATTCCCATTTGGTCTACTCTCGTTTGGTCTACTCCCAATTCGACTACTCCCAATTTGGCCCGTTGTCGCATTTCGTCTTCTTATGGTATACTTCAAAAAACGAGGCAAAACAAGTTGGAACATACAATTATCTATTTTAACAAGTGATGAATTTAAGTATGACACGTTTTAGTCCTGCATTTGCAATATCGATATTGACTAGTGAGAAATAACAAAGGTGAAATAAAAAACTGTTGGCATACAGCGTGAAGGTGCATCTGATTATCGTAAGCTATATGAAGGGCGCAGTTACCAAGTTAGCAGAAAAGACAAGGAAAGTACTTATTATTTTTTTTTTCTTAAGAAATTAAAAACTTGTCCATTATATCTTATACTGTCGACTGTCCATTGCAAAGTTTCTGGAATCACTGTCCTTCTTGTGTAGCTTGTAATAAGTAAAATGTGTAAATGTGTAATTTCAGTTAATATTTACAGTATCTGTATATAGTCGCTTGTATTGTTGATGTGTAAAAAATTGTCCAACTCGTCTATTATTTCTAATACTGTTGGCTGTCTGTCAATTCTAATATCTAGAGGAGACAAAATGGGAAATCAGCACGGGTAAACAAGAGTTGGCGAAATGGGGAAGAGTGGTGATAATATGAGTTGACGAATTGGGAATAGACGGAATGGGAGTAGACCAAATGAAAAGTTGTCGTGAGAGGATAGAGAAAAGGAGAGAGGGGAGGGGAGGAGAGAGGGGAGGGGAGGGGAGGAGAGGGGAGGGGAGGGGAGGAGAGGGGAGGGGAGGGGAGGAGAGGGAATATAGGATGTGTGAGTAAGGAAAAGGGAGAGGAAGGTAAGAGGAAAATAAAGAAATAGGGGGACAAAGGAGAGAAAGGAAAGAGGAAAATTGGGGCAGGAGGAGAGGAGAATAGAGGATGGGGGAAAAGGGGAAGGCAGAGAAAGATATATAGGAAAAAAGAGGGAAGGGGGAGGGCAGGGGAGGGAGAAAGAAAGAATGGGAGGGAAGGGGGAGAGGAGGAGTGTTTAATTCGTCTTCTCGGTAGCTAAGTGGCTGAAGCCTCGTTCGATGTAGTCCCTTACGGGGCTATCACGCTGGACTATTTTTCCTCCGACAGCTGGAACAGATTTGCAGCCGGCAGCTTTCGGGAAGGAATTTTATTTGCTGGAGGAAAGTAATTTTCCTCCAGCATATCAAATGACATTCTTTGTAAGTTGTCGAGAAAACAAAATAGTTTGCCAGAGAGTGATTTGACGGCGGAAAAAAGTTTTGGAGGTGGGCGGTAACACCGATTAATCGGACGTTGGAGGAAAGATAGCTCAGTGTGATGACCCATTTACTTACTGAGTGGTACTTTTCCTACAACACTCCATCTTTAGGATTTTTTTTTTTTTTGAGAGAGTAATGGATGTGGATGAAGAAAGGAACAGGTAGAGGAAGAGGAGGAAAGAGAGAGGAAGAAGAAGAAGAGAGAGGAAGGGGAAAAGGGAGGAAAAAGGCCAAAGAGAGTACAGGAACAGTGGGAGTTAAAGTTATAGGGAATCTGGGATTGTGTATAATAGACGACGAGGGACAGGATCGAGAAGACAGGAAAATGGGAGTAGAAAGAAGAGGGAAATAAAGAAAAGGAGGGAAGGATATTGGATAGGAAAAAATATAGGGAGTATGAGAGGTATGTTCGAGTTCTATAAGTGTGATTATATGATGGGAAAGTGGGAAGATGGGATGATCGGAATTATTGGGTTGGTAAGACCAGTGAATAAGGAATTGACAACGTCAGAAGTGATGAAGTTTTTGAAGTGAATACAAATCAGACGAGAAGTAACGGTCTCGAACTGTCAGAACGTAGATTTGATTTAGAAGTAGTCAGTGTAGTCAATGAATGGAATAAACTTCCTGCAGGGGGAGTGGAATGCAGTACGGTTTGACGGTTTAAGATTCCTTTAGATAAACACATAAGCAATATGCTGTAATGACTGCCAGTGGTTTGGTCCTTTTGTTTGTTCATTTCTTTGTTAAATGATCTATACATAGCACCCGACTTAGTTATGGACCAAAAGGTCTCCCGGCATACTCTTCCTTTGTAAACCTTTGTAAGAGGCACAGTAAAAGAAGGGGGAACAAGAAAGCAATGACGTCACGAAAGCCCTCACAACAGAGAAGGGACTTAAAGGGTATTGGATTCTAAAAATAGGACTTGATCAATCTTAATGGGTTTAGATCCTTCTTAGTGGGGTTTGATCCCTCTTAATGGGTTTGGAATCTTCTTAAAGGATCCGAATCCTTTAAAAAGAATCCAACCAATTGAAGAGGGATGCAACCCCCCTTTAAAAGGGATCCTACCTCATTAGAAAGGATCTAAACCTCTTAACCCTCTTAGAGCCCTGGGGGTCTTTATCAGGTGAATTAAATCGTCTGACGGCAGACAGAATAAAAGGAACTAATCGAAGGCCCGCGAGAGGATAAAGACACTGGATAAGGGGTGTAGGGGTGATCGTCAGGAAGCGACAATGGTCACTCTCGCTGAGGTCACGGACTGAGAGGGGCATGGGGGTTAGGGGATGGTGGGGTTGAGAGTGAGGTGTGTAGGGGAGGGTTATTGATGCACGTGGCCAGGTGCAGGTGCACGTGTCCTGCGCGTGCTGCCAATCAACGCCTACACATTAGTGAAGTGTTTTATGTGACGCCAATTAGGGTCCTATTGGTCACTGAGGCGGACAAGGGTAGGTGGGGGTGGGGGTGGGGGGACTGAGTGAGCGAGTGGGTAAGAGTCGGCGCGCTGAGTGTGCGTGTGTATGTGTGCTTACTTGATTGTGTTTACCTAATTGTACTATGCAGGGGAAGTTGCTATGCTCGTGGGAGCCCGTCTTTATGTCTTCATCGGTCAAACTTGACTTTATATATGTTACAGTAAGAACACGTACCTAGGGATTACGCGTAATCCCTGAATGTTTATTCAGTGAATACGCGTAATCCCCGTTTCACTAACCGTTTATTCAGTGAATACGCGTAATCCCCGTTTCACTAACCTAACCTAACCTAACCTAACCTAACCTTATGTTAGGTTAGGTTCGGTTAGGTTAGGTTAGGTTAGTGAGACGGGGATTACGCGTATTCACTGAAAAAACATTCAGGGATTACGCGTAATCCCTAGGTTCGTGTTCTTACTGTAACATATATTTATGTATGGTCTACTCAGATGTTGTTCCACAAATCGGTGCATCTGTACGGGGAAATTTCTTTTCTTTACATCTTCGAAATGCCTCGTCTGTTTCAATATCTATGCACGTGTGTGTGTCTGTGTGTATATGTGTGATTGTGTATGTGTTTGCGTGTGTGTGTGTGTGTGTGTGTGTTTGTGTGTGGGTGTGCGCGCGCGCGTGTGAATGTATGTATGTATGTGTTTGTGTATGTTTGTGTATGTATGTATATATATGTGTCAGTGTATGTATGTATGTGTTTGTGTATGTTTGTGTATGTATGTATATATATGTGTCAGTGTATGTATGCATGTGTTTGTGTATGTGTGTGTATGTGAATGTATGTGTTTGTGTATGTGTGAATGTGTGTGTGTGTGTGTGTGTGTGTGTGTGTGTGTGTGTGTGTGTGTGTGTGTGTGTGTGTGTGAATGTATGTATGTACGTATATGTTTGTGTATGTGTGTGTGTGTGAATGTATGTATGTATTTGTGTATGTGTGTGTGCGTGTGTACGTGTGAATGTATGTGGGCGTGTATGTATGTGTGTGTGAATATATGTGTAGGTGGGTGTAGGTGTGGATGGGTGTGTGTTTGAGTGTGTGTGTGTATTTGTTCGAGTGTGTGTGTGTGTGTGTGTGTGTGTGTGTGTGTGTGTGTGTGTGTGTGTGTGTGTGTGTGTGTGTGTGTGTGTGTGTGAATGCATGTGTGTGTGAATATATGTGTGGGTGGGTGTTGGTGTGTGCGTGTGTACTTGTATATTTGTATGTATGTGTATATGCATGTGTGTACAGTATGTATGTGTGTATATATGTGCGCGCGCGCATGTGTATATATGTGCTGTGTTAGTATAGTAGATTGTGTTTTCTTTCCTGGTCGTACATTACATCGAAGAATATGATCACAGATTTGATAATACATGAAATTTGGGCCAATTTGATCGTAATTTACTTTGAACTCGTAGCTACTTGCAGAGCGTAACAATTTACTAGACTCATCGCAATTGTCCATGGCTATTCACAGAAGATTGAACTTCTTTTTTAACGTTTTGTTCTGGAAATTAAGAGTATATTCCTATCCTCGTCTTCTTTGTCGTCTGTGCCTGTCCGAAAAACACCTCTTATATCAGACGTAATTGGTGATATTATGGTATGAATTCGAAAGTGTTTTATTTTGGATATTAGCGAGCTCGGAATTTCAGAGATTCACAATAGAGAAAACTAACTATTCATGATCATTTGTTACCATCAAGATGATAAAGTTGCTGCCCTAACACATTCTCTTCTTAGTTTGACTAGAATGTTTGTCCAGTTCACCTACTTACAGTCGTATTCTCCAGTTTCTATGAACGTTTTTGATTATTTTTTGTACTGGTTCTGAAGTCTCTTTAAGTACTTTTTTACTTCTTACTTTCCCTCCACAACACACTTTTTCTTATTTATAATTCTTTAAGTACTTTTTTACTTCTTACTTTCCCTCCACAACACACTTTTTCTTATTTATAATTTAGTAAAAAAAATCTAGTGTGTCTGCTTCCTCTGAAGTATGATGATTATTTATTTTAGTATCTGAAGAGATCACCTCTTCGCAATTGAAATACCGAAACGATATAGCTTGTAGTGTCTCTATAAACCTCAGACTTTTCTTTCACTTCCTCTAAGGTATATTTGAGTAATACGTCAATTTCTTTTTCTGTACAAGCTTTAGTGAGAAGTGGTTTACATGCAAGGCTCATCGATGTGCAATATTTTTTATTCTCACTTTGAGGGGTCACTCGTGTGGTACCTGGGTATGTGTTTGCGATGAGTGTGTGTGTGTGTGTGTGTGTGTGTGTGTATACGAGTGGGTATATTTGGTTTTGTATAAGTTTTAATGTGTATGTCTACTTTTATATGTGTTTGTGTGTTTATATGTGTATGTGCGTGTGTGTGTTTGTGTTAGTATGTGCATAAGTGTGTGCACATATGCGCACGCGTGTGTATGTGTGTGTACATGTGTATGTCTGCTCAGGTGTGTGTGTTGAGTGTTTATGTATGTGTCTGCGTTCGTATGTGTTTGATTCACCATGGTCTTTGATCACGTGTTGGACTCGTGATCGATAGCTATTTCCCTCCCGGAAGAGAGCTCAGAGCTCATATATGTGACCGATCTATGGGTACTGCTGTGACCTTGCATGCCTACACACAACCAACTGCCCGCCCACGAGAATTGGAGTAACGACTCGTAGCGCAATAATACTGAAATTATTTCAGCCCTGGGTGGAATTCAAACCCCGACCGCCATAGTGGCAGCCGGGAACTCTACCACTGCGTCATCGAGTCGTGGAGACTGCGTGTGTGCATATGTCTGTGTGTACATGTGTGTTTGGGTTTGTGTATGTTTAAGCGTGAATATAAACGTGTGTTTGTAAGTGTTTGTGTGTATATGTGTGTGATTTATTACTGTGTTGGATTTGTGATCGACAGCTACTACCATCCCGGATGAGAGCTCAAAGCTCATATATGACCAGATCTATGGGTAATTGTATGAAATTGCACACACACACATACACACACACACACACACACACACACACACACACACACACACACACACACACACACACACACACACACACACAGAGACACACACACACACAGAGACACACACACACACACACACACACACACAGAGACACACACACACAGAGAGACACACACACACACAGACACACACACAGAGAGACACACACACAGACACACACACACACACACACACACACACACACACACACACACACACACACACACACACACACACACACACACACACACACACACACACACACACACACACACACACACCTTGCCAATAGTGTAAGAGCGCTGGCTCACAGTGCAGCGATGCTCTGTGTTTGTGTATGTGTATGTGTGGTCGTGCATATGCGTGTGGGAATTATATATATATATATATATATATATATATATATATATATATATATATGTGTGTGTGTGTGTGTATGTATATATGTGTGTGTGTGTGTGTGTATGTATATATGTGTGTGTGTGTGTGTGTGTATGTATATATGTGTGTGTGTGTGTGTGTGTATGTATATATGTGTGTGTGTGTGTGTATGTATATATGTGTGTGTGTGTGTGTATGTATATATGTGTGTGTGTGTGTGTGTATGTATATATGTGTGTGTATATATATATATATGTGTGTGAGTGTGTGTGTGTGTGCGTGTGTGTATTCTTGGCGTTGAAAGACGTACCATGGTTTATGTGTATTCGTTATGTATATACAAGTTTTAGTTCCCGGAGAAGGAGTAATGGGGACAGTAGGAGTGGGGGGGGGTTCTGAAAGTGGGAGGGTCCTGGGATCGGTACCCAAATTCACAAGTGACTGTGTCAGGAACCAAGTTGGTATAGGTCCATGACGGAAGCCTGATCGATCAGTCTCTCTTTTCTCTTTCTTCCTGTACTCCCTCTTCTCCTCTCTTTCTTGCTCTTTTTTCTCTCCCTCTTCTTGAGTCAGTCTTTCCAATGCTCTTTCCCTGTCTCTGTCTTGTATTTTCTCTTGTTCTCTCTTTTCTTACAATCGTATTCCCTTTCTTCTCTTTACTTTATCCCCAACCCTTCCCCCCTTGCCCTTTCCTCTACCTCCCCTTCATTCTCCCTCGCTCCCTTTCTCCTTCTCTCCCTCGCTCCCTCTCTCCTTCTCTCCCTCTTTCCCTCTCACCCTCTCTCCTTCTCCCCCTCCTCTCCCTCTCTCCCTCTCTCCCTCTCTCCTCTCTCTCTCCCTCTCTCCTCTCTCTCTCCCTCTCTCCTCTCTCTCTCCCTCTCTCCTCTCTCTCTCCCTCTCTCCATCTCTCTCTCCCTCTCCCTCTCTCCATCTCCCTCTCTCTCTCCTCCCTCTCCCCCCTCTCTTTTTTCTCTCTCCTCCCTCCACCCCTCTCTCTCTCTCTCCTCCTCTCTCCTCCCTCCCCCTCCCCCCCTCTCTCTCTCTCTCTCTCTCTCTCCCTCTCCCTCTCTCTCCCTCTCCCCCTCCCCCTCTCTCTCCCTCCCCCTCTCTCCCTCTCCCTCTCTCTCCCTCTCCCCCTCCCCCTCTCTCTCCCTCCCCCCTCTCTCTCTTCCTCTCCTCCCTCTCTCTCTGCTCCTTTCCCCTCTCCCTGCACAACCTTCTCGATTCTTTTCACTCTCTTTGTGATGTCATGCTGGCAAGAACGTGTTGGCCTTTAGCCGAATAAAATTGTCTGGAGGCAGATAGAATAAAATCTGTCAAAACGCAGGAAATGGAATAGTAGTAATAATAATAATGATATTAGTAATAATGATAATAACAATAATAATAATAATAATTATAATAATAATGATGATGATGATGATAAATAAAATCACCTGGCAGAAACTGCTCTGTGTACTTAAACCTTTGAGTGCTGAGAGACTGATGAAGCGCTAAATACAACTTTTGAAAAAGTGACGGTTATTTTTGAGTAACGGTCACTGAAGTGAGAATAACGGTTACTGGGAAAAAGTCACGTTGGGGTAACGGTTACTAGCTAGGGTAACGGTTGTTGAGTCGAGGGTAATGGATGGTTACTCGTTGTCGCGCAGAAGGTTTTCATCGACTGGCGGCAGGGAATATACGAAACGTCCTAAAACCAAGTAAAGGATATAGGTCAAAGTAACTTAATCGTCATTCGGGACGAGGGTCAACTCCGCAGCCGGACGAAATCGTTTAAAGTTAACTAGAGAAAAACAATCCTGTCCGACACAGGAACGGTTACTGAATTAACGGTTACTTGGAGA
Organism: Oratosquilla oratoria; assembly: GCF_046742065.1. NCBI lineage: Eukaryota > Metazoa > Arthropoda > Malacostraca > Stomatopoda > Squillidae > Oratosquilla > Oratosquilla oratoria. The sequence goes on along the minus strand of NC_134819.1, from coordinate 34,360,340 downwards.
AGATTAACGGTTAAATTTAATAGACCGAAAAGTCTTCTGCAGATTTTAGTTTTGTGAAATTTGGTTAACCTTTGTTAAGGATAACGGTCATTTGAAGATGGTTAAAGTTCATCGAAAGAAGACGTACGATCTTTGAACAACGGATAATGGTTACGTAAGGCTAACGGTTACCGACATGCATTAGGCGGTTAGTGAAACTGAAGAGGAAATGGAGGAAGAGGAGGATGGAAGAGGAGGATAGTAAAAACGAGGAGTGGACGGAGAATGTAATAGTAGAAGTAGGAAGAGGAGATAGAGGAGGAGGAGTAGTAGTAGTAGTAGAAGTAGAAGGCGGAGTAGGAGTAGAAGAAGGAGGAGTAGGAGGAGGAGGAGGAGAAAAAGAAAGAAGGAGAACGGGGAAGAAGAAGAGGAGGAGGAGGAAGAGGAGAAGAAGGAGGAGGAGGAGGAAGAGGAAGAGAAGGAGGAGTAGTAGTAGTAGGAGGAGGAAAAAGAGGAGAAAGATTGATGAACTTCACCAAGTTTGAAGAGCCCAAGATGGCGGCCCAACAAAATGGCCTCTCGCGTCGGGGCGCTCCATCGATCGTGGCAACAAAAAAGTAATTATCTTATTCACAGCACACGTAACCCCACATCTCAACTTCGTACACGGCGCGCGCGCGCGCGCACACACACACACACACACACACACACACACACACACACACACACACACACACACACACACACACACACACACACACACACACACACACACACACACACACACACACACATGCGCGCACACACACGCACACACACACACAACCTGCACATGCGCGCACATACACTCACACACACACACACACACACACGCGCGCACACACACGCACACACACACACACACACACACACACACACACACACACACACACACACACACACACACACACACACACACACACACACACACACACACACACACACACACACACACACACACACACACACACACACACACACACACACGGCGTCGAGGTCCAGTAATGTCTCAGAATGTCCCGGAAGGTTTAGGAAAGTCTGGGGCTGCTGCTGGCAGAAGGCTTTCCAGCTTGTAACGAATGGGTTTGAAACATGGGATGCTCTGGCAGAAGACCTCTGGGTACTCAGCCCTTGATTCATGATCACAGAGTGCTCATTCCAACAAACCAACTCTCCTTTCTTCCTCCGTACTCTGTCCTCTCTCTCTCTCTCTCTCTCTCTCTCTCTCTCTCTCTCTCTCTCTCTCTCTCTCTCTCTCTCTCTCTCTCTCTCTCCCTCTCCTTCTATTTTGTATCTATTTTTGTCTGTCTCTCTTTTTCTGTATCTCTCTGTCTCTCACTATATCTGTTTCTTTATATTTCTATCTCTGTCTTTGTATCTCCCTCTCCATCCCCCTCTCTGTCTGTCTATCTGTCTCTCCTGTATGTCTATCAATCAGTCTCTCTTTTGCCTGTCTCTGTCTGTTTATTTTTAATTTGTCTATCTGTCTGTCTTTCCATTTCCCTTTTTCTATCGCCTCACCTTGTTTCTCAATTCTCCATATCCTCCCCTTGCCTCCTCTCCCCTCTCCTTCCTCTTCCTTTTCCTTAGACTTCCCTTCCTCTTTATCCCCTTTCTTCTCTCCCTTCTTTCCTCTCCTTCGTCATCCCTCTCACTTTTTCTATCCTTCCTTCCTTCCTTTTCTTCCTCTCTCTCTTCATTTGTTCCTCTCCTTTCCCCTCCGTTTTTTTTCGTCCTCCTCATCATTTTTACCTTCCTCTTCCGCTTCTTCCTTTTTCCTTTATACCCTCTTTTCTTACTCTCTGCCTCTCCTTTCGTCTTACCTTGCTTGTTCATGCTGACGGCGAGGCATTTTTTGAGTCTGCAGTGAGGACACCAGTTCCTCCTCGCTTTGTCCACGACACACTGGGCCTTCCCGGCTGCAAAAGAAGAACGACAGCGCCATGTCAGTTGGAGCGGCCACGACAAGAACTACAGTGCGGTTGTAAAATAAACTCACCGTCCAGCTTTTTTTCATCTATGGAATAATTAGGTTTCTATAACATTAATGACAATTGAACCTGGATTAGCCTAGAATGGTGGATATTCAGTACATATGACGTGTGTGTAGGAAACGAATTACAAATGTGCATTATTCAGATGTTATGTGCAGTGGAACCGATATTATGATTGGTGTGGTAAGGACTGGCAGTGAATAAGTGGACGACAATTACCCATGGACCTTTGATCATAGGAAAGGTATGAGTGCTTGGAACAGTTGTGGATTAATGACGTAATAAGGTTTTCATATGTAAAATAACGCGTGTAAAGAAACCATACCTTAAGTTATTTGTATAATACAACTAATTATAGTACAGTTCGTACTATAACTACACATTAAGCTGTATGAATGATATAAATAATTTTAGTACAGTTCATATGAGAACGCATCATAGAACGCACAATTTGGGAAATAACACAAAGAAAAGGTAGTTCAGAGACAAAGAGGAACAACAATTTGTTCACAAAGCAGAACAAGGGCCCTGTGATGGCTTTCTTATCGTATTCTAATTCCCAGAAAAAAAATCTTTACTCGCAAAACAAATCTTCTCACTCTAGGTCATTACAACCTCTTTCGGTGTGTTTTGCGGCTCGGGTAATTGACCCAAGGCATTGTCCAGCTCTTTGATGAATGACCCAAGATTTGGACCAAATACTCGAGGAGGAATGAAGAGAGAGTGGGTAGGAATATCTAGGTTACATTATCCCGAATTACTTCACAGTACCCAATGGGATATCAATAATTTTTTTTAGACCATAATCATCTGTATTACGTAATTCCTCTTGCGTCTCTTAGACATAGACATATTGTACATGCATGTGTATGTATATATACAAACACACACACACACACACATATATATATATATTTATATATATATATATATATATATATATATATACTATAATAAAGTAGCTTCTGTCTGTATGTTTGTTTGTTTATTTGTTTGTGCACGAACTCTTTCTGGGGTTTTGGAGATAGACCCCCCATAACCATATATATTCTGATACCCTATCACTCCAGATACTTGGATAACTATATTTATATTGATACGTATAACTTTTCTCCACAAATTCTATCAAAATTAAAATGATCATCATTTGCCCGCAGCAATGCGCGGGTAATTTGGCTAGATCACTCCAGGTACTTGGATAACTATATTTCATTTAAAAAAAATATATATTATTTTGGCGAGGGTGGTTAAAGGGGTATGGTGGGGTAACACGCCACTACTGTAGTTTCCCCTTCATAGAATTGGCATTTTGTGACAACAATTACTATGATTAAACAAACCATTGTATGTGTTCATGGATATTATTTATATTTGTGAAATTTATGTTGCCACAAACTATGATAGCTTTTGTAACGCGAAAACATGTAATTGTAAAATGATTATATAATTTTACCAAATCTTAAAATATTGATTATTTTTATTTTTATTTTGCGCGGGCGGTTAGACACGAATTAAAAAATGATAAAAAATTACTTCAATTCTTTTATTACGGCCCAATATACTTTATTTCCAAAGGGCGTCTCCCTCCTCAAACTGATTTTATTTTCATACTTTCTTAACATTTTATTTGTGTTACCATTTATATTGATACGTGTAACTTTTCTCCACAAATTCTATCAAAATTAAAATGATCATCATTTGTCCGCAGCAATGCGCGGGTAATTTGTCTAGTACATATATATATATATATATATATATATATATATATATATATATAATGTTTATATAAACATATATATATATATATATATATGTTTATATATATTAAATATATATACATTTTATATATATATATGTTTATATATATATTAAATATATATATACATTATATATATATATATATATATAATAACGAAATAACAGTAAGATCTTTCCTATATTACATCATCTGACAAAACATATCAAAGGTAGAATTAGTCTTTATACAAAAATTGAGGTACCTGGGAAAAGCCGTCAGTAAGATTCCGACCATAATCCCCCCTCCCCCCCACGTATCCAAGTTTCTCTATCAATCAGGCGAATCCGTTTCATTATAAACTCGGTTAACAAAGTGTCACATTTAAATATTTTAAATCAATTGTTTTTCTGATAGGTACCCGAAAACAAACACGGCTCAATTACGTTCCTTTCAAGGTGGTCTTTTGTCCTTGCTGATAACCCAGCACAAGCTCAGCCAATGTGATCATAAGTGGCTTTGTGTTGGAAGAGGATAATATTTGACTATGCTGTTTGAACATTATATATGTGCTGCGATATCTAGTTTTTAATTCCTTTCCTTTTTGACCGATGTAAAACATATCGCAATTCTTACAAGGAACTTTTTATATCAATTGCTTTTGGGGCTATTTTTATGATATATTTTTAACTGTCTTGTCATATTTGAAAGCTACTTGTGTAGCAAGTCTCTTAAGAATGAAGACTATATCAAGGGAATTTTCATGATAAAATAATACATGAGTATTAGTTTTGATCTGATTTTCTGGATTGTCATGACCTTGGTAATTTCGCCCAGGAAGTTTAAACTGACAACAAACTTCTTCTCTTAGATATATATTTTTCTTTTAAAAATAATATTATTAAAACTAAAATATAAAGGAAACCTAACATAATTTATGCTTATTAATTTTCAACTCATGTAAATATATATAAAATCATTTCTATGTGCCTTAGAGGATATAGAATATCAGACCCTAAATTCTTACAAGATGAAATGAACATATTTGAAAACATTGGTAAAAAAAATTAAAGCACTGCCAAGATTATTAACCAATACTACCTTACGGCCAAGTAGTTTTACCAAGGACATGACAAATCGGTAATTATAGGCACGCCGCCAGGATCTCGTTTTTTATTTTTGGGGGGTGACTATATCCAACGTAAGGTGGGAGATCTTAAATCCTTATTCTTTCCATTTTTCATATATTTCTACTATAATGACTTGTAGGAATATTTAATTAACTAGTTTTCATTATATAAATTATGATGATATAAATTATACAATTGATCAATAGAATGTTATATTTTTTATTATGGCATTGTTATTATGACAATTATTTTTAGCACCCCTAGGGAGAATAAATATTTTTTTAGGGGGGAGGGGGTACAAGTTCCACACACCTCCTCGTGGCTGCAGGTCAGGAGAGGAATGCATAAATTAAACTCTCGTCCGAGCTCCAAATAGGGATTCAATGCAAAAAGTCTAGGGTTAAATATCGACACATTTCATTTTCTCACTGCTGAGGGTGTGTGTGTGTGTGTGTGTATGTGTGTGTGTGTGTGTGTGTGTGTGTGTGTGTGTGTGTGTGTGTGTGTGTGTGTGTGTGGATGGGGATACCTTAGATGAATAAAATCGTCTGGCGGCAGACGAAGTAAGTACAAAGGTCACAGACATAGCAAAAAGGTTAATTTCCTCTGTTGCATTTCTGCAGTAAGGACATCCTGGGTGTCTTTTGACACATGCAAGGAAACAAGACCAGATATCATTTTTCGTGCAGGTATACTCTCTTTTTCTCCCTTTCTCTCTCTCTTTCTCTTTCTCTATTTCTCCCTTTCAGTCTCTCTCTCTCTCTCTCTCTCTCTCTCTCTCTCTCTCTCTCTCTCTCTCTCTCTCTCTCTCTCTCTCTCTCGCTTTCTGTCTACCTCTTGTTTTCTTCATTCATTCCCTCCTTCCACATCTCCCTCCCTCCCTCTCTCCTCTCCCTTCCTCCCAATTCCGGTACTCACAGATGCAGGAATAGGTAATGCCCTTCCGGATGGACCTCTTGAAGAAACAGCTGCAGCCGTCGCAGCAGAAGACGCCGTAGTGCTTGCCGTAGCTCTTGTCGCCGCAGACCTGGCAAACGACGGGGACGGGGAGCGTCCGGCCTGAGGAGGACATCAAACGTGTTTCAGGTTAGGGCGCGTCGCTTTTGTTGACGAAATTGCGTTTGGCAAACGCGTCGCTTTTGTTGACGAGATGGCGTTTGGCAAACGCGTCTCGCTTGGATTTTTTTTTTGAGAACAGGGGTGGAAAGAGAGTTGGGAGATAGGGTTGATGAAAGAGTATTATGATGGTTTGTACACATGGAAAGAATGAGTGAAGAAAGACTAGTAAAAGAGGTATGGAAGGCAGATGTGGAGGGAGTAAACATGAGGGGACGTCCTAGGATGAGGTGGATGGATGGGGTGAAGGGGGCTTTGGGGAAGAGGGGAATGTCTGTTGAGGAAGGACGGGAGAGGACAGAAGACAGGGGTGAATGGAGAATGGTTGTATATGGATGATGTTGTGATGCATGAGGTGGAATGGACGGGGGGATGGGGGGTGAGGTAGTATGTGTGAGGAAAATTTGACGCAGCCCGAAGGGATTTCTCCCCGTCTTCTCCTTTTATGCATGGGGGGGACGGAGAGGAGGGGTCGCCGATTTAATGAAGCGGCCTTGCTGTCGATGTGCTGTGTCTTGCGACACTGCTTTTGGTCCAGGTGCTAAGATAAGAGGGAGAGTGGAGGGGTGTGGAGTGTATTCAGGGATGGAATGGGTGGGAATGATTTTATGCTTTTTCCTTTTTGGCTACCTCCCTTGTATGGGGGAAAAAGCCTTGGTATATGTATGTATGTACGAGAACACCTGGCTGTACAGACATCAAACGTATCTGTTTTCTTGTAATAAGAATAATTTTTTCCACATAAATGGTGGGGTCACCCAATTCGTACAACACAGGCGGGTCCATCCGACGCTTATAAATGTATATAAAAGAATAACAATTGAAAAAAAATCATTTTCTAAAATAAGCAAATTGTGACATTTCCTCAATAATGCTGTAAAAGTTGTTTTGCCCGATCGCTGGTTATTTTTAGTCCTTCTAAAGATAAGGTGATTTTTTTTTCCCTCGTTTTGTTGATATTGAAGAATGGCCAAAGGCCAAGGTCCCTGCAAAGCAGTGACGGGCGCAGTCAGTGGCTCGTACCCCCTCCGCGTGAGAATTGAAAAAAGAAAATCCAGAGAAGGAAAGCATTAAGGAAGAATGGTTGAAATAAAAAATAGATTATATTATTTCCGTTTCTAAAAGAATTCTACGTAGCTCCGGGCCGTATGGGTATTATGTAAATCTCTTATGTCTCCAGGAATCTTTTCCTCTGTCGGTATATTCATTTGACTTTCGTATTTTGCAATCACTATTCACTATCTGGAATTGTAACTCTATTTCCATTTGTTGGTTTTGAATTGATTCCTTTCCTCTAGATTAGAGGGTATTCTTTGATAAACACATCTGGGATTTCATTTTCTAATTATTCATTTGTTCATTCATTCATTCATTCATTCATTTATTAATTTATTCATTCATTCACTCATTTATTAATTTACTCTTGAATTTATTTATCTAACTATCCATTCATTCATAATCTTGGCATCATCGAAAATACTTTATACAGTTGTCTACACTCTGAATCCTTTATGTGCACTGGGTATAGGAAGGATGTCTTATGGTATTCCGAAGGTCACATTCCTCCATCTTGATATTTTCTTTTCCAAATGTTCACATATTCCCAGTAAAAGAAGGTCTTCATTCAGTTCATTGCTTTCCCCTTGGAGATTTCCTTTGTTCCTACTTCCAACTTGGCCTACCTCTCTTGCCATATGATTGTGTGTGTGTGTGTGTGTGTGTGTGTGTGTGTGTGTGTGAGTGTGTGTGTGTGTGTCCGTGTGTATCTGTGTGTGTATGTGTGTGTGTGTGTATCTATGTAGGTGCGTGTATTCACCTTGGTCTTTGAATCACGTGCTGGACTCGTGATCGACAACTATTCCCCTCCCGGAAGAGAGCTCAGCGCTTGTATGACCGTTCTATGGGTAATGCTGTGACCCTACATGCACACACACACACACCCAACTCCCCGCCTACGAGAGTTGGAGTAACGACTCGAAGCGCAGCGATACTGAAATTATTTCAGCCCTGGGCGGGATTCAAACCCCGACCGCCATGTGTGTGTGTGTGTGTGTGTGTACGCGTGTATGTTTTTCCTTGCCATATTATTACCTAGCTGAAACGACCTCTCTTGATACATAATGTTTTCCTTATTTCATCACAAACTATATATTTTTAAATCTCGTAATAATTGCGCGTAAACCACCCTTTTATAATGTGTATGCGTATGATATTGTGTGTATGTGTGTGTGCTTTGTAAGTGCACATGTGTATGTACGTGCAAGTGCATGTGTGTATGTGTATGCGCGCGTGGATATGTATGTGTACGTTTCCGTGAATATGCGTGTGCGTGCCTGCGTGTGCCTACGTGTACATTTACCTAATTCTAACATACAGGAAAAGAGCAATGCTCGTGGGGTCCTGTCTCTCCATCTTCAGTAATTATGTCTGCGTGTATGCTAATGTCTCCGTGTTTATGTGAGAGTATATATATATATATATATATATATATATATATATATACATGTATATGTATATGCATATATACATATATAATATGTATATATACGTATATATATATATATATATATATATATATATATATATATATACATATATATATATATATATATATATATGAGTGGAAGGGTGGTGAGTTAAACACAAAGAACAGTTGGAGTTTTATTCACTGACGTTTCGTCCTTACCAGGACATTCTCAAAGTACATACAGTTTCAGAAAATTAACAGCTTATATAATCCATCCTTGCCGTGTTCCCCTCCTTCTATACTCCCATCCGTCCTCTACCCGACTCCGACTATGTCACTTCTCCCTCCGTTCTCAATTGTCCTTTTTACCTCCTTGACAATCAGAGTACTTACCGCTCCTGCTAATTTTATAAACCCTTCCCTATGGTTGATGCAGGGGTGGGAAGTAATGTAGGCTGCCTCCACTATTTTTCTTTTCTTTTTCTCTAGACCTTTGTGGAGCACCTCTATCTTTTTCCAATCTGGAAGATGACCACATTGGTCTAAATGAACTACTAGCGAGTTGGAGGTTCTGTGAGCTCTGACGTCATTTTTGTGCTCATATGTCCGTAGCTCCACTGATCTTCCCGTCTCTCCATAATATCCTAACGGACAACCACCACATGGTATATTGTAAATCGCGCCCTTCTCTATATCCTTTTCTGATTTATTTCTATTCTTGACAACTTCTCCTAATCTTTTACCCGTGGAGAAAGCAACGCTCACACCCGCTTTTGTGAGAATATGTCCCAACTCCTCCGCGTACTTCGAGTTGGGGACGGACAAAAACCCAGCCCCAATTCGAAGTACGCGGAGGACTTGGGACATATTCTCACAAAAGCGTGTGTGAGCGTTGCTTTCTCCACGGGTACAAAATTAGGAGAAGTTGTCAAGAATAGAAATAAATCAGAAAAGGATATAGAGAAGGGCGCGATTTACAATATACCATGTGGTGGTTGTCCGTTAGGATATTATGGAGAGACGGGAAGATCAGTGGAGCTACGGACATATGAGCACAAAAATGACGTCAGAGCTCACAGAACCTCCAACTCGCTAGTAGTTCATTTAGACCAATGTGGTCATCTTCCAGATTGGAAAAAGATAGAGGTGCTCCACAAAGGTCTAGAGAAAAAGAAAAGAAAAATAGTGGAGGCAGCCTACATTACTTCCCACCCCTGCATCAACCATAGGGAAGGGTTTATAAAATTAGCAGGAGCGGTAAGTACTCTGATTGTCAAGGAGGTAAAAAGGACAATTGAGAACGGAGGGAGAAGTGACATAGTCGGAGTCGGGTAGAGGACGGATGGGAGTATAGAAGGAGGGGAACACGGCAAGGATGGATTATATAAGCTGTTAATTTTCTGAAACTGTATGTACTTTGAGAATGTCCTGGTAAGGACGAAACGTCAGTGAATAAAACTCCAACTGTTCTTTGTGTTTAACTCACCACCCTTCCACTCATTTGTCTTACATACTTCAATATATATATATATATATATATATACATGCATAATCAAGAAGAAACAAGAAGAAGCCACAGTCGGAATAAAAGGAAACTTAGAAGAAAGTATAGATTCTATATTTCGGCTGATAGCTATAGCCTTCTTCAGGAAAGTGCAGGTTACAAGAAATGATAGAAACATAATTACATTTGATATGTAAAAGGAGGAGGAATAGATATAGCTAGACACAAGACATTCCGTCTAGCAGGTCGGGATCAGAAGGGAGGAAGTATGTGGGTAGAGGTGTGAGGACAGAAGGGATGCGGGGTCAGGAGTGGTGGGGGAGTGGGGTCACGAAGGTGAAGATTTCTAACGGTGGTCATGCCGATATGAGGCTCTTGCGTCGTCTGTCATACCACCGAAACTCAGGAGCACCTAAAAATCATCATAGCGAAGTCCATCAAGCAAAGTTAAGAAGAGAAGGCCTAACACAGGATACGGAGATTATAGATTACAACAAAGTCCCACGACGATTGCCCATATTAGAAGCTCTGTATATTAAGGATCTATCCCCGGGAATGAATACCCAACTCGAGGGCTTAAAAATCCTACCAAGTGTGAGAAGTTCATTCCTCAATGAAAACGAGACAAAGAACACAGATACACGCCACCCTCCAACCTACAGGACGAGACGGAGCCCCGGCGATGCCAACCAGGCAAAATCCCATATCGACGATCAGACAAAATCCCACATCGACTAGACAAAATCCCACGGCCTGTACCATATGTAATCCACACACACCAGCCCAGCCCTTAGATTCTTACCTGCCACTAAGGAATCACCAAGAGGTGTGAAAACGCGTTCTGGCTTTTTTAAATTATGTATGTTATTTCACAGCATGACATACGAAGATTTATTAAGGTTACTGCCTACAGAAGGCAAGATCACTCTAAGAAGGAGAGAAAAATACGACAAGAAGCTCTGTCATAAGCTTGCCATTCACTTTAATGATATGTAAATATATACACTGTATATATATATATATATATATATATATATATATATATATATATATATACTTTAAACCCACTATCGGAGAAATAATATCGAAAGTACAGGAAAAACTGTATATTTCGACTACTATCTGTAGTCCTCTTCAGCAGAATGGTTACAAGAAGTTAGAGTACAGGTATAAATGAGGTAGTGAGGGGTACAGAAAAGGGGATGGGGATGGGGAAAGTGGGGTCAAGGAAGGACAGTTGGTGGTATTTTGTCCGACCGCTCTTGATATTAATTTATTGACTGCTATCTCGTAATGCAATTTGGGGGCCACTGACCTTTTGAGGTATTGAAGTTAGGATGGTGTTTCAAATAATGTTTTAAATCACATTATAGTTTTCGTAGGAAAATTGTAGAATCTTCCATAATAAAACATTATCCTAACTTCAATACCTCAAAAGGTCAGTGGCCCCCAGATTGCATTACGAGGATAGTAGTCAATGAATTAATGTCAAGAGCGGTCGGACAAAATACCACCAGCTGTTGTAAATCCAAACATGAGTTATAACACCACAAACGCCAATACGAGACAAAACGCCATCAGTACAAATACGTGACAAAACGCCATAACCACAAGCATGCCACATTCCGCCACAACACGAACCCGGAGGCTCTCCTAGTGCACGTGACATTTCGTCACTGCCGGTAATACTAGGTGACCTCCCCCAAAGTGATTAGCAAGTACGAAACTCTAGTATAAAAACTTATAACTTTAATAAGACTCATCGGATAAATTCTTATCCTAACAAGATAGAACATCCCTATAGCTACTGAAGAAGGGTCTTGAACCCGAAATCGCGATCTAGCTAATATGACTACATACAGCCAAGTCATAAATTTCCTTTCTAAGGAACACAAATCTATAATAAGGTATATGGAAAATACCTTTAAGAAAATAATTAATGCACAACTAGCCATCACTTTTAATGATATATGCATTAGAGAAAAACTCCTGCCCAAATACACACACACATATATATATATATATATATATATATATATATATATATAATATACATATACAGTGATACCTTGAGATACGATCGCCTTAATATGCGAAATTTTTTTTTATTGCGATGTACTTTTTTTCATTTTAAGCCCTAACATGCGACGAATATTTTGAGATACGATGTGGGGATGCGCGGTACTTTGAAATGCCAATGGTACGTGGTAGACTGTTCGCTCGACTCCCGATGATTCCTGATGCTTTAGTTCGTGTGTTGTCTTTTCGCTTACATCTAAGCTTTTTGTTCGTCGTGTTTGTGCCTTTTTTTCTGTATTATTCATTTTATTTTTGGGTATAACCATTGATCCAGTGTTAAGGACAAGGTAAAATATGAAATAATTGCAAAACATGAGCGTGGTGTGTGGGTGAGTGACTTAACAAAAGAATATGGACGCAATGCATCAACAATATCCACGATCATTAAGTAGAAAGTTGCAGTAAAGTAGGTGCAGCCTTCCAAAGGCGTTACCATTATTTCGAATCTTAGAACAGATCTACATAATGAGATGGAGCGCCCGGTTTTATTATGGATTAAGGAGGAGGAGTTGGGTGATGACTCTATTACGGAAATAATAATCTCAGAAAAGGCTATGGCTATCTTCCAAGACCTTAAACGTAATGCAGCTAAGAAGGGAGAACCATCGGAAGGTACTGTAGGTGAGAAATTTAAAGGCAATCGTGGATGGTTTAAAATAGAAAAAAAAAAAAAACGAACTAGCATGGAGAAGCATCCAGTGCAGATGTTAAGCCAGCTGAAGACTTCATAAAGACTTTTGAATCTTTTGTAGCTCAAGAAGGATACATACCGCAGCAATTTTTCAACTGCGATGAATCTGGGCTCCTTTGGCAAAAAATGCCTAGGCGCACGTTTATCACTGCGGAAGAACAGAGCCTACCCGGCCACAAGCCTATGAAAGATAGGCTTACTCTTGCGCTAACGCTAGCGGCGACTGTAAAGTTAAGCCGTTAATTGCGTACCACACAGGTTCTTTAAAGCTCATAAAGTTTTGAAAGACAAATTACAAATTATGTGGCGAGCAAATAGTAAGGCATATGTGACCCGTCATTTTTTTTTTTTTTTTTTTTTTTTTTTTTTTTTTTATAGTGGACGAACTTAGTTTTTGGCGCCTGCTGTCAAGAAATACTTAACGGAGAATGGTCTCTCAGTGAAGTGTCTC
>NC_134819.1:34339655-34342155 GCF_046742065.1 Oratosquilla oratoria | reverse complement strand
ATATATATATATATATATATATATATATGTGTGTGTGTGTGTGTATATATTATAATCTCATCTCTACACCTTGTGTGTGATGTCCGTCGTCCACGCTTCCCATCTCGCGATATCCACTCGATAAAACACTTGCTCTATCGCTCATCAATAATTCGCACTGACTTGCCTGCCCAATTCCACTTCCTTTCTTATACTACCTCCACAATATCTTTCATTCTAGTCAGCTCTCTCACCTAACTTGCTCTCTTTAGGTCTTTCAGCGTTACTCCATCATTGATCTCTCCATTCTTCTCTGTGCAGTCCTTAGCTTTGTCTCCATCGCCTTCGGCAGTTCCCAAGTCTCACCCGTAGATCGGTTATGGCAGAATGCATTGATTGTAAACTTTACGTTTCAAGCATAAAGGTAGAACCTCTCAGGATTTTATTATACTTACCAAACACTTTCCCATCAACTGTATCACGTCGTATTATTTCATTATCATGATCTTTGGTCACTTTCACCATCTGGCCTAAATAATTATACTTCTGAACTTCTTCAAGATTCTCACCGTTGCTTATAATTTCTTTACTTTCAACTTTCGTGTTGAACATTAGTTTTACCGTTATTAATCTTTAAACCTACTTTGAGACTTTCTTATTCAGATCAATCAGCATATCTTGAAAATCTTCTGCTCTTTCTGAAATAAGAATAATGTCTGCAAATCTTAGGTGGTTGAAATATTCGCCATTAATCTTTGAACCTTTCTCTTCCCAGCTCAACCTTCTGAAAACCTCTTCCAAGCAAGTTGTAAATAATTTGGGTGAAATTATATCGCCTTGCCGTACTCCCCTCTCGACCTTGATCTTTTCTGCATCATTATATAGTCGAATTACAGCGGTACTTTTTGCATAAATCTTTTCTAGAAATCTTACGATCTGTTCGTTTGTACCCTGATTGCGTAGCGATTTTAGTATTGCTATTTGTTCTACTGAGCCAAAGGCCTTCTATTGATATACCATCTTTCCCAGGTGCTTTTCCTCGATTCATATTAGAGCAAATTCTACTTCTTTCTTTATAATTTCAGGTACACTACTAACGTCTACAGATGAATTTACTGACTCAACTACGGTCTTCCACGAGTAAAGCTCTTGGTATAATTCTTCTATTCTTTTTACCATTATGTCTCTGCATTTAATAATCTCTTCATTTCTATATTTTAAAGATATCATTTGTTGTCTTCCTAAAGCATGTCTGCGCTCGGTCTCTTTAATACTTTTACCATTCCGAATAGTTTCCTCTATTTCATCCAAGTTTTTCTTTTCCTTGATCTCTGCCTTTTGTTGATAAGCTTGTTTAGTTATACTCTTTCTATTTCGTCTCTCCTGCTTTTAATCTTCATTGACCTTCTTTTAATTAGGTCATTTGTAGCTTTGGAGTATTTGTTTTCTTTAACACTTTTTGTACTTCCTACTGTCTCTACCGATCCCCTAATGCTATTCACTAAATTCAAATTCATACCTTCGACGGTGTCGTCGTTAGTTATTAGAGCTTTGAATATGTTTTCAATTTCTAACTGAAATTTCTTCTTGTTATCTTTAACCTTCGCAAGGCTTATTTTCTTTTTTAAGACTAGTTTATTTCTCGGCTCTGAAATTGAATTTAGCTGTGCAACCTACCATTCTGTGGTCACTACCTATGTTGACTTTATTTATGACCATAACATTGTTAACGCTGTTGTTCTCATCTAATATGAAGTCTACTTCGTTCTTTGTTGTTCCATTTGGACTTCTCCAGGTCCATTTACGACCAACACGCTTTTGGAAGTAGTTGTTCATTATTCTCATGTTGTAGTTCTCTGCAAAATTTACTAACATCTCGCCTCTGTCATTTCTTTCACCTACTCCAAACTTCCCAATGTACGACTCATCGCCCATCTTCTTGCCCACTTTAGCATTAAAATCGCCTATTACCAACGTGTACTTACTTTTTTCTTGATCCATTACCTTACTTAAATCATTGTAGAAGGACTCAATTTCATCGTCTGAATTCTGTAAAGTTGGTGCATGAACATGAGCTATTTTAGAGTGTACCTTTTACACAGCCTAATCACAATCCAGACTGTCTGGTAAGCTCCTGAATTTGACATTACCAGCAACCTCACGGTTTATCAAGAATCCTACTCCACTAGATATTTCTTTTTCCTTACCTCTATAGTAGAACAGGTGGTGACTATCTTGTAACTGTATCAGCTTTTCTTCCGCTCTTCGGACTTCGCTCAGTCCCACGATGTCCCGCTTGATGTTGTCTAGTTCCTTCATTAAACTCTCCAGCCTGTGGTCTTCTGAGAGAGTTCTTACGTTGTAAGTATATATCTTCATTTTCTTCATGCTATTTAATGTCCAAGATTTGGATGTGCTTGGACAATGCTTACTCGCATTCGGTTGGACCTTTAGGAGACGATGATCTAGCAGGAACACCCTTTTTGTTGTGCAGTTCATGGTTTCTACGAAGGAATTTTGG
>NC_134819.1:34257155-34332155 GCF_046742065.1 Oratosquilla oratoria | reverse complement strand
TATAGAATGGATGGAGAAAGGGAGTGTGCTAACTTAATGTGAAGTGCTTGAAGACAAAGATAATTTTCGTAGTCTCCATAATGGAGAGAGAGAGAGAGAGAGAGAGAGAGAGAGAGAGAGAGAGAGAGAGAGAGAGAGAGAGTGTGTGTGTGTGTGTGAAGCTGTTTAGTGATCCTTGGAGGTAATTTTAGTATACAGGAAAAGGATTAGATGTTTGAATTATACTAACATATCACGTCGAGTACAAAAAAAAGATCAGAAAACAGTGGCTTTTGAAATGAAGATAAAAAGAAGAAAAATATACGATCTCAAAAAGTCCATTGAATGCTTACCCATTTTCACATATATATTTTATTTTATATTTCGGTGATTTTACTGCAGCGATTTTATCCTTGGTAGTATCTCGGCACAGATCATGTTTGCTAGTAAGAGCAATGCGATATCAATGATGGGATACTCTCCTACATCGTAGGAACGGATCCTCCACCGTGATGTCAAACCAAATCTGCAGAAAATGAACACCGCTGCCACCAGTAGGAGTATATAAATAACTATTGAGAACGTCACGTCGGGAAGATCATTAGCCTTGGCGATCTGATTCCAGTGAACTGTTGTATTTGTTGTTTTGATTCGCTACTCGATCAAGGAGAGCATCTCATGGCGGAAGACATCAGAAGAATCCTTGACGACATTACGTCACGAAGACAGACGTTAGTGAAACGGTTTGATCAAAACACTTGTTGACTTAACCCGAGAAGTGTACTCGAGTTATATTGTTCAGCAATCGCCACATTTTATGATGGTGCCAGAAAGAGTAAAGATATATTGCCTCCTTGAAAGCGAAATATAGTTCAAACACTGTCTAACTGTACCAAAGTCCATGGAATCGTATCAGTCTATTTCTATGGTAATTCCGGAAAGGATTGTTTCGTATTGTGAGATATCGCCTCCAATAATTGTTATTTTATTTTATATCTTTTCTTTTATTTCGTGGAAATCTCTTGAAAGAGTTTCATTGTTTTTTATCAAAAGGGGAGGGGCTTTCCTAGATTCCATACAACTTTAAACATATACATTTGTTTAGACTTAACACTTCCGAAGTCTGGTATCGAAGTTGTAGTACTTCTAAAAGCTCCTATTCCCTAGATGCTCTAGAAGACGACCAGTCTTCAGCAAGTCAACGTATCTTGTGTGTCCACAGACTTCTATCAGATCAATCTTCTTCAGAGGTCTTGAGGTCTTGTAGCCTTAGACAAACGTCTAAGCAACATTAGGTTATCGGGGAGTCCTGGAATAGCAGTTGTTTAATTTTCTTAAGGATGTTTAAATAGATATTTTCCCCACTCCGGTTGTAGATTAAATTTTTACTTGGAGAACCCTAAAAGAGTTCACTTTAACGGGGTCGAGCGTCCTCTTCAAGTCAACGAGCGTGATCTAATCCTGAATTCTTTATTTCAGCTTTCTGTAATGTTACGTTTCTCTACGTAGTTTTCCACTTTCTCGTTCAATATTCTTATTATCTTTCGAAAAACACTCGTCACTAATTGGAGATCTATCTAGAGTTTATTATATGTATATATAATCTGAGATTGAATCGAATACGGATGAGAAGTCGGTTAGATTCCGTGAGGTTTCGCAAACACTCCAATGACGCAAAGTCGTCTGTGTCACGTTGCCTTCGCGCGGGAATCGGAGTCAGCCGACCGCTGGCCAGGTCTGTTTTCTTTAGCACGACCCTCCCAGGCGGAGAGGGTGGGAAGTGTTGCCCTTCCATTGGGCCTTTTGATCGCTGGTGTTGTCGTCGGACTGGAGGTCAAAAGTTACCCAAGCATTTCTCGTAATCCCCTTCAAACAAACGTGAATAGTAACGAAAAAAATCTCCAATTGAAAGCAAGGTGGTTTTGCACCAATACGTACCCATCTTGGGCATGATCGAACTGACATGAGGTCAAATAAAATGATTCTCGTGTGACTTTCGGCACCTACGACGCCTGGCAACTCCCCCTCTGACATGCAAGCCCCGCCTTCTGATTGGTCGGCGCCTGGCACTTACCGACAAATGAACAGTCACGAAGCAGACGTCAATTCTAGATAGAGCACAGGCCAGCTTGCTAATGGCGGTATTGTGCACGTAACTAATGTGAAGCGAGACATAGAGAGCCTGATAATTGCGTTCACGCTCGCCTGAATATTTCATAAACTTGCCTCACATGAATAAAGTGAGAGAGAATGGAAGCCCCCCCCCAGCACCCAAACACGCGTCGATATTCGTATTCTTGTGAGATCGACCAGTGACCAGCCAACCAGCCAGCCGACGAGTGTTTGAATATTCAAACAAGCAACGGTCATGCGAGCTGGTGTCATTCAAACCGAAGACATTTCCTTTCATACTTTCAGCGTCATTTTCTCTGAAGTCACGGAATGTAACACGAACTCTGCTCCCTGAATGTACTTCTCTTATTAGAAACGGAGAATTAAAGAAAGAAAACTCTTCAGATGATTAATGAAAAAGAGGAATTTGACACGACGGAGTTGAAGGCAGGAAATGAAAACAGAATTAAGAACACGAAAGTTGACTGAAGACAAAAGAAATATATATGGCTGCGGTTCTATTCCCAATGGCGTCTGGTGACCGCCACTTGCCCTTCTGTCAGAACTCAGGGACCACGACAAATTACATGGAAGGGGCATAGCCGTGCCGAAATAAAACCAAGAGGATTCGTTTCATCTGAGGATCGAGCCTCTAATACTCGTGGAGGGTCTCGGCCGATTAAAAATCCACTCAGGTCGGGGTCCACAGTCTTAACCTCTATTGGACTAAAGCCCCACCCCCCTCACCCCACCCCTAAAAATTAAATAAGTAAATGAATAAATAAATAAAATCGTCTGGTGCCATCCAAAACAGAACACTTGAGAATCTTCAAAAATGACCCAAGTGCTCCAAAGTAGTCTTAAGGGCTATTTACACGTTCAAACTGTTTGTCAAACTCGGTTTGTCAAACAAGTGTTTGAAATGATATTTGACCCTGTGAATGGATTATTTGGTTATCAAACACATTTGTCAAACGTATTTGACAACCAAATACCCTATACACACTGTCAGACATAATTTCAAACACTTGTTTGACAAACCGGGTTTGAACGTATAAATGGCCCTTACACTCCTTCCCCCTTCAAATGAATAAAATCACCTGGCGGCAGACAAAAAAATACTGCAAATCGATCGATCTTACCATAGGGCTAAGTGGCGTAGTGAAATTAGCGTTAACTGCAAAAGGAACGAGACTTGAGGCTATTTTGCTTCGACTGTTGGAAGACAATTTTCCTCCAGCATACCAAATGACACACTAAGTATTTTCATTAAAAAAAAAAAGTTCACCATAGTGATTTTACGGTAAAAAACGTTTTGAAGGCAGGCGGTACCACCGATTAACCGGGGGTTGAAGGAAAAAGTAGCTTATTGTGATAATCCTTTTAGCATTGTGGGTAAAGGGATTAATCTAAAACTTGGTAGTAAGTAAAACTCTGTGTGTGTGTGTGTGTTTTATATACATATAAGGAAATCAACAGCGACCGTGGTCTTACTGAACTTATCTTTTGTCTCTTATAAAAAAAAAATTGGGGGGTGGGGTGGTGGGATGGGAGACATGAGGTCGTTTTGTCAGGAGTCCAAAAGTCATTTCGAACGTAGGAAGAGGTATGGAAGAAATCGTCACTGATTTGGTTGTTGAGTGCCCTATGGGCATGTAATAACCTATGGTCGCCCACCGCCCAATGATTGTCCATTTCCTTATGGTTGTCGACTACACTAGGGTTATCCACTACCCAATGGTCACTGTCTTTTGGCCACTCGCTGTCTTAGAGGGGTATTTGGTTGTCGAACACGTTGGTGAAACCCCAAATACCCCGTTCACACATCACTTTAAACACGTGTCTGTCGAACCGCGTTCGACGAACCGTTTGACCGTCTAAACCCTCTATTACGGTCTCCTGCTGTCCAGTGGTTGCTCAGTGTTCTATGGTCGCTTACTGTTCTATGGTCGCTTACTGTTCTATGGTCGCTTACTGTTCTATGGTCGCTTACTGTTCTATGGTCGCTTACTGTTCTATGGTCGCTTACTGTTCTATGGTCGTCGTCGGCCTTAAGGACAACCACTACTCTATGGTCGTTTACGGTCTCTTAATCCTGGACGTATTACAGTTCATTAACCCATGGTCGCAGTTCTCTTTTTAAGTGCCGTCTGCTGCCAATGAGTCATCGAATATCCTATGGTCGTTGAATGCACCCATTCCTTCAACATTACTCCCTGCCCCAATCTGAATAGAAAGAAATTTTCATTTTTATTACTATTAATATTACTAATATTAGTTTTTCCTTATTATCATTACTATTTTATAATTTTATAGTTTTATAATTTATTTCATTAATATCACTATTGACGTAGTTTGGAAAGGTATGCGAAAGAAGGAGGAAGATAAATGTGGGTAAAAGTAAGATGATGTGATGTACAGGGGGAGAAAGTGGCAGCAGACTGGAAGTGAGCATTAAGGGAGACTGGAGGAAGTGTATAGCTTTAGATACTTGGGGGCGAATGTGGCTGGAAAGGGAGTAGTGGAGGTGGGGGTAGAATGTAGATGGAGAGAAGCAAGTAAATGCCTTGGGGGATTAAAAAAAATGTAATGAGAAATAGACATTTGAGAATGGATGCTAAGAGGAGACTGTATGAAGGAATGATTGTGCCGACAGCACTGTATGGGGCAGAAACATGGAACATAAGAAAGGAAGAGTTTAAATGTGTTTGAGATGAAATGCCTGAGAAGTATGGTAGGGGTTACTAGGCTGGATAGAGTGAGAAATGAGGAGGTGAGGAGGAGAGCGGGGGTGAAAAGGGAGTTGGGAGATGGGGTTAATGAAAGAATATTGGGTTGATTTGGACACACGAAAAGAATGAATAAAGACAGAGGTGTGGAAGGCAGAGGTGGAGGGAGTGAACATGAGGGGGCGACCAAGAGTGCGATGGATGGATGGGGTAAAAGTGGCATTGAGTAAGAGGGGAATGTCTGTTGAGGAAGGAAGGGAGAAGACAGAAGATAGGAGTGAGTGGAGAATGGTTGGGTATGGATGTTGCTGTGATATATGGAAGGGGGTGGGTAGGGGATGGGGAAGAATGTGTGTGAATTATATTTTAATGCAGCCTAAAGGGATTTCTCCCCGTCTTCTCCATTTCTACATGAGGGGACGAAGAATTGGGTTCGCCGATTAAATGAAGCGGCCTTGCTGTGGACGTGCTGCGTCTTTCTACATTGCTTCTGACCCAGAGTAGTGGGCGAGATGCAAGGATGACCAGTCATCCAGGAGCCAAGGGGGGAGGGGGAGTGAATGGGAGTGTAGTACAGTATGTGGGGATGAAATGGGTGGGAGTGGATTTATGCCTTTGACTTTGGTCAACCTACCTTGTAAAGGGGAAAAAGGCCCTTGGTATATGTGTTGTTGTCATAGTTACTGTTATTATTATTAGTGTCCTTATTGATTTTACTACTAGCAATGTCGTTATCGTTACTATTACCACCAGCAGTGTCCTTATCACCACCAGCATTGTCGTTACTATTACCACCAGCAGTGTCATTATCATCACCACCAAGTGTCTTTATCATTACTATCACCACTAGCAGTGTCCTTATCATTACTGTTACCACCAGCAGTATCATTACTATTACCACCAACAGTGTTATCATTACTGTTACCACCAGCAGTATCATTACTATTACCACCAACAGTGTTATCATTACTATTACCACCAGCAATGTTCTTATCATTACTATTACCACCAACAGTGTCCTTATCATTACTGTTATCACCAGCAGTGCCATTACTATTACCATTGCTATTAATGACACACAGCAAGAACCCAAGTCCTCCAAGCTGCCATTTCGCATCGAGGCTGGTGGAAGTGCTCCGTCTCGCTGCATTGCCTTTGACCTTAGTACCTCATAGATGAAGGGTCGACCTTTCATCATACTATTAAGATGGGAGGAACAACGAATGGGTGGGGGATGCGTGTGATGTGCATGCTCAACTCTGTCGGCCCCTTTATGAGGAAGACATCTTTTATGTATATATTGATGCATTGCAATTCTTTGTCTCTTTTTGGTTTATATGTGATTGGGAATGGAGTCTTAATTACATATGCTCCTCTACTTGCAAGCATTCGACTCGCGAAACTTCAGACAAACAAACGAAGCCTCAAGCCTCTTCCAAGGTAAGAAATCCAATATTAAAGTATTAGTATTACAAATTATTTTGTTTATGTATTATTGCTATTGTATTAGGATAAGAAAATGTACCGAATTCATATACTTATGTATGTAGATTTAAGTAACTTTAAATTGATGACGATTTACGAACATTTCGAGTTACGAACGGCCGTTCGGAACGTAATTCGTTCGTAAGTCGAAGAGTGTCTGTACACTCTTTTCTGGCGCCAAACCTAATCGAGGCACCTGATACGAGCACCTTCACGAACTGAGCCATCGATCTCAAAGTCCCGGAATTCCGCAGGTTCCCGTCACTTGCCTTCTGTCGCGGGTGTCACCGAACCGGGCGGGGCCGTGGGTCCCACAGGCCAAGCCTCCACTGTACGTCACACGACCCATGCGCGGTCCTCACAAAACCCATTGCGGCTTTTCTGAGACCTTTAGGTTAGGTTGGGTTGGGTTGGATTGGATTGGATTGGATTATGTTTGGTTGGTTTAGGTGAGCAAAGGATTAGATAAGGTATTACCAAATATTAGCTGGATTTCTGCCACAGTGACGGCGATACTGATCTAGCGCCTATTGTTCTACATAGCAAGACAATACTCTTGTCTTAATTTACGCTTTCCCCCCCAACCCTTTCCTCGCCTTTCCCCCATCCTTTTCCCTCGCCTTTCCCCCCAACCCTTTCCTCGCCTTTCCCCCCAACCCTTTCCTCGCCTTATCCCCCCAACCCTTGGCATCGCCCTTTCCCCCAACCCTTGCCATCGCCCTTTCCCCCAACCCTTGCCATCGCCCTTTCCCCCCAACCCTTGCCATCGCCCTTTCCCCCAACCCTTGCCATCGCCCTTTCCCCCACCCCTTGCCATCGGACTTTCCCCCATAACCTTGCCATCGCTTTCCCCCCCACCCTTGCCATCGCCCTTCCCCCCAACCCTTGCCATCGCCCTTCCCCCAACCTTTGCCATCGCCCTTTCCCCCCAACCCTTGCCATCGCTCTTTCCCCCCAACCCTTGCAATCGCCTTTCCCCCCAACCCTTGCCATCGCCTTTCCCCAACCCTTGCCATCGCCTTTCCCCCAACCCTTGCCATCGCTTTTCCCTCCAAACCCTTGCCATCGCCTTTCCCTCCAAACCTTTCCCCCAACCCTTGCCATCGCCTTTCCCTCCAAACCGTTCCCCCAAACCCTTGCCATCGCCTTTCCCCCAACCCTTGCCATCGCCTTTCCCCCAACCTTTTCCCTCGTCTTTCCCCCAAACCCTTGCCATCGCCTTTCCCCCCAACCCTTGCCATCGCCTTTCCCCCCAACCTTTGCCATCGCCTTTCCCTCCAAACCTTTCCCCCTCAACCTTTGCCATCGCCTTTCCCCCAAAATTTTCCCTCATCTTTCCCTCCAACACTTTCCTCGCCTTATCCCCCCAACCCTTGCCATCGTTTCCCCCCAACCCTTGCCATCGCCCTTTCCCCCCAACCCTTGCCATCGTTTTCCCCCCAACCTTTGCCATCGCCTTTCCCCCAACCCTTGCCATCGCCCTTTCCCCCAACCCTTGCCATCGCCCTTTCCCCCAACCCTTGCCATCGCCTTCCCCCAACCCTTGCCATCGCCTTTCCCCCAACCCTTGCCATCGCCTTTCCCCCCAACCCTTGCCATCGCCTTTCCCCCCAAACCCTTGCCATCGCCTTTCCCTCCAACCCTTGCCATCGCCCTTTCCTCCAACCCTTGCCATCGCCCTTTCCCCCCAACCCTTGCCATCGCCCTTCCCCCAATCCTTGCCATCGCCTTTCCCCCAACCCTTGCCATCGCCTTTCCCTCCAACCCTTGCCATCGCCTTTCCCCCCAACCCTTGCCATCGCCCTTTCCCCCAACCCTTGCCATCGCCCTTCCCCAACCCCTGCCCTCGGCCTTCCCCCCCCAACCCTTGCCATCGCCCTTTCCCCTAAACCCTTGCCATCGCCCTTCCCTCCCAACCCTTGCCATCGCCCTTTCCCCCCAACACTTGCCATCGCCCTTTCCCCCAACCTTTGCCATCGCCTTTCCCCCCAACCCTTGCCATCGCCTTTCCCCCAACACTTGCCATCGCCTTTCCCTCAAAACCTTTCCCCCAACCTTTTCCCTCGTCTTTCCCCCCCAACCCTTTCCTCGCCTTATCCCCCCAACCCGTGCCATCGCCCCTTCCCCCCAACCCTTGCCATCGCCCTTCCCCCCCACCCTTTCCATCGCCCTTTCCCCCAACCCTTGACATCGCCCTTCCCCCCAACCCTTGCCATCGCCTTTCCCCCCAACCCTTTCCTCGCCTTTCCCCCAATCCTTTCCTCGCCTTATCCCCCCAACCCTTTCCTCGCCTTATCCCCCCAACCCTTGCCATCGTTTCCCCCCAACCCTTGCCATCGCCCTTTCCCCCCAACCCTTGCCATCGCCTTTTGCCCCCAACCCTTGCCATCGCCCTTTCCCCCAACCTTTGCCATCGCCCTTTTCCCCCAACCCTTGCCATCGCCATTCCCCCCAATCCTTGCCATCGCCATTCCCCCAACCCTTGCCATCGCCATTCCAACCCTTGCCATCGCCCTTTCCCCCAACCCTTGCCATCGCCCTTTCCCCCAACCC
Organism: Oratosquilla oratoria; assembly: GCF_046742065.1. Taxonomy (NCBI): domain Eukaryota; kingdom Metazoa; phylum Arthropoda; class Malacostraca; order Stomatopoda; family Squillidae; genus Oratosquilla; species Oratosquilla oratoria. Next base: position 34,323,297 of record NC_134819.1, on the reverse strand, counting down.
TTGCCATCGCCCTTTCCCCCAACCCTTGCCATCGCCCTTTCCCCCAACCCTTGCCATCGCCCTTTCCCCCAACCCTTGCCATCGCCTTTCCCCCAACCCTTGCCATCGCCTTCCCCAACCCTTGCCATCGCCCTTCCCCCCAACCCTGGTCATCGCCCTTTCCCCCAACCCTTTCCATCGCCTTTCCCCAACCCTTGCCATCGCCCTTTCCCCACAACCCTTTGCCATCGCCTTTCCCCCCAACCTTTGCCATCCCCTTTCCCCCAACCTTTTCCCTCGTCTTTCCCCCAAACCCTTGCCATCGTTTCCCCCCAACCCTTGCCATCGCCTTTCCCCCAACACTTGCCATAGCCCTTTCCCCCGAACCCTTGCCATCGCCCTTTCCCCCCAACCCTTGCCATCGCCTTTCCCTCCAAACCTTTCCCCCCAACCCTTGCCATCGCCCTTTCCCCCAACCCTTGCCATCGCCCTTTCCCCCCAACCCTTGCCATCGCCCTTTCCCCCCAACCCTTGCCATCGCCCTTTCCCCCCAACCCTTGCCATCGCCTTTCCCCCAACCCTTGCCATCGCCTTTCCCCCAACCCTTGCCATCGCCTTTCCCTCCAAACCTTTCCCCTAACATTTTCCCTCGTCTTCCCCCCAACCCTTTCCTCGCCTTATCCCCCCAACCCTTGCCATCGTTTCCCCCCAACCCTTGCCATCGCCTTTCCCCCAACCCTTGCCATCGCCTTTCCCCCCAACCCTTGCCATCGCCTTTCCCTCCAAACCTTTCCCCCTCAACCTTTGCCATCGCCTTTCCCCCAACATTTTCCCTCGTCTTTCCCCTCAACCCTTTCCTCGCCTTATCCCCCCAACCCTTGCCATCGTTTCCCCCCAACCCTTGCCCTCGCCTTTCCTCCAACCCTTGCCATCGCCCTTTCCCCCAACCCTTGCCATCGCCCTTTCCCCCAACCCTTGCCATCGCCCTTTCCCCCAACCCTTGCCATCGCCTTTCCCCCCAACCCTTGCCATCGCCTTTCCCCCAACCCTTGCCATCGCCTTTCCCTTCAAACATTTCCCCCAACCCTTGCCATCGCCCTTTCCCCCAACCCTTGCCATCGCCCTTTCCCCCAACCCTTGCCATCGCCCTTTCCCCCAACCCTTGCCATCGCCCTTTCCCCCAACCCTTGCCATCGCCCTTTCCCCCAACCCTTGCCATCGCCTTTCCCCCAACCCTTGCCATCGCCCTTTCCCCCCAACCCTTGCCATCGCCCTTTCCCCCAACCCTTGCCATCGCCTTTCCCCCAACCCTTGCCATCGCCCTTTCCCCCAACCCTTGCCATCGCCCTTTCCCCCCAACCTTTGCCATCGCCTTTCCCCTAACATTTTCCCTCGTCTTTCCCCCAACCCTTTCCTCGCCTTATCCCCCCAACCCTTGCCATCGTTTCCCCCCAACCCTTGCCATCGCCCTTCCCCCCAACCCTTGCCATCGCCTTTCCCCCAACCCTTGCCATCGCCTTTCCCTCCAAACCTTTCCCCCCAACCCTTGCCATCGCCCTTTCCCCCAACCCTTGCCATCGCCCTTTCCCCCCAACCCTTGCCATCGCCCTTTCCCCCCAACCCTTGCCATCGCCCTTTCCCCCCAACCCTTGCCATCGCCCTTTCCCCCCAACCCTTGCCATCGCCCTTTCCCCCAACCCTTGCCATCGCCTTTCCCCCAACCCTTGCCATCGCCTTTCCTTCCAAACCTTTCCCCACAACCTTTTCCCTCGTCTTTCCCCCAACCCATTACTCGCCTTTTCCCCCACCCCTTGCCATCGCCCCTTCCCCCCAACCCTTGCCATCGCCCTTCCCCCCAACCCTTGCCATCGCCTTTCCCCAACCCTTGCCATCGCCATTTCCCCCAACCCTTGCCATCGCCCTTCCCCCTCAACCTTTGCCATCGCCTTTCCCCCAACATTTTCCCTCGTCTTTCCCCTCAACCCTTTCCTCGCCTTATCCCCAACCCTTGCCATCGTTCCCCCCACCCCGTGCTATCGCCTTCCCCCCAACCCTTGCCATCACCTTTCCCCCCAACCCTTGCCATCGCCCTGTCCCCCAACCCGTGCCATCGCCCTTTCCCCCCCAACCCTTGCCATCGACTTTCCCCCCAACCCTTGCCATCGCCTTTCCCCCCAACCCTTGCCATCGCCTTTCCCTCCAAACCTTTCCCCCAACCCTTGCCATCGCCCTTTCCCCCAACCCTTGCCATCGCCCTTTCCCCCCACCCGTGCCATCGCCCTTTCCCCCCACCCTTTCCATCGCCCTTGCCCCCCAATCCTTGCCATCGCCTTTCCCCCCAACCTTTTCCCTCGTCTTTCCCCCAACCCTTTCCCTCGCCTTATCCCCCCAACCCTTGCCATCGCCTTTCCCCCCAACCCTTGTCATCGCCTCTCCCCCGACCCTTGCCATCGCCCTTTCCCCCAACCCTTGCCATCGCCTTTCCCCCAACCCTTGCCATCGCCCTTTCCCCAAACCCTTGCCATCGCCTTTCCCCCCAACCCTTGCCATCGCCTTTCCCCCAACCCTTGCCATCGCCTTTCCCCCAACCCTTGCCATCGCCTTTCCCCCAACCCTTGCCATCGCCTTTCCCCCAACCCTTGCCATCGCCTTTCCCCCAACCCTTGCCATCGCCTTTCCCTCCAAACCTTTCCCCCCAACCTTTGCCATCGCCTTTCCCCCAACATTTTCCCTCGTCTTTCCCCCAACCCTTTCCTCACCTTATCCCCCCAACCCTTGCCATCGTTTCCCTCCCAACCCTTGCCATCGCCCTTTCCCCCAACCCTTGCCATCGCCCTTTCCCCCAACCCTTGCCATCGCCCTTTCCCCAACCTTTACCATCGCCTTTCCCCCCAACCCTTGCCATCGCCTTCCCCCAACCCTTGCCATCGCCATTTCCCCCCAACCCTTGCCATCGCCTTTCCCCCAACCCTTGCCATCGCCTTTCCCTCCACACCTTTCCCCCAACCCTTGCCATCGCCCTTTCCCCCAACCCTTGCCATCGCCCTTTCCCCCAACCCTTGCCATCGCCCTTTCCCCAACCCTTGCCATCGCCTTTCCCCCCAACCCTTGCCATCGCCTTTCCCTCAAACCCTTTCCCCCAACCCTTGCCATCGCCCTTTCCCCCCAACCCTTGCCATCGCCCTTTCCCCCCAACCCTTGCCATCGCCCTTTCCCCCAACCCTTGCCATCGCCCTTTCCCAACCTTTGCCATCGCCCTTTCCCAACCTTTGCCATCGCCCTTTCCCCCCCATACCTTGCCATCGCCTTTCCCCAACCCTTGCAATCGCCTTCCCCCCAACCCTTGCCATCGCCTTTCCCCAACCCTTGCCATCGCTTTTCCCTCCAAACCCTTGCCATCGCCTTTCCCTCCAAACCTTTCCCCCCAACCCTTGCCCTCGCCATTTCCCCCAACCCTTGCCATCGCCCTTTCCCCCAACCCTTGGCATCGCCCTTTCCCCCAACCCTTGCCATCGCCCTTTCCCCCCCAACCCTTGCCATCGCCCTTTCCCCCAACCCTTGCCATCGCCCTTTCCCCCCAACCCTTGCCATCGCCCTTTCCCCCCAACCCTTGCCATCGCCTTTCCCCCCAACCCTTGCCATCGCCTTTCCCCCCAACCCTTGCCATCGCCTTTCCCCCAACCTTTTCCCTCGTCTTTCCCCCCAACCCTTTCCTCGCCTTATCTACCAACCTTTGCCATCGCCTTTCCCTCCAAACCTTTCCCCCCCAACCTTTGCCATCGCCTTTCCCCCCCAACCTTTGCCATCGCCTTTCCCCCCAACATTTGCCATCGCCTTTCCCCCAACCTTTTCCCTCGTCTTTCCCCCCAACCCTTTCCTCGCCTTATCCCCCCAACCCTTGCCATCGTTTTCCCCCCAACCCTTGCCATCGCCCTTTCCCCCAACCCTTGCAATCGCCCTTTCCCCCAACTCTTGCCATCGCCCTTCCCCCCAACCCTTGCCATCGCCATTTCCCCCAACCCTTGCCATCGCCCTTTCCCCCCAACCCTTTCCTCGCCTTATCCCCCCAACCCTTGCCATCGTTTTCCCCCCAACCCTTGCCATCGCCCTTTCCCCCAACCCTTGCCATCGCCCTTTCCCCCCAACCCTTGCCATCAACATTTGCCATCGCCTTTCCCCCAACCCCTTTCCCCCCAACCCTTGCCATCGCCTTTCCCCCCAACCCTTGCCATCGCCTTTCCCTCCAAACCTTTCCCCCAACCCTTGCCATCGCCCTTTCCCCCAACCCTTGCCATCGCCCTTTCCCCCAACCCTTGCCATCGCCCTTTCCCCCAACCCTTGCCATCGCCCTTTCCCCCCAACCCTTGCCATCGCCCTTTCCCCCCAACCCTTGCCATCGCCCTTTCCCCCCAACCCTTGCCATCGCCATTCACCCCAAACCTGGTCATCGCCCTTCCCCCCAACCCTTGCCATCGACCTTTCCCCCAACCCTTGCCATCGCCCTTTCCCCCCAACCCTTGCCATCGCCCTTTCCACCAACCCTTGCCATCGCCTTTCCCCCAACATTTTCCCTGATCTTTCCCTCCAACACTTTCCTCGCCATTTCCCCCCAACCCTTGCCATCGTTTCCCCCCCACCCTTGCCATCGCCCTTTCCCCCCAACCCTTGCCATCGCCTTTCCCTCCAAACCTTTCCCCCCAACCCTTGCCATCGTTTTCCCCCCAACCCTTGCCATCGCCCTTTCCCCCCAACCCTTGCCATCGCCTTTCCCCCCAACCTTTGCCATCCCCTTTCCCCCCAACCTTTTCCCTCGTCTTTCCCCCAACCCTTTCCTCGCCTTATCCCCCCAACCCTTGCCATCGTTTCCCCCCAACCCTTGCCATCGTTTCCCCCCAACCCTTGCCATCGCCTTTCCCCCAACCTTTGCCATCGCCTTTCCCCCAAACCTTGCCATCGCCCTTTCCCCCCAACCCTTGCCATCGCCCTTTCCCCCCAACCCTTGCCATCGCCCTTTCCCCCAACCCTTGCCATCGCCCTTTCCCCCCAACCCTTGCCATCGCCCTTTCCCCCCAACCCTTGCCATCGCCCTTCCCCCAACCTTTTCCCTCGTCTTTCCCCCCAACCCTTTCCTCACCTTTCCCCCAACCCTTGCCCTCGCCTTTCCTCCAACCCTTGCCATCGCCTTTCCCCCCAACCCTTGCCATCGCCTTTCCCTCCAAACCTTTCCCCCCAACCCTTGCCATCGCCCTTTCCCCCCAACCCTTGCCATCGCCCTTTCCCCCCAACCCTTGCCATCGCCCTTTCCCCCAACCCTTGCCATCGCCTTTCCCTCCAAACCTTTCCCCCCAACCTTTTCCCTCGTCTTTCCCCCAACCCTTTCCTCGCCTTATCCCCCCAACCCTTGCCATCGCCCTTACCCCCAACCCATCGCCCTTTCCCCCAACCCTTGACATCGCCTTTCCTCCCAACCCTTGCCATCGCCTTTCCCCCACCCTTGACATCGCCCTTTCCCCCTCAACCCTTGCCATCGCCCTTCCCCCAACATTTTCCCTCGTCTTTCCCCCCAACCCTTTCCTCGCCTTATCCCCCGAACCCTTGCCATCGTTTCCCCCCAACCCTTGCCCTCGCCTTTCCTCCAACCCTTGCCATCGCCTTTTGCCCCCAACCCTTGCCATCGCCCTTTCCCCCAACCTTTGCCATCGCCCTTTTCCCCCAACCCTTGCCATCGACTTTCCCCCCAACCCTTGCAATCGCCTTTCCCCCCAACCCTTGCCATCGCATTTCCCTTCAAACATTTCCCCCAACCCTTGCCATCGCCTTTTACCCCAACCCTTGCCATCGCCCTTTCCCCCAACCCTTGCCATCGCCCTTTCCCCCCACCCTTGCCATCGCCTTTCCTTCCAAACCTTTCCCCCAACATTTTCCCTCGTCTTTCCCTCCAACACTTTCCTCGCCTTATCCCCCCAACCCTTGCCATCGCCCTTTCCCCCAAACCCTTGCCATCGCCCTTCCCCCCAACCCTTGCCATCGCCCTTTCCCCCAACCTTTGCCATCGCCTTTCCCCAAACCTTTGCCATCGCCTTTCCCCAAACCTTTGCCATCGCCTTTCCCCAAACCTTGCCATCGCCTTTCCCCCAACCCTTGCCATCGCCTTTCCCCCAACCCTTGCCATCGCCCTTTCCCCCAACCCTTGCCATCGCCTTTCCCCCCAAACCTTTCCCCCTCAACCTTTGCCATCGCCTTTCCCCCAACATTTTCCCTCGTCTTTCCCTCCAACACTTTCCTCGCCTTATCCCCCCAACCCTTGCCATCGTTTCCCTCCCAACCCTTGCCATCGCCCTTTCCCCCAACCCTTGCCATCGCCCTTTCCCCAACCTTTGCCATCGCCTTTCCCCCCAACCCTTGCCATCGCCTTCCCCCAACCCTTGCCATCGCCATTTCCCCCAACCCTTGCCATCGCCCTTCCCCCCTAACCCTTGCCATCGCCCTTCCCCCCAACCCTTGCCATCGCCCTTTCCCCCAACCCTTGCCATCGCCCTTTCCCCCAACCCTTGCCATCGCCCTTCCCCCCAACCCTTGCCATCGCCTTTCCCTCCAAACCTTTCCCCCCAACCCTTGCCATCGCCCTTCCCCCCAACCCTTGCCATCGCCCTTTCCCCCAACCCTAGCCATCGCTCTTTCCCCCAACCCTTGCCATCGCCCTTTCCCCCCAACCCTTGCCATCGCCTTTCCCCCCAACCCTTGCCATCGCCTTTCCCTCCAAACTTTTCCCCCAACCCTTGCCATCGCCCTTTCCCCCAACCCTTGCCATCGCCCTTTCCCCCCAACCCTTGCCATCGCCCTTTCCCCCAACCCTTGCCATCGCCCTTTCCCCCCAACCCTTGCCATCGCCCTTTCCCCCAACCCTTGACATCGCCCTTTCCCCCCAACCCTTGCCATCGCCTTTCCCCCCAACCCTTGCCATCGCCCTTTCCCCCCAACCCTTGCCATCGCCCTTTCCCGCAACCCTCGCCATCGCCGTTTCCCCCCACCCCTTGCCATCGCCTTTCCCTCCAAACCCTTGCCATCGCCTTTCCCTCCAAACCTTTCCCCCCAACCCTTGCCATCGCCCTTTCCCCCAACCCTTGCCATCGCCCTTTCCCCCAACCCTTGCCATCGCCCTTCCCTCCAACCCCTGTCATCGCCCTTTCCCTCCAACCCTTGCCATCGCCTTTCCCCCCAACCCTTGACATCGCCCTTTCCCCCAACCTTTGCCATCGCCCTTTCCCCCCAACCCTTGCCATCGCCTTTCCCCCCAACCCTTGCCATCGCCCTTTCCCCCAACCCTTGCCATCGCCCTTCCCCCAACCTTTGCCATCGCCTTTCCCCCCAACCCTTGCCATCGCCCTTCCCCCAACCCTTGCCATCGCCCTTTCCCCCCAACCCTTGCCATCGCCCTTTCCCCCAACCCTTGCCATCGCCTTTCCCCCCAAACCTTTCCCCCTCAACCTTTGCCATCGCCTTTCCCCCAACATTTTCCCTCGTCTTTCCCTCCAACACTTTCCTCGCCTTATCCCCCCAACCCTTGCCATCGCCTTTCCCTCCAACCCTTTCCCCCCAACCCTTGCCATCGCCCTTTCCCCCAACCCTTGCCATCGCCCTTTCCCCCCAACCCTTGCCATCGCCCTTTCCCCCCAACCCTTGCCATCGACTTTCCCCCCACCCCTTCCCTTCGCCTTTCCCCCAACCTTTGCCTTCGCCTTTCCCTCCAAACCTTACCCCCAACCCTTGCCATCACCGTTTTCACCCCAACCCTTGCCATCGCCTTTCCCCCAACCTTTGGCATCGCCCTTTCCCCCAACCCTTGCCTTCGCCTTTCCCTCCTAACCTTTCCCCCACCCTTTTCCCTCGTCTTTCCCACCAACCCTTTCCTCGCCTTATCCCCCCAACCCTTGCCATCGCCCTTTCCTCCCAACCCTTGCCATCGCCCTTCCCCCCAACCTTTGCCATCGCCTTTCTCCCCCAACCCTTGCCATCGCCTTTCACCCCCAACCCTTGCCATCGGCTTGCCCCCAACATTTCCCCTCGTCTTTCCCCCCAACCCTTTCCTCGCCTTATCCCAACCCTTGCCATCGTTTTACCCCCCACCCCGTGCTATCGCCTTTCCCTCAACCTTTGCCATCGCCTTTCCCCCCAACCCTTGCCATCGCCCTTTCCCCCAACCCTTGCCATCGCCCTTTCACCCCAACCCTTGCAATCGCCCTTTCCCCCCAACCCTTGCCATCGCATTACCCTTCACACATTTCCCCCAACCCTTGCCATCGCCCTTCCCCCAACCCTTGCCATCGCCCTTTCACCCCAACCCTAGACATCGCCCTTTCCCCCCAACCCTTGCCATCGCCCTTTCCCCCCAACCCAGGCCATCGCCTTTCCCCCCAACCCTTGCCATCGCCCTTCCCCCCAACCCTTGCCATCGCCATTTCCCCCCAACCCTTGCCATCGCCCTTACCCCAAACCCTTGCCATCGTTTCCCCCCAACCCTTGCCATCGCCTTTCCCCCAACCTTTGCCATCGCCTTTCCCTCCAAACCTTTCCCCCCAACCTTTGCCATCGCCTTTCCCCCCAACCCTTGCCATCGCCTTCCCCCAACCCTTGCCATCGCCCTTTCCCCCAACCCTTGCCATCGCCCTTTCCCCCCAACCCTTGCCATCGCCCTTTCCCCCCAACCCTTGCCATCGCCCTTTCCCCCAACCCTTGCCATCGCCCTTTCCCCCAACCCTTGCCATCGCCTTTCCCCCCAACCCTTGCCATCGCCTTTCCCTCCAAACCTTTCCCCCCAACCCTTGCCATCGCCTTTCCCCCCAACCCTTGCCATCGCAAGTGATGGCACGGATGGGGGTGATGGCAAGGGTGGGGGGAAGGCGATGGCAAGGTTTGGGGAATGGCGATGGCAAAGGTTAGGGGAAAGACGAAGGAAACGGTTGGAGGGAAAGGTTTGGAGGGAAAGGCGATGGCAAGGGTTGAGGAAAAATGCGATGACAAGGGTTGGGGGAAATGCGATGGCAAGGGTTGGGGGGAAAGGGCGATGGCAAGGGTTGGGGGAAAGGGCGATGTCAATGGTTGTGGGGAAAGGCCGATGCCAGGGGTTGGGGAAAGGCGATGGCAAGGGTTGGGGGGAAAGGCGATGGCAAGGGTTGGGGAAAGGCGATGGCAAGGGTTGGGGGGGAAAGGCGATGGCAAGGGTTGGGGGAAAGGGCGATGGCAAGGGTTGGGGGAAAAGCGATGGCAAAGGTTGGGGGGGAACCGATGGCAAATGGTGGGGGGGAAAGGCGATGGCAAGGGTTGGGGAAAGGGCGATGGCAAAGGTTGGGAAAGGGCGATGGCAAGGGTTGGAGGGAAAAGGCGATGGCAAGGGGTGGGGGGAAAGGCGAGGAAGGGTTTGGGGGGAAAGGCGAGGAAAGGGTTGGGGGAAAGGCGAGGGAAAATGTTGGGGGAAAGGCGAGGAAAGGGTTGGGGGAAAGGCGAGGGAAAATGTTGGGGGAAAGGCGATGGCAAGGGTTGGGGGAAATGCGATGGCAAAGGTTGGGGGGAAAGGCGATGGCAAGGGTTGGAGCGAAAGGTTTGGAGGGAAAGGCGAAGGCAAGGGTTAGGGGAAAGGCGATGGCAAGGGTTGAGGAAAAATGCGATGACAAGGGTTGGGGGAAAGGCGGTGGCAAGGGTTGGGGGGCAACGGTGAGGAAAGGGTTGGGGGAATGGCGATGTCAAGGGTTGGGGGAAAGGGCGATGGCAAAGGTTGGGGGAAAGGCGATGGCAAGGGTTGGGGGGAAAGGCGATGGCAAGGGTTGGGGGAAAGGCGATGGCAAGGGTTGGGGGAAAGGGCGATGGCAAGGGTTGGGGGAAAGGGCGATGGTAAGGGGTGGGGGGGAAAGGCGATGGTAAGGGGTGGGGGGGAAAGGCGAGGAAGGGTTTTGGGGGAAAGGCGAGGAAAGGGTTGGGGGAAAGGCGATGGCAAAGGTTGGGGGAAAGGCGATGGCAAGGGTTGGGAGAAAGGTAATGGCTTGGGGGGAAGGGGATGGCAAGGGTGGGAAGTTGATGTCAAGGTTTGGGGAAAGGCGATGGCAAAGGTTGGGGGGGAAAGGCGAAGGAAAGGGTTGGAGCGAAAGGTTTGGAGGGAAAGGCGAAGGCAAGGGTTGAGGAAAAATGCGATGACATGGGTTGGGGGAATGGCGTTGGCAAGGTTTGGGGGGGAAAGGCTATGGAAAGGGTTGAGGAAAAATGCGATGACAAGGGTTGGGGGAAAGGCGGTGGCAAGGGTTGGGGGGGAAAGGCGAGGAAAGGGTTGGGGGAGAAAGGCGATGGCAAGGGTTGGGGGGAAAGGCGATGGCAAGGGTTGGGGGGAAAGGCTATGGCAAGGGTTGGGGGAGAGAGGCGAGGAAAGGGTTTGGGGGGAAATGCGAGGAAAGGGTTTGGGGGAAAGGCGAGGGAGAAGGTGGGGGGGAAAGGCGATGGCAAGGGTTGGGGGAAAGGCGATGGCAAAGGTTGGGGGGAAAGGTTTGGAGGGAAAGGCGATGGCAAGGGTTGGGGGAAAGGTAATGGCAAGGGTGGGAAGTTGATGTCAAGGTTTGGGGAAAGGCGATGGCAAAGGTTGGGGGGGAAAGGCGAAGGAAAGGGTTGGAGCGAAAGGTTTGGAGGGAAAGGCGAAGGCAAGCGTTAGGGGAAAGGCGATGGCAAGGGTTGAGGAAAAATGCGATGACAAGGGTTGGGGGAAAGGCGGTGGCAAGGGTTGGGGGGGAAAGACGAGGAAAGGGTTGGGGGAGAAAGGCGATGGCAAGGGTTGGTGGAAAGGGCGATGGCAAGGGTTGGAATGGCGATGGCAAGGGTTGGGGGAATGGCGATGGCAAGGGTTGGGGGGAATGGCGATGGCAAGGGTTGGGGGGAAAGAGCGATTGCAAGGGTTGGGGGGAAAGGGCGATGGCAAGGGTTGGGGGGAAGGGTGATGGCAAGGGTTGGGGGAAAGGGCGATGACAAGGGTTGGGGGGAAAGGCGAGGAAGGGTTTGGGGGGAAAGGCGAGGAAAGGGTTTGGGGGGAAAGGCGAGGAAAGGGTTGGGGGAAAGGCGAGGGAAAATGTTGGGGGAAAGGCGATGGCAAGGGTTGGGGGAAAGGTAATGGCTTGGGGGGAAGGGGATGGCAAGGGTGGGAAGTTGATGTCAAGGTTTGGGGAAAGGCGATGGCAAAGGTTGGGGGGAAAGGCGAAGGAAAGGGTTGGAGCGAAAGGTTTGGAGGGAAAGGCGAAGGCAAGCGTTGAGGAAAAATGCGATGACAAGGGTTGGGGGAACGGCGCTGGCAAGGGTTGGGGGGGAAAGGCGATGGCAAGGGTTGAGGAAAAATGCGATGACAAGGGTTGGGGGGGAAAGGCTATGGCAAGGGTTGGGGGGGAAAGGCGAGGAAAGGGTTGGGGGAAAGGCGATGGCAAGGGTTGGGGGGGAAAGGTGAGGAAAGGGTTGGGGGAAAGGCGACGGCAAGGGTTGGGGGGAAAGGCGATGGCAAGGGTTGGGGGGGAAAGGTGATGGCAAGGGTTGGGGGAGAAAGGCGTGGAAAGGGTTTTGGGGGGAAATGCGAGGAAAGAGTTTGTTGGAAAGGCGATGGCAAGGGTTGGGAGGGAAAGGCGATGGCAAGGGTTGAGAGGGAAAGACGATGGCAAGGGTTGGAGTGAAAGGCGATGGCAAGGGTTGGAGGTAAAGGCGATGGCAAGGGTTGGGGGGAAAGGCGATGACAAGGGTTGGGGGAAGGCGATGGCAAAGGTTGGGGGGGAAAGGCGAGGGAAAAGGATGGGGGAAAGGCGATGGCAAAGGTTGGGGGGGGAAAGGCGAGGGAAATGGATGGGGGAAAGGCGATGGCAAAGGTTGGGGGGGAAAGGTTTGGAGGGAAAGGCGATGGCAAGGGTTGGGGGAAAGGCGATGGCAAGGGTTGGGGAGAAAGGCGAGGAAAGGGTTTGGGGGGAAATGCGAGGAAAGGGTTTGGGGGAAAGGCGATGGCAAGGGTTGGGGAAAGGCGATGGCAAAGATTGGGGGGAAAGGTTTGGAGGGAAAGGCGTTGGGGGAAAGGTGATGGCAAATGTTTGGGGGAAAGGCGGTGGCAAGGGTGGGGGGAAAGGTGATGGGAAGGGTGGGGGAAAGGTGATGGCAAGGATGGGGGGGAAGGTGATGGCAAGGTTGGGGAAGGCGATGGCAAGGGTGGGAAGGCGATGGCAAGGTTTGGGGAGAGGCGATGGCAAAGGTTGGGGGGGAAAGGTGAAGGAAAGGGTTGGAGGGAAAGGTGATGGGAAGGGTGGGGGAAAGGTGATGGCAAGGGTGGGGGGAAAGGCGATGGCACGGGTTCGTGGGAATGGGGGTGGCATGGGGGGGGGGACGGCGTTGGCATGGGCTGGGGAAAGTCGATGGCAAGGGTGGGGGAAAGGTGATGGCAAGGATGGGGAAGGTGATGGCAAAGATTGGGGAAGGTGATGACAACGGTGGGGGGAAGGTGATGACAACGGTGGGGGGAAGGCGATGGGATTGGGGAAAGGCGATGGCAAAGGTTGGGGGGGAAAGGCGAAGGAAAGGGTTGGAGGGAAAGGTTTGGAGGGAAAGGCGATGGCAAGGGTTGGGGGAAAGGCGATGGCAAGGGTTGAGGAAAAATGCGATGACAAGGGTTGGGGGAAAGGCGATGGCAAGGGTTGGGGGGGGGGAAGTCGAGGAAAGGGTTGGGGGAAAGGCGGTGACAAGGGTTAGGGGGAAAGGCGGTGACAAGGGTAGGAGGAAAGGCGGTGGCAAGGGTGGGGGTAAGGGCGTTGGCAAGGGTGGGGGGAAGGCGATGGCAAGGGCTGGGGAAAGTCGATGGCAAGGGTGGGGGAAAGGTGATGGCAAAGATTGGGGAAGGTGATGACAACGGTGGGGGGAAGGTGATGACAACGGTGGGGGGAAGGCGATGGGGTGGGGGAAAGGCGATGGCAAGGGTTGGGAGGGAATGGCGATGGCAATGGTTGGAGGGAAAGGAAATGGCAAGGGTTGGGAGGGAAAGGTGATGGCAAGGGTTGGGAGGGAAAGACGACGGCAAGGGTTGGAGGGAAAGGCGATGGCAAGGGTTAGGGGGAAAGGCGATGGCAAGAGTTGGGGGGAAAGGTGATGGCAAGGGTTGGGGGGGGAAAGGCGAGGAAAGGGTTGGGGGAAAGGCGATGGCAAGGGTTGGGGGGGAAAGGCGATGGCAAGGGTTGGGGGAAAGGCGACGGCAAGGGTTGGGGGGAAAGGCGATGGCAAGGGTTGGGGAGAAAGGCGAGGAAAGGGTTTGGGGGGAAATGCGAGGAAAGGGTTTGGGGGAAATGCGATGGCAAGGGTTGGGGGAAAGGCGATGGCAAAGGTTGGGGGGGAAACGATGGCAAATGTTGGGGGGGAAAGGCGATGGCAAAGGTTGGGGGGGAAAGGTTTGGAGGGAAAGGCGATGGCAAAGGTTGGGGGAAAGGCGATGGCAAGGTTTGGGGGGAAAGCGATGGCAAGTGTTGGGTAAAGGTGATGGCAAATGTTTGGGGGGAAAGGCGGTGGCAAGGGTGGAGGGAATGGTGATGGCAAGGTGATGGCAAGGATGGGGGGAAGGTGATGGCAAGGGTGGGGGGAAGGCGATGGCAAGGGTGGGAAGGCGATGGCAAGGTTTGGGGAGAGGCGATGGCAAAGGTTGGGGGGGAAAGGTGAAGGAAAGGGTTGGAGGGAAAGGTGATGGGAAGGGTGGGGGAAAGGTGATGGCAAGGGTGGGGGGAAGGCGATGGCAAGGGTGGGGGGAAGGCGATGGCAAGGGTGGGAAGGCGATGGCAAGGTTTGGGGAAAGGCGTTGGCAAGGGTTGTGGGGGAAAGGCGATGGCAAGGGTTGTGGGGGAAAGGCGATGGCAAGGGTTACGGGGAAAGGGCGATGGCAAGGGTTGAGGAAAAATGCGATGGCAAGGGTTGGGGGAAAGGCGATGGCAAGGATTGGGGGGGAAAGGCGAGGAAAGGGTTGGGGGAAAGGCGAGGGAAAAGGTTGGAGGGAAAGGCGATGGCAAGGGTTAGGGGGAAAGGCGGTGACAAGGGTTAGGGGGAAAGGCGGTGACAAGGGTGAGGGGAAGGCGATGGCAAGGGTTGGGGGAAAGGCAATGGCAAGGGTGGGGGAAAGGTGATGGCAAGGGCTGGGGAAAGTCGATGGCAAGGGTGGGGGAAAGGTGATGGCAAGGATGGGGAAGGTGATGGCAAAGATTGGGGAAGGTGATGACAACGGTGGGGGGATGGTGTTGACAACGGTGGGGGGAAGGCGATGGGGTGGGGGGAAAGGCGATGGCAAAGGTTGGGGGGGAAAGGCGTGGGAAAAGAGGGTTGGGGAAAGGTTTGGAGGGAAAGGCGATGGCAAGGGTTGGGGGAAAGGCGATGGCAAGGGTTGAGGAAAAATGCGATGGCAAGGGTTGGGGGAAAGGCGATGGCAAGGATTGGGGGGGAAAGGCGAGGAAAGGGTTGGGGGAAAGGCGAGGGAAAAGGTTGGAGGGAAAGGCGATGGCAAGGGTTAGTGGGAAAGGCGGTGGCAAGGGTGGGGGGAAGGCGATGGCAAGGGCTGGGGAAAGTCGATGGCAAGGGTGGGGGGAAGGCGATGGCAAGGGCTGGGGAAAGTCGATGGCAAGGGTGGGGGAAAGGTGATGGCAAGGATGGGGAAGGTGATGGCAAAGATTGGGGAAGGTGATGACAACGGTGGGGGGAAGGTGATGACAACGGTGGGGGGAAGGCGATGGGGTGGGGGAAAGGCGATGGCAAGGGTTGGGAGGGAATGGCGATGGCAATGGTTGGAGGGAAAGGAAATGGCATGGGTTGGGTGGGAAAGGTGATGGCAAGGGTTGGGAGGGAAAGACGACGGCAAGGGTTGGAGGGAAAGGCGATGGCAAGGGTTAGGGGGAAAGGCGATGGCAAGGGTTGGGGGAAAGGCGGTGGCAAGGGTTGGGGGGGAAAGGCGAGGAAAGGGTTGGGGGAGAAAGGCGATGGCAAGGGTTGGGGGGAAAGGCGATGGCAAGGGTTGGGGGGAAAGGCTATGGCAAGGGTTGGGGGAGAGAGGCGAGGAAAGGGTTTGGGGGGAAATGCGAGGAAAGGGTTTGAGGGAAAGGCGATGGCAAAGGTTGGGGGGGAAAGGCGATGGCAAAGGTTGGGGGGGAAAGGTTTGGAGGGAAAGGCGATGGCAAAGGTTGGGGGAAAGGCGATGGCAAGGGTTGGGTAAAGGTGATGGCAAATGTTTGGGGGGAAAGGCGGTGGCAAGGGTGGAGGGAAAGGTGATGGGAAGGGTGGGGGAAAGGTGATGGCAAGGATGGGGGGAAGGTGATGGCAAGGGTGGGGGGAAGGCGATGGCAAGGGTGGGAAGGCGATGGCAAGGTTTGGGGAAAGGCGATGGCAAGGGTTGTGGGGGAAAGGCGATGGCAAGGGTTGGGGGGAAGGCGATGGCAGGGGTTGGGGGAAAGGCGATGGCAAGGGTTGGGGAAAGGCGATGGCAAAGGTTGGGGGGAAAGGCGAAGGAAAGGGTTGGAGGGAAAGGCGATGGCAAGGGTTGGGGGAAAGGCGATGGCAAGGGTTGGGGGAAAGGCGATGGCGAGGGTTGGGGGAAAGGCGATGGCGAGGGTTGGGGGAAAGGCGATGGCAAGGGTTGGGGGAAAGGCGATGGCAAGGGTTGGGGGGAAAGGCGATGGCAAGGGTTGGGGAAAGGCGATGGCAAAGGTTGGGGGGGGAGGGGAAGGAGGGTTGGGGGAAAGGGGAAGGAGGGTTGGAGGGAAAGGTGATGGCAAAGGTTGGGGGGAAAGGCGATGGCAAGGGTTGGGGAAAGGCGATGGCAAAGGTTGGGGGGTAAAGGGGAAGGAGGGTTGGAGGGAAAGGCGATGGCAAGGGTTGGGAGGGAATGGCGATGGCAAAGGTTGGGGGGAAAGGCGATGGCAAGGGTTGGGGAAAGGCGATGGCAAAGGTTTGGGGGAAAGGTGATGGCAAGGGTTGGAGGGGAAAGGCGATGGCAAGGGTTGGGGGGAAGGCGATGACAAGGGTTGGGGGGAAGGCGATGACAAGGGTTGGGGGAAAGGCGATGGCAAGGGTTGGGGGGGAAAGGCGAGGAAAGGGTTGGGGGAAAGGCGAGGGAAAATGTTGGAGGGAAAGGCGATGGCAAGGGTTAGGGGGAAAGGCGGTGGCAAGGGTGAGGGGAAGGCGATGGCAAGGGTTGTGGGAAGGCGATGGCAAGGGTTGGGGGAAAGGCAATGGCAAGGGTGGGGGAAAGGTGATGGCAAGGGTGGGGGAAAGGTGATGGCAAGGATGGGGGAAGGTGATGGGAAGGGTGGGGGAAAGGCGATGACAAGGGTTGGGAGGGAAAGGCGATGGCAAGGGTGGGGGAAAGGTGATGGCAAGGGTGGGGGAAAGGTGATGGCAAGGGTGGGGGAAAGGTGATGGCAAGGGTGGGGGAAAGGTGATGGCAAGGGTGGGGGAAAGGTGATGGCAAGGACGGGGGGATGGTGATGGCAAGGACGGTGGGATGGTGATGGCAAGGGTCGGGGAAAGGTGATGGCAAGGGTTGAGGGAAAGGCGATGGCAAGGGTTGGGAGGGAAAGGCGATGGCAAGGGTTGGGGGAAAGGCGATGACAAGGGTTGGGAGGAAAGGCGATGGCAAAGGTTGGGGAAAGGTGATGGCAAGGGTTGGAGGGGAAAGGCGATGGCAAGGGTTGGGGGGAAGGCGATGACAAGGGTTGGGGGGAAGGCGATGACAAGGGTTGGGGGGAAGGCGATGACAAGGGTTGGGGGAAAGGCGATGGCAAGGGTTGGGGGGGAAAGGCGAGGAAAGGGTTGGGAGGGAAAGGCGATGGCAAGGGTTGGGAGGGAAAGACGATGGCAAGGGTTGGAGTGAAAGGCGATGGCAAGGGTTGGAGGTAAAGGCGATGGCAAGGGTTAGGGGGAAAGGCGATGGCAAGAGTTGGGGGGAAAGGTGATGGCAAGGGTTGGGGGAAAGGCAAGGGTGGGGGGAAAGGTGATGGCAAGGGTGGGGGGAAGGTGATGGCAATGGTTGGGGGAAAGGCAAGGGTGGGGGGAAAGGTGATGGCAAGGATGGGGGGAAATGTGATGGCAAGGATGGGAGGAAGGTGATGGCAAGGGTGGGGGAAAGGTGATGGGAAGGATGGGGGGAAGGCGATGGCAAGGGTTGGGGGAAAGGCGATGGCAAGGGTTGGGGAAAGGTGATGGCAAAGGTTGGGGGGAAAGGCGAAGGAAAGGGTTGGAGGGAAAGGCGATGGCAAGTGTTGGGGGAAAGGCGATGGCAAGGGTTGGGGGAAAGGCGATGTCAAAGGTTGGGGGGAAAGGCGATGGCGAGGGTTGGGGGAAAGGCGATGGCAAGGGTTGGGGGAAAGGCGATGGCAAGGGTTGGGGGGAAAGGCGATGGCAAGGGTTGGGGAATGGCGATGGCAAAGGTTGGGGGGGGAAAGGGGAAGGAGGGTTGGAGGGAAAGGTGATGGCAAAGGTTGGGGGGAAAGGCGATGGCAAGGGTTGGGGAAAGGCGATGGCAAAGGTTGGGGGGGAAAGGGGAAGGAGGGTTGGAGGGAAAGGCGATGGCAAAGGTTGGGAGGAAAGGCGATGGCAAAGGTTGGGGGAAAGGTGATGGCAAGGGTTGGAGGGGAAAGGCGATGGCAAGGGTTGGGGGGAAGGCGATGACAAGGGTTGGGGGGAAGGCGATGGCAAGGGTTGGGGGAAAGGCGATGGCAAGGGTTGGGGGGAAAGGGCGATGGCAAGGGTTGGGGGGGAAAGGCGAGGAAAGGGTTGGGGGAAAGGCGAGGGAAAAGGTTGGAGGGAAAGGCGATGGCAAGGGTTAGGGGGAAAGGCGGTGACAAGGGTGAGGGGAAGGCGATGGCAAGGGTTGGGGGAAAGGCAATGGCAAGGGTGGGGGAAAGGTGATGGCAAGGGTGGGGGAAAGGTGATGGCAAGGATGGGGGAAAGGTGATAGCAAGGATGGGGGAAGGTGATGGGAAGGGTTGGGGGGAAAGGCGATGGCAAGGGTTGGGGGGAAAGGCGATGGCAAGGGGGGGGGAAAGGTGATGGCAAGGGTGGGGGAAAGGTGAAGGCAAGGGTGGGGGAAAGGTGATGGCAAGGGTGGGGGGAAAGGAGATGGAAAGGGTGGAGGAAAGGCGATGGCAATGGTGGGGGAAAGGTGATGGCAAGGGTGGGGGAAAGGTGATGGCAAGGGTGGGGGGAAAGGCGATGGCAAGGGTTGGGGAAAGGCGATGGCAAAGGTTGGGGGGGGAAAGGGGAAGGAGGGTTGGAGGGAAAGGTGATGGCAAAGGTTGGGAGGGGGAAGGCGATGGCAAGGGTTGGGGAAAGGCGATGGCAATGGTTGGGGGGTAAAGGGGAAGGAGGGTTGGAGGGAAAGGCGATGGCAAGGGTTGGAGGGAAAGGCGATGGCAAGGGTTGGGAGGGAAAGGCGATGGCAAGGGTTGGGAGGGAAAGACGATGGCAAGGGTTGGAGTGAAAGGCGATGGCAAGGGTGAGGGGAAGGCGATGGCAAGGGTTGGGGGTTAAGGCGATGGCAAGGGTGGGGGAAAGGTGATGGCAAGGGTGGGGGAAAGGTGATGGCAAGGATGGGGGAAAGGTGATAGCAAGGATGGGGGAAGGTGATGGGAAGGGTGGGGGAAAGGCGATGACAAGGGTTGGGAGGGAAAGGCGATGGCAAGGGTGGGGGAAAGGTGATGGCAAGGGTGGGGGAAAGGTGATGGCAAGGGTGGGGGAAAGGTGATGGCAAGGGTGGAGGAAAGGTGATGGCAATGGTGGGGGAAAGGTGATGGCAAGGACGGGGGAGATGGTGATGGCAAGGGTCGGGGAAAGGCGATGGCAAGGGTTGAGGGAAAGGCGATGGCAAGGGTTGGAGGTAAAGGCGATGGCAAGGGTTGGGAGGGAAAGGCGATGACAAGGGTTGGGAGGAAAGGCGATGGCAAAGGTTGGGGAAAGGTGATGGCAAGGGTTGGAGGGGAAAGGTGATGGCAAGGGTTGGAGGGGAAAGGCGATGGCAAGGGTTGGGGGGAAGGCGATGGCAAGGGTTGGGGGGGAAGGCGATGGCAAGGGTTGGGAGGGAAAGGCGATGGCAAGGGTTGGGAGGGAAAGACGATGGCAAGGGTTGGAGTGAAAGGCGATGGCAAGGGTTGGAGGTAAAGGCGATGGCAAGGGTTAGGGGGAAAGGCGATGGCAAGAGTTGGGGGGAAAGGTGATGGCAAGGGTGGGGGGAAAGGTGATGGCAAGGATGGAGGAAAGTTGATGGCAAGGGCTGGGGGAAGGTGATGGCAAGGGTTGGGGGAAAGGCAAGGGTTGGGGGAAAGGTGATGGCAAGGATGGGGGGGAAATGTGATGGCAAGGATTGGAGGAAGGTGATGGCAAGGGTGGGGGAAAGGTGATGGCAAGGATGGGGGGAAGGCGATGGCAAGGGTGGGAAGGCGATGGCAAGGGTTGGGGAAAGGCGATGGCAAGGGTTGGGGGAAAGGCGATGTCAAAGGTTGGGGGGAAAGGCGAAGGAAAGGGTTGGAGGGAAAGGCGATGGCAAGGGTTGGGGGAAAGGCGATGGCAATGGTTGGGGGAAAGGCGATGTCAAAGGTTGGGGGGAAAGGCGATGGCAAAGGTTGGGGGAAAGGTGATGGCGAGGGTTGGAGGGGAAAGGCGATGGCGAGGGTTGGGGGGAAGGCGATGGCAAGGGTTGGGGGAAAGGCGATGGCAAGGGTTTGGGGGGCAAGGGGAAGGAGGGGTGGGGGCAAAGGGGAAGGAGGGTTTGAGGGAAAGGTGATGGCAATGGTTGGGGGGAAAGGCGATGGCAAGGGTTGGGGAAAGGCGATGGCAAAGGTTGGGGGGAAAGGGGAAGGAGGGTTGGAGGGAAAGGCGATGGCAAGGGTTGGGAGGGAAAGGCGATGGCAAGGGTTGGGAGGGAAAGACGATGGCAAGGGTTGGAGTGAAAGGCGATGGCAAGGGTTGGAGGGGAAAGGCGATGGCAAGGGTTGGGGGGAAGGCGATGACAAGGGTTGGGGGAAAGGCGATGACAAGGGTTGGGGGAAAGGCGATGGCAAGGGTTGGGGGGGGGAAAGGCGAGGAAAGGGTTGGGGGAAAGGCGAGGGAAAAGGTTGGAGGGAAAGGCGATGGCAAGGGTTAGGGGGAAAGGCGGTGGAAAGGGTGAGGGGATGGCTTGGGTTGGGGGAAAGGCGATGGCAAGGGTTGGGGGAAAGGCGATGGCAAGGGTTGGGGGAAAGGCAATGGCAAGGGTTGGGGGAAAGGTGATGGCAAGGGTTGGGGGAAAGGTGATGGCAAGGGTTGGGGGAAAGGTGATAGCAAGGATGGGGGAAGGTGATGGGAAGGGTGGGGGAAAGGCGATGGCAAGGGTTGGGGGGAAAGGGTTTGAGGGAAAGGCGATGGCAAGAGTTGGGGGGAAAGGTGATGGCAAGGGTGGGGGGAAAGGTGA
This sequence comes from Oratosquilla oratoria, assembly GCF_046742065.1. Lineage (NCBI taxonomy): Eukaryota > Metazoa > Arthropoda > Malacostraca > Stomatopoda > Squillidae > Oratosquilla > Oratosquilla oratoria. Next base: position 34,302,851 of record NC_134819.1, on the reverse strand, counting down.
TGGGAAGGGTGGGGGAAAGTTGATGGCAAGGGCTGGGGGAAGGTGATGGCAAGGGTGGAGGGATGGTGATGGCAAGGTTGGGGGAAGGTGATGGCAAGGGTTGGGGGAAAGGTGATGGCAAGGACGGTGGGATGGTGATGGCAAGGGTCGGGGAAAGGTGATGGCAAGGGTTGAGGGAAAGGCGATGGCAAGGGTTGGGAGGGAAAGGCGATGGCAAGGGTTGGGGGAAAGGCGATGACAAGGGTTGGGAGGAAAGGCGATGGCAAAGGTTGGGGAAAGGTGATGGCAAGGGTTGGAGGGGAAAGGCGATGGCAAGGGTTGGGGGGAAGGCGATGACAAGGGTTGGGGGAAAGGCGATGGCAAGGGTTGGGGGGGAAGGCGAGGAAAGGGTTGGGGGAAAGGCGAGGGAAAAGGTTGGAGGGAAAGGCGATGGCAAGGGTTAGGGGGAAAGGCGGTGGCAAGGGTGAGGGGAAGGCGATGGCAAGGGTTGGGGGAAAGGCAATGGCAAGGGTGGGGGAAAGGTGATGGCAAGGATGGGGGAAAGGTGATGGCAAGGATGGGGGAAGGTGATGGGAAGGGTGGGGGAAAGGCGATGGCAAGGGTTGGGAGGGAAAGGCGATGGCAAGGGTTGGGAGGGAAAGGCGATGGCAAGGGTGGGGGAAAGGTGATGGCAAGGGTGGAGGAAAGGTGATGGCAATGGTGGGGGAAAGGTGATGGCAAGGATGGGGGGATGGTGATGGCAAGGGTGGGGGAAAGGTGATGGCAAGGGTTGGGGGAAAGGTGATGGCAAGGGTTGGGGGAAAGGCAATGGCAAGGGTTGGGGGAAAGGCGATGACAAGGGTTGGGGGGAAAGGTGATGGCAAGGGTTGGGGGGAAAGGCGATGGCAAATGTTGGGGGAAAGGCGATGGCTAGGGTTGGAGGGAAAGGCGATGGCAAGGGTTAGGGGGAAAGGTGATGGCAAGGGTGGAGGAAAGGTGATGGCAATGGTGGGGGAAAGGTGATGGCAAGGGTGGGGGAAATGTGATGGCAAGGGTTGGGGAAATGTGATGGCAAGGGTTGGGGGAAGGTGATGGCAAGGGTGGGGGAAAGGTGATGGCAAGGGTGGGGGAAAGGTGATGGCAAGGGTGGGGGAAAGGTGATGGCAAGGGTGGGGGAAAGGTGATGGCAAGGTTGGGGGGAAGGCGATAGCAAGGGTGGGGGGAAGGGGATGACAAGGGTTGGGGGAAAGGCGATGGCAAGGGTTGGGGGAAAGGCGATGGCAAGGGTTGGGGAAAGGCGATGGCAAAGGTTGGGTGGGAAAGGAGAAGGAAAGGGTTGGAGGGAAAGGCGATGGCAAGGGTTGGGAGGGAAAGGCGATGGCAAGGGTTGGGGGAAAGGCGATGGCAAAGGTGTGGGGGAAAGGCGATGGCTAAGGTTGGGGGGAAAGGCGATGGCAAAGGTTGGGGGGAAAGGCGATGGCAAAAGTTGGGGGAAAGGTGATGGCAAAGGTTGGGGGAAAGGCGATGGCAAGGGTTTGGGGGGAAAGGCAATGACAAGGGTTGGGAGGAAAGGCGATGGCAAGGGTGGGGGGTAGGTGATGGCAAGGGTCGGGGTTAAAGGTGATGGCAAGGGTGGGGGGAAGTCGTTGGCAAGGGTTGGGGTGTGAGCAAGGATGCAGGCTAGGGGTGGGATGGTGGGAGTAAAGTTATGGCTGGGCAAATAGAACAAGTCCAGGTGTTTGGTCCTTGTTTTATGTCAGCAAGTGTTGTGCAAGTGAGGAGGACTCATTTTTTGCATGAATTACACTGAAGTAAGCCTTTTGTTAGCTCAAGGTGATGGGTTTGGAGCATGTTGGACATGTATTTTTTGTGGTGGGCCCAGGATTGCTGTCTAAATTTCTAGCTAATAGAAGAACAGGGATGATTGCTAGAGAATCACCCCTCAGTGCAGAAAAAAATGTAAAGGTGCATAGTTGTAAAAAGGGTTGTGGCACTCGCCCGAGTAATGGAGGATGCTCCCAGGGATCAGCGCCACCTGTGTAAGAGGGATGTGTGCTATGGATGTTTGTCCCCCAGCTCTTGGGATTGGGGGTGGTCCCTCAACACAGATACTGTCACACCAGGACCACACGAGTAGTAAAACTTGTGTGAGGGAAGAGAATAGAGAGTGTGAATAGTTTTAGGTGGTAGTGGTTGCTATGCCTGATGGAGGAATGGGGAATATACATATCTTCATGCATGGCAAATGGGGGTGGCAAAATAGGGCCTATTACAAGATAAATGGACCATAGCAGGGAAAGGAAGTGTTTAGTCTCATGGCTTGCTATAAGCCTGTCTGATGTGATGTACACAAGTCATAGTCGGGGAAATGTTTGGCTCGTGCAATCCCTTAGATCCTCCTGGTAAATAAAAGATACGTATTTCATCTTAAATATATTTTATTATGATTATATAAAATTTACGTAGTTGTATGCAGTGACCTGGCAATCTGCCTTGACTGTATATACGAAATTGATGAGGGTGATTATTTTACAGAATATAAATGATTTTTCATTAGTGGATAATGAATCTTGGGATCATAAATTATGTTTTGGTGAATTCTTATATGAAAATGAATTAAATAAATGCACATGTAGAAGTCTAGTAATTATATACAAATTTGTTTGACTCAAACACTATGCTAGTGCTGGATATGACCAGCAATAACTGATTTTCATTAAGTACTCTAGGGATGGGTGGGAGTTGATTTTATGCCTTTGTTTTTTTTGGGCTACCTCCCTTGTGTGTATATATATATGTATATACACTCTAGGTAACCATATCTGTTTCCTGAGAAGGCGAGCAAATGTACAATTGTCTGTCATTACAGACTTAAAATTTTAAAGTGTGATAGGGAATTTTTTTTACATAAAAATGTGTAGGAATACCTACAATACTCTTTAAGAGTTTAAATTGCAGAAGCATATAAAATATGGGGATATGAAGAATGAAAAATATTAATAACTATGCAGTTGCACATATCGCAAAGTACATCTAGTTCAGGCAAATGTACAAATTATTATTTCTATTTACAAATCACTAACACTATTACAAGAATGATGTGAAAATTAAAGATTCAAAGAACTGTTGCCTCCGGTTTCACTTAATGGAAACCTATAGCTAGCCATACAGTGGCTGGCAACAGTCTTTGGACCCTCCAATAAATCTCTCTGGAAAGAAAAACTTTTCCGTAACAGTACTGTGGGACTGTGTCTGTCATTGGTTTATAGTAATAAAATGGAGAAGTCACTGGTTGTATCCTCCCATGTGAAAATGTAGAAGTATAGCAAGTTAACAAAGAGAAATTGGGTCCAGTTTAGAAAGAGTGTCGTGTCAGCCTCTTGGGCCTCCACTTCCAGATGGAGGTGAGGCTGTTCACAGGTTTTGAAGACAGATGGAAAAGAGAATTCTCTCTGCCATCTATCTTGCAGGACCATCATTTACAGGTACCCAGTATTAGTCCCTTAAAGTTTCTAGATGTCTACAAACAAAAGGAACTTCTATCTCCTCACATAACTTTGCTTGCTGCACACTGATAAAGGAATTTCAATACATGACTCCTGGAATAATTTGTTGAGGCTTAAATGACTGTGCCATTGACTGCATTCACAGCTTGTAGAGCTACATCTCCTCCTGATATGAGCATCCCTGCAAGTATACCAGTGATTAGAGAAATCTTAAATGTTACTGAAGACAAAACATCATTATGAATATCAATTCAACTGCACTCACTTTTGGACAGTATTTTTTCTTAGCCAAACTGGTGCCTTACTGTTAGCCAATGGTCCTTTCACAAGAGGTAGTAGACACCATTCAAGATCTTATTAGATAACCTTGAAAGAGCATTCTACAACTTACAGAATTCTTTTCATGACTGGAAATTAATCTCCACTCTAAAATTCTGATCACTTAACTTTTACTTTCACTCCTTTCTACTACCCTCAAATTTCTCCTTTATCACCTATTTGATTACATCTCTGGTGTTGTCCAATGATGAAAGAGCTGGCAATACACATTTACATACAAGGTGTTAACATACTTCCATATAGAAATACAATTACCTGCAGTGCATGCTGTCATGAAGCAGGCAGCACTACCAGCAATCATTGCTCGAACAGCAACTGCTGCCAAATCACCTCGTCGATCAGGTGCCATAGCTCCCAGAGATCCCAGGTTGATGCCAATTGAGGCTATGTTACTAAAGCCACAGAGGGCATATGTAGCAATAACTTGTGCCCGTTCCTGTTGATACAAAATGAACAACAATTCAGAAAAATCCAAGTATACTTGAATGAATTTATTACATGTTAATGATATCTAGTTAATTATCCCTGCACCAGTCTAACTTGAGTATTGACCATATGTATTGAACTTCCATTGATACAAAGAGTGATTGCACATACATACATACATATACCAAGGCTTTTTCCCCCTTACTAGGAAGGTAGCCAAAAAGGAAAAGGCATAAAATCATTCCCACCCATTCCATCCCTGAAAACACTCCACACCCCTCCACCCTCCCTACCATCTTAGCACCTCCTATATGCAATCATTTTCGTACAAAAAATGATTGCATATAGGATGGCAATAGTCCTCAAGTCACTCCCTGAAATCTCAAGGAAGAGCCCTTAAACTACAACCTGTGTTGTACAAACATGGTGCTTCTATTTCAGTGACTAGTTTGAAGAGGAAGGGAGCAGCTACCCATATCAGCTCTCCATAAGTAGAGCCCCCATAGAAAAAGTTAAGGTGTTGGGGTTTGAATAGAGGCAAGAAAGAAATGGTACTCTAAAATCTATCTTGACCACCATTTTCTTTGTCCTCTCTAAAGAGGAATACATACATACATATACCAAAGGCTTTTTCCCCCCTTACAAGGGAGGTGGCCAAAAAAAAAGGTATAAAAACCATTCCCATCCATTCCATCCCCAACTTACTCCACTCCCCTCTACATGTACATCCGTAACTCTTCCTACTATACTCCTGGTTACTCTATAGTCCATTAATGCTCTATCTACCACCCTTCCATCCACCACCCTCTCACATGTGTACTTATCCTTGACTTTCTTCCTAAACACTATTTGCTATCATCAACTCTAGACACATCTCCACCATCAGCTCTTCACTACGAACTCCACACTTCCCAACCACTGTCTATTGGTTCATTTCCTACCATAGCATTAAGGTCTCCCAATACCACTACACTGACATTTCTCCTTAATCCCTCTATGCACTCGTTTAAATCCATCCAAAAAGCCTCCCTTTCCTCTACACTCTTCTCACTACCAGGCCCATATGCACTTACAAAACCCACATCTCCTTTCCCAGCTTCACCTTCATCCACATTAACCTTGAAGAAACCTCCTACTCCACTACATGCTTACCTATCTCTTCACTTACTAGTATAGCCACCCCTTCTCTCCCTCATCCTCTCTTCACTCCTGAGAACCTCCCAACTACACTCCCAAACTCACACTCGCCCCTCCCTCTCAACTTTGTTTCACTCAATGCCAACACATCCATCTTTCTTCTCACAAACTTACTGCCTATCTCTTCCCTTTTACTCTTACTCTCATCTGTACCACATCCATGCATATTAAAAGACCCAAACCTTATGGTACTGGTTGGAAAACTCCTAGACCCTCTTATGCCTTTACTTTTTTTTAGGAATGTCCTCTTTGGGGCTACAGGTAGCAGGATTCCTAGTCCTTTCCCCATCCCGTTTTTCGTTGCCTCATACGACTCAAGTGGGACGACTTTGTGGCAACATTCTTTTCCCCCACCACAGGGTTAGGCGAAAGAAAACAAATATTCAGAGAAATGGTACAAGACAGTAACAAGGGGTGAGGGGACAGCATAACGAAGGGACAGCTGCAGTATGTCATCATTTCTATATGAACAGACATTTCCTCTATCACAGACAAAATGATGTGTGGCTCTGGTCCATATGGGAACCCCATATAGACCCTAAATTATCAGCTGCATGCTATTTTGCCACAATAACATGCAGCCAATACCCCAGATGGAGAGAGAGGACTACATTCTAGAAATTACTACTGGGTATACATACCGACAGTAGGTTTTCCTTTTTCATGGCAGCAAGATTAAGGTAGGCCACAAATTCATTGACAATGGTTTTCGTACCAATGAGCTCTCCCACCTTTTCACATTCTTCCCATGGCACTCCCATAGTATAGGCTAGTGGCATGAATACATAACCCATAACATTCTGAAACAAAAATAGATGATTAAAAGGAGACTGCTTTAGATATGAATCCTTTCACATGGCTATAAATTTTTTTTATTTCTAGAAAACATTGTTCAAATGATACCTACTTCTATCAAAACTTTTCATTTCCCCCCCAAGACATATACTTGTTTCCCATACTCTATACTGTACCTCCATTCCCTGCTACATGTCACCCTAAATACTGAAAGCTCTTGATTTCCTTTAGTCTCTCCTTTTAAACTCTCCTCCAATGTGTACATTCCTTACCTTACTTTTGCCCACATGTACTTTCAGCTTTCTTCCCTTACATACTCTTACAAACTCTGCACACTAACTGCCTCAATTCTTCCTCTGTCCCAGCCCCAAGTACAGTGTTATCCATGAACAACAGCTACTTCACCTTTCACTTTCTTCCACACTCACTTATCAGCTACAAATCCCTGTCCATCACCCAATGAATAAAAGTGTATTGCAAATATAAAGAAATAATCCTATCATTTTTGTAGCAGAGCTAGGAAAAAAAAATTGTTAAGACTTTAGATGAAGTTTCATTACCTCTAGTGTACACATGCCATCCTCTGCGCCAACCAGGATGCATGACCAGTTGAACACTGCATTGAAAAAAGCGACGAAAGCCACAAAAGCCACCAGGTTTGCTGCTATGCTTGCCACCAAGGGAATGGTACTAGTCACACCATTTACAGCAGCATGAAGAAGATTGGATTCTGTGCTGTAAAATAAGAAAAAGTTCCAACACTTTTGCACATTTCATTTACTATTGTATAAACTTAAATCTTTACATGCAAAAGAACTGAATACATAAATTTGTCAGAACCAGTTTTCTATTACTTTGGAGAACCCCCTTGGATGGGGGCAAAAGCCTTTTGGTATAAAAGTCCTTTTGCTATATGCACACACATGTAAAGCCTAATGTTTACTCAGTAAAACTGATCAACTATATTTAATGTAGCTGTAGGCTTGATAAAGCTGCATTGTTGTTATTAGTCATTAAAACAACAGCAACAACACACATACATGAGGACAGTAGTAATGAATAAGATGTCAAACTGGAGGGCACTGATGAGGAGAGTTCAAGGTTCAGTGCTTGCACCAATTATGTTTCTTGTTTAAGTTAATGACATGATGGAACAACAAGTTATGCTAACATGTTTGCATACATACATCATACATATACCAAGGCTTTTTTCCCCTTACAAGGGGGGTAGCCAAAAAGAAAAAGGCATAAAATCATTCCCACCCATTCCATCCCTGAATACACTCCACACCCCTCCACCCTCCCTCTTATCTTAGCACCTCCTGAATGACGGGTCATCCCTGCACCTTGTCCACTGCCCTGGGTCAGCAGCAGTGTCGCAAGACACAGCACATCCACAGCAAACATGTCCATGGCCTTGCTGTGGACATGTTTGCAGATGACAAAAATCATGAGAAGAGTGAAAAACAAGGAGAATGGTAGACTATTGAAAAAAGATCTAGACACTATTTTTGCATGGAGCCAAGAGTGGGAAATAAAATTCAATATCAAAGAATGCAAGGTGCTGGAAATGGGCAATAGCAGCACAAGGCCATCCTTAAAATATTCCTTGGGAAGTGAATCCATTACAAAAGCAAAATAACTGATTTAGGAGTCTTGATAAAAGACAACCTATCACCCGACAGACATATCAGCAGGATTGTGGGAGAGACATACAGACTATTGCAGAAGATTAAAGTGACATTCCACTATATGGATGAAGGGATTATGGAAAAACTCATTGAAACTGATAAATCCAAGACTGGTATGCATCAGTGATATGATTACATTGTTCAGGTTACTAATGGGGATATATTGCTTTGAGAGAAGAGATCTCCTGATTAAAGATGGGAGGGCTTTAAGAGGTTATGGGAGTAATTTAAGGAAGACCACACATATGTGGAATAGCTTAGGTGATATAGCCCAAGTTCAAACAATACACAAGTTCAAATCTAAATATAATTGGAAATCAAGGATATAGATTAAATTGGAACTGTACATGAATTTGAGTCTAGGTATGTTAGGAAACTAGAGAATAGATGGGACTCAACGAGTGTTGGTCCTTTCCTGCACACTACAATTAGGTAAATAAATGCGCACAACTTTTATTCACAACATAATTACACAAAGGTAGATTCTGCACAAAAACAAAACAAAAACTTACCCCTTGGTAACCTGAATATCTTTCACAGAAGTCCTTGACTTCCCAGTCTCTGGGTAGAAAAGTTTAGCATATGCCAGTGCAGCAGGAGCACTCATAACTGAGGCAGAAAGGAGATGGGCAGCATCAATTTGAAAGGTGATGTAGGCTGCCAAAACGGATCCAGCAATAGTTGCAAAGCCTCCAGTCATGACTGCATGGAGCTCAGATTTTGTCATCATTGAGAAGTAGGGCTTTATAATTAAAGGTGCTTCGGTCTGTTTAGAAAGAAATTATTTCTAATTTGCATTTGATAAGTGGATTATATATATATATATATATATATTGACTATATTATGACAAATAAGATTGAAGGTGAAAGAAGTAGACAAGGAGAAATGGGAGAATTTTATGCCTTAACGTTTCGACCCGCAGGGTCTTGATCACAAAGCTTTGTGATCAAGACCCTGCAGGTTGAAACGTTAAGGCGTGAAATTCTCCCATTTCTCCTCGTCTACTTCTTTCACCTTCAATCTTATATATATATATATATATATATATACACACAAAGTATATATATATAACTCAAGAGAAAAAAAGTTTAGCTATACGTGTTTAATGATGCAAGCTCCATACGAGTATGTGTACAAGGGTAAAAATGATGCATATTTTATTGTAGAAGGGCAATTATGGAAGTACTTCATTTCACCAAACCACCCTCTTCCTACCATAATGTATATCTAAAAACCCACCTGACCAAGGAAAATATTTGCTGCAGCATTAACACTTTCACATGCAGTAGTGCCAATTGTAGACTGAAGGAGCCAACCCAGCTTTAAGACAATCCACTGCATGGCACCCAGGTAGTACAGGATTTGCACAACAAAGCCAAAGAACATAATGACACACAAAACCTGGAAATAGACATAATAGAATTGAGAAAAAATTATCACATCACTTCAAAGTAACATGGCTAGCATATACGAAACCAAAGTCTGAATGGCAGACTAATTAAATTTTTTCATGGAACTCTTTGAAAACAAAACCTATTCATGTAATTAGTGGGTAAAGACAATATTCATAAGTTGTTTTATTATTAACCAGCAATATGAAAAGTATTGAATAGTAGTTATAGGCAGGTAAATTCAAGTAAAGATAGTTGATTCAGGGGTAACAAGAATGAAAGAAGAAGTAAAGCAGGTAGCCTGAACACTGTATACCTAAGTACACTGTACTGCAACAACAACAATAATAGTGTGTGTGTATTTACCTAGTTGTATTTTATGGGAAGGGGAGCTATGCTTGTGGTGTCCCATCTTCATTTCTCATTTTACCTAGACTGTTTTTAAATTCGTGTATTGTTTTTGCACACACCACTTTCTCATCTAACTTGTTCCAAATGTCTATTACTCTGTGGGGAAAGCTGTTCTTTTTCAGATCTCTTCTATAACCGTCTTTCTTGATTTTCTTTCCGTGTCCTCTTGTATTTCTACTATCCCATTTTATTAGATCCTCTCTATCAATAGTTCCTTTTTCTTTATATGGTGGAACTATATATATGCACTCCTCAAGCCCACTAGAACACCTTTCCTTTGACACAATAGTCTCGCTAGCCATTCCACTATAACTACTCCTCCCTTTGTCATACACTCCATGTAACAACCATTTGACCCAGATGCCTTACCAAGTTCCATCTCTTTCACTGCCTTTTGTATTGCCTTTTCCTATAGCTCTTTCTCCTCTACCATCAAAGTAATTTTCCTGGTATATTCCCCTGCTGTAATTGAAGCCTCATTATCCTCTTCTACATTCAAATCACTAAAGTACTCAAGAAAAAATAAAAAGATAAAAAAAATAAATAAATAAATAAAATCTAAACAAGATACCATAGAATCCGATGTTACATTAGAGGTAAAAAGGTTATCAGGAATAGTAAAGACTGAAAATCCCACAGCAACCAACTACTAAAGGTCTTCTCGAAGATCTCTTTAGTACAAAATATTAGTGTTATGCAAATGTGGGATATTTCTATGTCGGTAAAAACCAGCACTTCTACTCTTTGGGGCAATATTACATCAAATAAATTGGGTCAGAAGTGGTAAAACACCTTTAAGGAAGGCAGCAGAGGAGTTAAAAGTGATCAGTATTCTTTTTTTTGTGTGTGGAAATTATTTTCCAATCACTAAATATAGTTTAGTCCATTGAAATGTCACTAAAGTCAAATGTGAAATAGTTTATATATTGCCATTAATAGTTAGACAGGAGCATTCACTGGTTGTCAGCTCTCCTTGTGAAGTGTTAAAAACACCTAACATAGGTTCTTATTTTTTTCTGTAAGAAACTTCCTTACCTGGAAAGCAAATACTGTTTTCTCCCCAACTGCAAGGTATCCAAAGACAAACCCTGAGCCATCATCTGTGAATGCAAGGAATGTACTGATTTTAGATCCAGCACACTTGAAGATGCCCTTTCCTACATCCCAGCGGAGGATGATAATACCAAGGGCAAATTGTAGACCCATTCCCCACAGAACTTGACTCCAATTAATCTGAAAACAATAAATTTAGTTGAGTAACAGAATTGTATTAATCAGTACTGATAATGATGATATGGTTTAACATCACACACTCCCCCAATCAGGAGGCTAGGACGGTGCCCCTCACAGAGGGCTTTGTAGCATGGAATTTAATGAACCATGCCCTTGGTTCAACTTTGCTGGTGGCAGGATTTGAACTGCCCTCACCTTGCCTTGACCTTCACTGCAAGTAACGATGTCCTAACCTGCTCAGCCAGCGAGCTTCCTAATCAGTGCTAATTAAATTTTGTCAATGGTTCACAATAGTCTAAGACATGGGGTGCAGTTTAAACCAGTAGCCACATATCAGTAGGTTTTATTCACCACAAATGTCTTGCAAATCTTTTTTAATTTGGCTGTGCATTCTGATCTGATTTCAAGCCAAACTATCAACTTGTTTCCTTTAAATGAAGCAAGTTATAATTTTACAGTGCTATACTTTGTAAACTATTAGAGTACATATTTTATAATAGATCAAGATGAAATAATACTCTCCTTATATACTTGATTAAAGCAAAATTAACTGCCAAATTATCCCTACCTTCAGTGGAGCCTTTGTAAACTATTAGAGTACATATTTTGTAATAGATCAAGATGAAATAATACTCTCCTTATATACTTGATTAAAGCAAAATTAACTGCCAAATTATCCCTACCTTCAGTGGAGCCTTTGTAAACTATTAGAGTACATATTTTGTAATAGATCAAGAGGAAATAATACTCTCCTTATATACTTGATTAAAGCAAAATTAACTGCCAAATTATCCCTACCTTCCGTGGGGCCTTTGAGAAGACAAAACCAAACAGAATAAGAAGTAGCAGGCCACTAATGGACCTCAATCTCTCAGGTTCATGGGATGCATCAACAGACAAGAAGATAATGATTGCCAGAACTATTACTGCATACACAATAATCCGTATTACCCTGAGAAATACATAGTCATATTACATAGTAGTTAGAGAAAAGGGCAGTATAGAAGCTACAGGCAACTATTAACACTTAAGTTCTATTTTACAATTGAGTAAACTTACAATTTCTCCCAAAATGAAGAACAAAAGTTGCTCACTGGTTTTATCACTTGCTTATACAATCGCCTGCCAAAATATCGCTTGATAATCTGAAAATAATTATACATGGTTAATTAATCTGTTACACATGATCTTGCTTGCAGATCCACTGTGCCCAAGTAACTGACAACAGCCTCCATGTGGGCCCATTAGTAAGTCAGGGAAGAAATGTTGTGTTGTTGTTTAGCCAAGACATTGTGTCTAGGTGTGACATTGTAGAATGAGGCGTTTCGTGTCTTCTAGGGCAGTTTGAATCTGTGGCCAGGCCTATCATGTGTTGGTACTGTTTTAATACTGGGTGGTGTCCTGAACACAAGGATGCCAATGTGGTTCTTGCATCACTTGAGAGGGATTTCTTTGTGAGGCTGATATCTGAAGGATGCTGGTGGAGTATGGAGTTTAGTGGTCTGTCTTCCAGTGCTTGATGAATACATATTGTATGTTCAGATATGTAACAATCCACACAAGAACTATTCATAAGGACATTAATGTGTTTAATTTACATGATTCTTCAATTACATGTGGTCTCCAGGAACATGGTATGGTTTAATGTTACAAACTCCCCTAATCAGGAGGCTAGGACGGTGCCCCTTACAGAGGACTTTGTAGCATGGAATTGAATGAACGCCTTTGGTTCAACTTAGCCGGTGGCAGGGTTCGAACCGCAATCAACCTACGCCGCAAGTAACGACACTCTAACCCGCTCGGCTATGAGCACAGTCATGTTTATTAAGAGGTAGTTTTAGATGCAAGTCTAAACCTCGTCAACAAGACAAGTGATTTTTTTTAATTAAAGCATCCTTTTCTCACATATGAACTTATGACAGAAGAGAACAATACTGTTGGCAAGAATATATTTTGCATAAATGTATCTAATTCTAATGTGCATTATATGGGGAGCTGCATTTATAGGATCTTGTTTCGTTTCTCCAATTATAATATTTAGTTTTAAATTCACTTGTGGTTTCAGCTTTGGCCACACAAATTTATAGCTGTTCCAGGAGTTTATGCAACTGTATGGAGAACTTTCTTGAATTTTTTTTTTCCAGTTTGTTCTTATAACCTCACAACTTGGTTTTAAACCAAGATATATATTTCGGCTTTACTTCCTTTAATCAACTGAATACTACTATCAAATCAGCTCCTGATCTTTCTTTCGACGATGCCAGATACAATGTTTTAATTTTCAGTCTTTTAGACCTACAGCTGACATTACCGTATTTGCCGGCGTACAAGACGCGTTTTTCCCTAAATATATAAAAAAAAATCCCTGCATGTCACGATATTGTATTTCATGCTCAGAATTATAAAATTTTCTTACAAAACTATTTCACCCCACAAAATATTCTCGTAAAATAAGGCTGCGTCTTATGGGACGCCAAATACGGTAATTATCACTTGTGAATAACTTTACAAACTCGCAATAGTTAGTTTATGTGATGGCCTCGATTAATTGTCTTATCCTCGTAAATTGTCATACATAGTTTAAAGTATAATTTCAGATTGCATGAATTATTATTCCTGTGATCAGCAATGAATTATAAATCACAGGGAAAAATGAAGTAGGTTGTGTTGAGTTAACTTACTTGGAAGTAGACGAGTCCAATTGCTACAAAGAGAGTAATAATGATGAGAAATCCTGCACCATCACACCAGTAATTCTGTAAATACAAATATCTTGGTCATCCAGCTGTAAAAATTAAATTTTCGGAATATGTGTGTAAAATTTGACAAGTCAGGCCATAGACTATATTGATGACTGTTTAATGTTGCGAACTCCCCCCTATCAGAAGGCTAGGACGGTGCCGCTTTTAGAGGCTTTTGTAGCGTTCAATTTCAATTAACATGCCCTTGGTCCAACTCGCTGGTGGCTGTTTCGAACCGCCACAAGTAGTGACAATGTCAGGAATGAAACGGTGTACATAGGTTGCCCAGAAAAAGGGTTCACTTTTTACTTAAAAGTATAAAGGTAACCTTTGGGGAAATGTGTGTATATAGAAACGAGTAAACGCCAACAGCCGGTTAAGGGACCATTTCATGCCAATGCTGCACTTATTATCGAAGTTTATCCAGTTCTATAATGTCAAAATTATTTGGTATTTCATCATGAAATATTATTATTAACTTCAACAGTGGAATATTTTAATCTACACCATATTCCTACTTGAAGGTATGACAAGTAGACTTTTTAGACAATAACTGAATCCACTCCTTGTAGACATGACAAAATATTGTTCATTAATACAAGAAAAAAAATAATAATGTAGGACCAAATCCAATAAGATATTGTGATCATAAAACGAGCGTTCTGGAGTAACTGAAAAATAAGGTAAATAAATGTATAATAAATGAATAGTCCAGCGATAGAAAGGCCCAAAAGAATGGTAGAAGGACCTTTGCTAATTTAGGGAGATGGTAAATTGGTGCGAGGATGGAAAAGTAACAAACCATTTATGCCTTTACGATACAAAACTCCGTGACGTCCCTTTTCTTTTGGATCTCTCAGGTCAAAATTGTGTCAGGTTTAAAAATGTTTAGGTGTCTCGTATTATTAAATATTTGACATCTGGATTGGATCGCGTGAAAGGCACAAGTGATTTATTCCTTAATATATAGGTAATATGCACAGGTCATATTACACAAGATATTGGAAAAAAAAACACAGGAAAGGAATAAAGAAATAATAAATCGGGTATGCAGATCACACCCATTCTCGTACTTTCAATAAAGCAACTGGCGTAAAAAGTTTATCGCTACATTTAGCAGATACCTGCCAATAGCGGTTTAGCTGTAGGTTTCCAGCTAATGAATTTCAATGCAAGAACTATTATTATTTATAGAAGCTAAGCCTTGGTGATAAATACAAAATAGAAAAGTAGTGTACAAGTAGTGGAGTAGAAGTGGAGAATTATAGATTATTGGTATAGTCTTACCTCAGTCTTCTCTTGGTTTGTGATCAAAACTGCGATGAAGTAGATAAAATACAAGACCAATAGCAGCACGCTGAGTGCCAATCTCCACGTTCTACCTCCATCCTTCTATTTTAAATAAAATAGATTTACATGAATAATGTATAGAAATTTATTGAAAATAAACCAAAACTTTATTATTTTGTTCATGAAAAAAAGAACGAGAGTTTGCGCAATTGGCATCATAATCCATTTACGTTTTGCGACTTACCCCCATAACATCAAGGACAGATTTTTTGTACTTTTGGTAGTTGGGAATGTACGTTAAAATCCCATAATCTTCCTCGTCGTCGTCACTGTCGCCGACTTCACCCTGCTCAACATCGTCTGGGCGTTGTTTTATGACTTCATCCTCGTCCATTACTACCCCTGACTCGACGTCAGAAGGTACAGGGTATTTGCTCGCCTTCACCCAGTTCTCTTTTCCAGGAAAATATCCATCGTCCGACTCGGGAGCGCATGGTTTTTCTTTATCCTTTAGGACGGAAAGCAAGTTTGTGTGAATCATACAGTAAATGTCGACACCTTGAAATATTGTATATACATGCTTTAACGTATTCAACATGCACGCTAAAATAAAAATTTACTGTGTAGTGCATATATAAAACATACATGTACACACATGTATATGTATACATATGTAGTATGCTCATTATATAATTACGCCTAGTCATGCAGACGAGACAAGACCACAAAACACTTATGTATACATCGTTAGATACGAACATAAGCAGGACACTGAGTCATCACAGAACACAGACGACATACATGAACAAATTACTACAGAACACAAGACGCCACATTTTGTTAGGAACAGAATATAAAATAAAGAAATAAACAAATTGATAAATAGTTAAACTGATTAGATAAATTTACATAGTAAATAGATATGTATGCTGTACATGAAATTATTCGTATTGTCATTCATGCATTCATCACCTGACAATATGAGATTGTTCAGAATTCACTTAACCAGTGATTGCGGCCTTCACCGACCTGCACCATCCGTTGTTACACGCAGGTTGTTACACGCGCTACTGTAGCATATATAATATTGACATCTCGTCCATTCACAGGTGAATAGTTTGAGAATTGTTATTTGTAGCAAATACTGGCGCAATATTGATATTTTTTTTGTTTGATGGCTGCTTAGAAGCCTAAACTTTGTTTTCTTTGTCAGGATCGATGCTAGCCGTCTCTCAACTAGATAAAATAGTCTGATAGGTATGTATTTTGGGAACTAGAAATTACTACAATTTCGTTAATGTAGAAGTTAGTAAATAAACAAATGAACAAATAAATTAACTAATAAATGCATTAATATTTTTTTTATTAAAATCTCTTTACTGGCTGATATTAATTAAACAATACAAATACCATGTTGAAAAAAGAAGATGGCTGGCGACCCCAAGTATTAGACTCTTTGGGTCGTACTTATTAAACCATAATTAGAAAGTAAAATCTAATCTGGGTTTCTAGTAACATTTATCTGGTTTATTGGCTTGTCTATAAAATATACTGGTAATTTTTCATGTGGCAAACCTAAGGAAGTTAGTATTAAGAAATAAATGTACACGTGGTTTGGCAAAAGTAGCAAAGATGATGTGGGTCTGTATTCAGGAACTTTGCATACCTTCCCCATCGTCAAAATGCAAGCAACGATGTACGATAATGTCATTTTGTAGTCAGGTTTACAGGCCAATAAAGGTTTGTTCCATGGAAAACGACATTTCAGCAGAGTTGGGCGCGTTACCGAAAAATCTGGGCTGCATTTCAGTCAATGCGTTATCAATTTTAATTTCCTTAGAGTGGTCCGCGCTACTACGTTTGTGCGTGCGTGATTCACCATGGTCTTGGATCACGTGTTAGACTCGTGATCGACAGCTATTCCCCTCGGAAGAGAGCTCAGAGCTCATATATGACCGATCTATGGGTAATGCTGTGACCTTACATGCACAAACACACCCAACTCTCTGCCCATGAGTTGGAGTAACGATTCGCAGCGCAGCGATACTGAAATTATTTCAGCTGTACGTGTGAGTATTACATATATATATATATATATATATATATATATATATATATATATATATATATATTATATATATTACACACGCGCGCGCGCGCAATAACGCGAAATTAAAATAGGTATTGCACCCCAGATTTTTCGGTAACGCACTACCTGTCTGACGGTAACGCGCCCAGCTCTGCATTTCAGTATTTATTGTTGCATGCTGATTTTAACCGTTTTTAGAATTTCCCAGTCACCCATACGTTTCTGTTCTAGTATAACCATATATGTACATTACCAACGCTAGACGAAGCATTTGGTAAAAAAAAAATGTATCATCGTCTGCAACCACGCTGGCACGTCTTCCAACTGGGCAGGAAAGGTGTGGGTGGGGTGGTGGGGGTGTCAAGGTGTTTTCCACGTAAATACGTAGTGTGATTATCTGGAGTTAGTCATAGAATTTATAGAAGTCGCTACAGTAACGAGTTATTACTGGTATTTTAGTTTGGTATGTTTCGTACACATTATGTAACATGCGTTTCTCGCACGGAACGGCCGTAGTGAAAAAACTGGGCGAGTTTTATTTAAAAAAATATCACGAAGAAAATCCGGTTGGCAAGTCAGCTTCACAGCTGGAGAAATAATGGTGACAACTTTTGTTTGTGATTTAAGAAAATACACCAATTTTAACACCAGAGCCGTTACAAGGTGTATACATCGGTCACACAAAGCACATACGAGCAAGGCGTATGATCCAATCAGATACCTCATCATCTTCCAGAAAACTGGACATGTACCGAGGAGGAATGAACTTTACATGACCTCTATAACGGAAGCGAGAATGTTGCAGGGGAGGTCGGGGGTAGGTACGCCAAGAACGGGAACTGGTACCCATGTCAAGGCTCTAGAGAATAGACAGATTAGCAGAGCAGGCATAGAAAATAATGAAGACGATGATACAACCCAACATAATACAACATGATACAACCGCGCGCGCACGGTGTGAAATATCGCCAAAACAAACAAATATTGGAATAATGATAAAAACTGACAACAAAATGAAAATAAAATTAAAAGAACCAGTCGATTTACATGAGCCATCATAGCAAAGTAATTTATATTTCACGAGTTGGAGTTATCGAAAGCTTAATAAGCAGAGCAAACTGTAAAAATAGCTGCTTTCATGACCGCTGTAGCGGTAGTAAATCTAATAAAGGGTATAAGTAAATTGTAAAATAAATCCAAACAAGAAAATAATTAAATAAGAAACATAACTAAAATAATAAAATAACGAGAATGTATAATACGAAAACTACGGTATCACATGCCATACCAAGTTCGTTCATATAAACTGATAGACTTCTCGTATTCGTCTCTCTCATTATGCTGTATGCAACTCAACAATCAACGCTAATATCATACCATCTGGGGCCAATAAAGTTTGGAAATGAATAACGTAATGGCAAGCATATCGGACCATATTTGTGTCTTTTAAATATTCCAGTTGCCACAGTTGACAGCATTACAGTATAAGCAACTGCACTGGCTTGTGTGCATCCAATATTTGGTAATCTTGAAAGATGTGCCATCTTGAAATGGTAGAACACTGTTCAACTGAAATTACGTGCCGCAAGGTCGAAAATACAAATGGTTATATGACTAAAATTTATAAAAAAAATATTGAGACAATATTTACAAAAAGTCTATTTAACACGTTCTTTAAGCTTTATACCAACTGTAGGTGCTCAACTGAATATCAACGACAAAATCTTACCAACCCGACATAAGATTTGTATAAAATGGTCTCCGAAAATCGGGATACGTGCAACCAAGCGGGAAATTTATTCTCCCTATCTGTGCGTCTTGACGCCACATTTTGTTTGGTTAGCAGATGTTGTGAAAATGTTCATATTTTTTACAATCTAATTTTCTTTTATTCGTTCATTTTTTTTTTTTTTTTTTTTTTTTTTCCAAGATCGCAGGATTCGTAACTGCCCGGACCATATCAGGTTTCTGACAACGATTTAACGAATATCCACGAAAATCGACATATCAAAAATATCAAACTTAGAAACTGATTAAAATAGTGGAGCAATGCAAAAAGGTTAATTGTTTAATTGTATCTACAATATTAGAACCTAAAAAGTTAATCTTAATTTTTTATGAAATATATATAAAGATGTTATCTACTTGCCATTCATGCTGCCAGGCGTACGATATCAACCGATAGATTTCGTGCTCCCGTTACTCTCACAATTCTCTACTTATTCTACTTAATCATGCAAACTTTACAGCACTAGTTACATTGCATTCTACTTTTTACAACTAGTGATGTTTGCAGTTTAAATATATTTTTACTATTATTTACAATATATACAGGAATTAACCCACCTAATGGCGTGCATAAACGTATTAGTACCTCATTCATGTGGTTCTGGGAACCGTCAGGGGGAGACCCGTTGGAGACTGAATCTTCGTATGTCGGCGGCTTGTTACAAATAGTATCATCTTCATCGACTTCGTGTTTATCGTCAAAGGCAGGATTGACAATACCTTTGTCATCCATGATGATGCTTCAAGGACGAGTCTTCCAATATCGACTCAGGATCCTGACAAAGAAAATAGATAAATAGAACAAAATCTCAAAACAGTGCAAGCATTCTAAACAAGTAATAAACAGGAAATACCTGAATGTTGATTTTTTTCAATGATAAATCACACTCCCTCCCTCCCTCCCTCTTTTTCAGTTGGCTCTCGGATCTGTTGTCAAGGACTCAAGGTTATGAGCAACCTTAAGAAGCTCACAATACTCTGTAGCCAGTGAAATAATGACAATTACACAAAGGAAGACTGCCGAGGAAGAAAATTGTCGTCACGGACACTGCAACGACTGGAAATGTTATGCCCACTTGACAAAGATGAAAGAAGCAGGCAGGATACATTCCAGTCCTTAAACAAGGCCGGAAGAAGGTGTTTATCACGGACCCAGCTAGAACCTTACTCCATTAATGACGCAGTTGGCTAAATTGTCTATATACTGCTTGAGGTTATTTTCTCTCGTCCGGTACCCATTTACGGAAAAAATATTTTCAGTTTTAATATTATCAACTCCCTACAAAATATTTAAGGCTTGTGTTGAGAGAGGGAATGTTTTAATTTTTTTTGTACGCTTCTCATATTAGGTACAAATATTCGTGGATCAGTGATGTAACGATATCTGGAATTCTAAAGTCAAAATATCGTACTCCAACTATCCTATTTGTTTTCCTCGAGGCAGAATGAAATACAATGCTTGGGTGTTTTAAGTTACTGATGGTTACATCAACATAATTTTCATTCTTCACTTTAGTCTAACAAACTCTGATTTCTTAATTTCTTCAGGCCACGATCCTAGCGTACACCCCGACCACCACATCAACTTACCCAAACATATGCGAACACACGCATCTTCCTTCAGGTATTAGATAACAGGTAACACTAGACCATTTCCATTATCTCGTGACCCACGAAGTGGTCTGCCGTGTTGTCACGTACTGAATGAAAACATTCAGCATATACCGGAAGTTGTCCACTACTCCGAGTAACATGGAATATTCTAAATGCATATTGCTTTTTTCATTAAATTGTAGGTGACATGAGTATTTGTTATCCATGTAAAGACAAGAAGAGACTTGTTAAACGATGGAAGAAGTACAGGCAAGTGTACGCATTTAAGAAATAAATCTTAACCCAACAAACATACCCATTTGTATATTTTTGTGGGGGTGAATTTACATTTCGCCTTTACTTTTGTCTTTACAAAGTCTTACTGTGATGGATAAATTAGGTACAAATATATCCATTTTCGTTTGTAATTATCATTTGTTTAGTATGTTTTTCAGACTCATGATTAGGTATTTATACACAAAATATGATATTCCAGGACGGTGGTCATTCAGAATGGTCAGCAGATAGTCATACACAGACATCCTTTGTCCACTGGTAGAGACAAATCTTGTAATCTTGAACCTAATTGTTGTGAGACTCCTTATTAAAAACACGGAGTTGTAGACAACCGACCACTCGTTTATTAATAAAGACCTGGAGGAATGACAGGAGAGGTATGCGAGATCTAACTTGATAATGGACTTGTCCAGAAGATACTGGCAACTGCTGTTGGCAGCGTGCGGGAAAAACCGAAAGAGACGCTTGTATTTCCAGTATATATATTTTTTATAAATCCTTCCTGAAACTAATGTAGCGTTACTGTGCAATCGTACCGTTACTGGACGATCGTGTCAATGCATTTGAACGAGTGAGTCGACAACAGGAAGTAAAAGCAAGTGACCCCACACTACCCGATAAAAGGTTAATACAACAAATCCTGTAAAGGCCAGAGACCTACCTTGGCACTGAATAAACTTGTCAGACAGCTGCCAGGAAAAAAAGAATGGGGTGATGCCTTCCGTATTTGAAAATTATTATTCTCGTAATAATCCCCGTTACAAATACTGGCAGCACAAATTTTAACGTGGCCAATATTTTAGCGACTTCAGTGGCGTCCATATAGACCAGAATCGCTTGTTCTTTTATGATCGGGTAAATTTTCCCACTCAAAAAAAAAAAGACACCTGATTATTTTTCATTTTCTGTTATATCACTGACTATCACTTCCATGCATTAATGTCTCGTAGGACAGAAGCACTAGGTATTGCTAACAAAATTATGATAGTTATCAAGCCACGTTTTAGAAATTATTCCATCTTAGGTCTTTCCTGAATATTTCACAACTTTCTTATCTAACGACGTGACGTCATCATAGATTCCAGAACTGAAATGTGACAACGACGAAGTTAAACTAAACAATGTTATGCATATATATTCATTAAAGCCTATATCAGCTTAATACGAGCTTGGGTATTTATTAAAGATCAAAGTAATATTCATCGTTAAAGCAATATTTTAGGCGAATTACATGTATGAACACTGAAGAAAAAATAGGAAATGATAAATTGTTTGAACCTGAGGATTACTGACCTACTATTCCGAAATTATTAAGTAAATCTGCGTTAGATTTGAATAAACGAGTAGCGTGCACAGTGTAGGCGACATGACGTCAGAACCACCCAAGAACTTCCAATATTTTTTTTTTATTTCTATTTTTCCTCCAATGGAAGACAGCGTGTTTGGTCACTATAGTATTCATTGGTAACTAAGTTTGGAATGAGGAAGCTAGTAATCACATCGCTGACGACCAAATATGAACCATATTTTTTCACGGAACTCTGGCAGTTTGACGCCAAGGCTAATGGGGTTGTCACACTGGGATTTTTACCTTCAACCTCCGATTAATCGGCGGTACCGCCCACCTCCAGAAAAATTTCCTCCGTAAAATCACTAAGGCAAACTTTGGTTTAAAAAAAAAAATCCTCCAGCATATCAGATTACTGCAAGTCTGCTCCAACAGAGGAAAAACACCCCAGTGTAATAACGTTGCAAGTTGAAAGCACGAATAGTTTGTTGTCTGGGGTCTTTCTCCTCTTTTTACTAAGTCAACCGGAACCTCCAAAGAAAATCACTTTTTGCTCTCATCACAGTCGTCCCTCTCACTTCTTTCTACATGTACAATACGAAAATTCTTCCTCAATCCATATTTGGTGCGCCTCTTTCTACCGCCTCGGCTTACTTCACATCCTGATCCTCAAGATTGATTCACATCATCCACCCAAACTTTTCCTTGGTTTCACTTGGCCATCACAAGCGGCACCACTAATGCACGTTTTCTCCGAGTACATCTACTATCATCATCCTCACCACAACACTATTAAACCACCTCAAGTTGGTTTAGTTTTTTTAATGTTCTTGATGATGATGATATGGTTTAACGTCGCAGACAACCCCTTATCGGTGGACTAGGATGGTGCACCTCACAGAGGGCTTTGTAGCGTGGAATTTAATGAACCATGCATTTGGTTCAACTTCGCCGGTGGCAGGGTTCGAACTGCCATCCTCTCGACCTTCGCCGCAAATAACGACGCCGTAACCCGCTCAGCCAAAGAGCTTCTTATATGGATTTAAATTGAACAAATATTGGTTTAAGAAGTAAACAAGGAAGAACTGGTTTACTAATAGAGTGGTTAACGAATGGAATAGACTTTGGTATCGTGTAGCGAGAGTTGAAACGATTGGTCGTTTTAAGAGATGATTGGACAACTTTATGGATAGGGATGATAGGTGGCAAGGGACATGGAACTGCCTAGTGTAGGTATTATGGTCTCTTGCTGTCTCTTCTATCTTTATGTACTTCAGTATGTTCTCGAATACTATTGCTCCTTTTGAGTTTTGCATTATCCTCAAACGTTTAGTTCCACTGATTCAATAGTACTCGTACTTGCATTTACACTTACAATCAACTTTGGTTTCATATATTACATTCATTTTTACTAATAATTATTAGTTGAAGAGGGCATAAGACAGGTGGGTGGGATTGGAGTGTGTGCGGGCTTGACCACCTCTTTTAGAAAACGGAAGAAGCCATTACTATATAGATACATACGTACATAGCTTTCATATAGATACCTTTTCATTTCCTTCATGTCACACTCGGGAGATCTTTTACCTCGTCCACCTTCCTCAATCTTATGGCCTGTCTCTTCCACCCCTTTCGTACCATGTGGCGATTTTCCTTTATCCTGTATGCCGTCCGTGGCATCTTCTTAGGAGGGATAATGTCATAGACTATCTCTAACGACTCGCAAACCTAAAATACCTGACTGGTACTCGGCAATTCTGTTCACCTCCCAGCCGCTTCCTAGGTCAATGAGTAGTCACGCGGCCTTCACCTCGAACAACAGGACCGTTGACCTCTTGTCGTCTAGACTTTCCCGAAGAGAGGTCGACTGCATTCTTCCCAGTCTCAGAGTGTGTCCATTACAACAGTGTAGTAGAATGAGAGACGAGTCTTGAGGAGAGAAAGGAAGGGGGTGAAAAAAGATGAAGATAATATTATATATATATATATATATATATATATATATATATATATGTATATATTATTATTATTAATATATATATATATATATATATATATATATATATATATATATATATATATATACATGCTGAATACCACAGGGAAAAGAAAAATTCTTTTCTTTTCCCTGTGCTATTAAACATATCGGTGTAATCACGTTTGATTTGTGATACTTGTGCATACATACATATTTATATATATATATATATATATATATATATATATATATATATATATAATCCTATTAGCAAACAACAGACTAACCTGGCAAATCCCAAATGAAGAAAACCTCGTAGATATTTTCACCGTTTGAGGTAATTGTATACTATCAAATGCCCAATTGAAATACCTATTCTTTTGTTATGAACATATACTTTTTATATTCCGTTTTAGGGTTGTCACTGGTCGATCCATATGCACCGTCAATAGAAACATTGTTTGTGGAAATATATTAAATGTGCTTGGATATCTCTGATGTGCCATGGGCCAGCTTCGAGTGTCCTGAAATCTGCATTATCACCACCTCGGAGAGGACAAAGAAACAACGTCATCATTGGTACTTCGCAGGTAAGCGAAGCCACTAAGGATGTATTGTTCGAGGCACTGTACAAAGGCTGGGACCTTTGTGACGCCTTTGTAATCGTGCTGTCTTGAGGCATAACCCCCCCCCCAAAAAAAAAAAAAAAAAAAAAAAAAGGAGAATCGGCCATACTTACAAAACAACCTCCTTGCCCAATGACACTTTCCTTTGTTCGGAGTCCACAACTCAGCCAACTAAAATCGTCAAGTAGGATAAAAACTACGTTTCATTGTTCGAGAGAAAAAGGAAAGATAGAGGAGAGAGGGGAGAGGAGAGAGAAGAGAAGAGAGACTCGACTTGTCTAAGGTCACCTGTTGTGGAATCCCGACAAACAAGTCGACTGTTAGGAGGGAAAAAAATTTACATTCAGGCAGTGTGTTTCCAACGCCTTCCTGGACAGGGCAAGTAGAGATGTTTATGCACAGATTAGAGTAAATACAAAATTGAAAATAAGTTAATAATATTACGAAAGAAACTAATTAAAAAATACCACGAGTAAATGTATTTACTTGAATCGACTCCCAGGAAAATGCATACAAAATATTAAACTCAATCTTTTTGTTTGAACAGTTTCTTTTTCAATATGTTTTTCTTTTCGCATAGGCTTCGTGTATTTATTTTAATACCAGCAGCACCAGCATGCCTGGGCAAAGGTTCAGGAATAGGAATAGACTTAATTTTAAAAATTATACCGTGACTTCTCAGTCAGCTTGGAAAAAGCGATTGCGATGTGTAGACACGCCTGTATTTGCATTGAATCCTGCCATGTATATTCAGGGTAACCATGTATTGATTTTTTAGATATGGTTCCAATTTATGTAGTTTTGTATGCGAATGTCCTTTAGGAAGGACAAGAAAACAAGGGTAGAAAAAAAGTTCCTCATTTGGGACAGATTACAGTACGACAGTTTTCTGCATCTGTTCCCAGATACCAAGATTGCACACATTCACGTGTAGATAATATGATTTCTTCAATTGAGAACAGTGTTGGACTAAAGCAATTATATAGATTTATGTTATGCTGTACAAGACATCCTCTTAGATGAAAATATAAATGAATAAATAAATAGATAAATAAATGTGCAACCGAACTGCATCCAGTAATACCAATTTTTCTTACCTTGAATTTCCCACCTCACCGTTGTCAGATAGCACGACGCTTGTTTGACAAAACACTGTTCTCGATTCCTTTTCACGGTCAATAACACTCGTATTCAGGAAATGGCGTAGTTTTCTATATTTTCTTTAAAATTCCAGTGAATGGTTATCTTCGGTACAGCCGTTCGATTAGTTTTCAAATCAATGTTCGAATACTTTAAAAAAAAAACGAACTTTCGATCAATAGGTTCGAAGAATCTAATTAACTATCCCTTAGCGATAAATCTAAACGTGTTTAAATCGGTCTGAGATGAGTGTCGAACCACTTGAAAACAATCCGAATGCGCAGATCAACAACTTCAAGGTCGAAAGGTCTATTGTCGTCTGAGCTCTCTCAGACACGCCGTCGTCTTAAGTACCATATTCTCACGTGCTTATTTGAGCGCACTGGTCTTCCGGCCTGGAAATGACGTAACATCAGCCTAGAAAATCCGGCGGGTGACCATCACTGGTAGGGTTTTCCCGTACCAGCGGTTTCTTACTTCCGTGGGCGTGGGATTGTAGCGGAGAATAAAGTGGAGGGATAACAAAAGGGTAAAACGAAAACAGAAAGAATGCTGGCAGATAAGGGTGATCAAAGAATAGTTGGGTGGTTTGGGCATTTGGAAAGAACGAATGAAGAAAGACTAGGAAAAAAAAGAGGTGTGGAAGGCAGAGGTGGATGGAGTGAACTTACAGGGATTACCGAGAAGAAAAAGGAGGGAAGGATATGAATCTGTTTTCCTTAAAAAAGCGTAGACTCAGAGGTGACTTGATACAGGTCTTTAAAATTCTGAAGGAAATTGATAACATCAAAAGTACCCAAATTTTCACACAATGAGAATCAGACAAGAAACAATGGTCTCAAACTGTCCGGAAATAGATTCAATTTGGAAGTGGGTTGAAACAACTTCGCCAACCGTGTAGCTAATGAATGGAATAAACTTCCTGCAGAGGCAGTGCATTGTAGTTCATTTCGAAGATTTAAGAATCATTTAGATAAACACCTAAGCAAGATGCTGTAATGATTATCATTTACTTTATATTATTTGTTTTTGTTTTGTTATCATTTGTGTTTGATTCTCGTTTATTGTTAATTATATGTCAATTTATTATTATTCACTATTTACCTGTTTGTTTATTATTTAACTATACCTATGCATTTGTATTTTATTTACATTATTATAGTTTTTATTTATTCATTTATTATTATTATGATTTTTTCGCATCCGACCTAGATATGGACCAAAAGGTCTCCTGTCGGCATGCTCCGCCTTTGTAATCCTTTGATACAGGCAGGCCACGAGAAAAAGGGGAATGTCTGCTCAGCAGGGAAGAGAGAGGGCAAGAGATAGGTGAGAGTTAAGAATGGCGGCGATAGGTCAAATAAACTGACATGCAATGAGGGGATTTCTGTTCGTCTTCTCCAATTACTCGCGAAGTGACGCGGGAAGAGGATCATCATGCAATGAAGTGATGGTGGTAAAACTAACGAGTATTGGATGAGTGTTGAGTGGATATGTGATGGATGAAACGTGGGTGCATTCCTTGGGTGGACATTTCCGCTGGAATGGGGAAAAACAGGTAGCCTATGTAAATGTATGGATTGTGTGTATCTGCCCGTGTGTGTGTGTGTATGTGTATGTGTGTGTACGTGCGTGTGTATATGCATGCTTGCACGCACGTATCCACACGTATGCAAATATGCATGGATGTAGATATTAAAAAACACGTATTCCAATGAAAACAGTGTTTGCTCTTTGTTCAAACATTGTTAACTCTTGTCATCCTTAATCTGCTTCAGTTCACAAATCAAACGACATTTGTTAAGCAGATCTTTGCTTTACAAAATCTCGGGAGAAAATATATCTAGATTTTTTATTTATTACTCTAATGCTCAACAGTCACTAAATAATCTGTGGCAGATTTGAAAATCGTTTCAGCACGTACGTACGAGAGCATTTCCTGCTCATTCGGGTGACGTCATGTCTGTTAAAAGTTGAAAAGCTGACGACTTCACAGACGTTCTCCAACCGTTGTTGATCTGCTCAAAGACTATTTTGATTGCAGCGACTTGCTTATCGGACAATACATTTATATATTTCCATGAGGTGGAATGGACGGGGGGATGGGGGGTGAGGTAATATGTGTGAGCAAATTTTGACGCAGCCCGAAGGGATTTCTCCCCGTCTTCTTCTTTTATGCATGGGGGGGGGGCGGAGAGGGGGGGTCGCCGATTTAATGAAGCGGCCTTGCTGTGGATGTGCTGTGTCTTGTGACACTGCTTCTGACCCAGGGCAGTGGACAAGGTGCAGGGATGACCCGTCATCCAGGAGGTGCTAAGATGAGAGGGAGGGTGGAGAGGTGTGGAGTGTATTCAGGGATGGAATGGGTGGGAATGATTTTATGCCTTTTCCTTTTTGGCTACCTCCCTTGTAAGGGGGAAAAAGCCTTGGTATATGTATGTACTATAATTAGTTAAAGAATTACACCAATGACAATGTTTACCGAAATAAAAAGTTAGATACAACAAGTAAAGGCTTTTTTAACCCCTCAACGCCATTTGATTCTATTCGTGAGGGTGGGGCCTCGCGCAGAGGGAGGTCCACCTCGATTAGCAACGTGTGACGTGGCCCTTGACAAGTGCTCTTCTTGCAACTGCAGTAGACAAGAGGTCTGGCGGACGGGTCATACATGTCTCAGAGGAACGGTGATGACGACTGCAGTGACGACGGTGGTGGTGATGACGATAACTGTGATGATGATGGTGATAGTGACGAAGAAGATGATGGATTAGGTTGCAATCGTGCACAGGTGGTAGTGGCAGTTATGACAATTGAAGTGTTAGTGCATACGACGTGCTTGTGCAAGTGTTGATGTGTGGTGTGGTTCAAGAAGGGAGCTTTGCTGTCACGACCAAGTATACGATCAAAATGAAAAAAAAGGAGAAAGAATGGGGATAGGAGGAGGAGGATAAAGAGGAAGAAAAGTTTGGGAAAGATAAAAAGGTGAGAAAGAAAAAAAAGGTGGGAAAGAAAAAAAGGTGGGAAAGAAAAAAAAGATGGGAAAGAAAAAAAAGGTGGGAAGAAAAAAAAAAGGTGGGAAAGATAAAAAGGTGAGAAAGATGAAGAAAAGGGGGAAGGCAGGAGGAGGGGAGGAGGAACAGGAGGATGAGGAGCAGGTGATGGAGATGGAGAAGGGAGAGAATGAAGAAGAGGAGAGAGGAGGAAGTGAAATAGGAAGAGAAGGAGGGAGGAGGAAGACGAAGGGAGAGGGATGAAAAAAGAGAAGGAAGAGGAGCGTAGGTGGGAAAAGGCGAGGGGGGAGGGGAAGAGGGGAGGAGAGAGAGAGAGAGAGAGAAGGGTGCGGGGCAGAGAGGTAAATTGTGTTTGCAGTAGCGAGTATCAAACAAGCAGACAGGCAATCATTCCACGTAACAACTCGGGAGCGCCGACCGACCGACCCGAGGAGGTGACGTAAGGGGCAGTTCCCTTGTGACGCAAGAAGACAGCCTCCCCCCCTCCCCCCGCCACCTCATCCCCCCCCCCAAGTCACGTATACCCATCCCATCTGCCATTACACGATGCATCTCGTCCTCTTGTGACTTTCGGCGATATTTTTTTTTTTCCTCGTGATTCATCCAACTTTCATTATATTTTACTTTTTGGGTTTGTTTGCCACTAGTCAGTTTCAATGAGCAGAGGGAATATTCCTCTGGCTGAGGGAAGCTTAAACAGAAAACGGCCCAATTCCTTCCGAACGAGATGACACTTCTCCTTTTAATCTCACCGTCACCAGGTTATTTTATTCAGTCTAGGGCATGTCTGAATGGATACACAGAACGTTTTACTCGAAGGGTGTAGAGAGAGAGAGAGAGAGAGAGATAGATAGAGATAGAGAGAGAAAGAGATCGAGTGTGTGTGTGTGTGTGTGTGTGTGTTGCCTGAACAAGCCACCGGGCGAACCGAACAATGTGCAACCATACTTGGTGCTTACGTGTGATGACTTGCCTCAAGCCTCCAGTTCAGAGTCCGTACCCTGGGGTTTCGAACTCGGGTCATTTGTGCGTGATGTAAGAGCGTTAGTCCTGAGCCACCCTGTATACCATGATAAAGTCGAATGAATGGGGGAGGGGAGTGGGGTATCCCATTACGTCTGAGCAAACAACTACAACCCTGAAGACAAATATACCTTTGGTTATCAGGTGCGGTTATTCGCCTGCCACAACCAATGGCAAAAGTAGCAAAGATTTCCTTCTCGCGTAACTGAAAAAATTGTTTCTTTAATGGTGTAGACTTGTTCTCTTTTTGTTTGAAGGGTTGTCACCTTAACGAGTGATAAATTACTTTTTTCAGTAAACCATTCCCAAGTTAGAATCAAAAGAACGTGGTTCTAAATACGGGAACTAACCTAGAGATACTGTGCATATAAACTCACAATCAGTTTCTATAAGACTGACAGATACTGCCAATTATATCCACATTCAGAAATTTGTTTTTTCTAAAAAATAAAAAATAAATTGAGACTTCGAGCCTTCTGCTTGTGATATATTACAAAGGATTACAAGAGAATAGGATATAGACAGGAGACCATTTGGTCCATAACTAGGTGGGATGCTAAGAATAAATATTTTTGTCCTCATTTCAGGTCTTTCAGGGGCGAAAGCGATGCAACCGGTACAAACAGAAAAAAAAAAAAAGAGGAAGAAGATGAACAAGTATCTATTTTCATAGTCGAAAGGATGCCGGTTTCGAATTCGCTTAGTTATGGGTTCGAATCCCGCATTCCTCTCCGCTTCATTAGCAGTGATTATGTGATATCTGCGACAACAGTCCCCAAAGTGCACGATTGTGCAAAGGTGACGGCTTCGGCCGCAGCCACTCAGCGCTTCCTGGCGTAAGCTCCTCACCATTTCCTAACACTGTCCTAGACTTTCGGTTTAACTTTAATAAAATTGTTCTTTTGTTGATAATTTAATAAACAAATCGTTAATTGTGTACAAAAATAAACAATTTATTAGATAAGAAAATAGAAAATGGCAAAAAAATTAAATAACTATATACGAACATAATTGAATAAATAGACAAAAAGGTTAATGAAAAGTGGCAAAATATATACCTAAACTTACACTCATTATGCACAACAAATTTTAAAAATTTAGTCACGGACCCCCAGAACAAATTTCAGATTCTAACAATGCTACGACGTGGTCGGTCGTTAAGACACAAACAGCATCGGTAGTACCAAGATCTAAGAATATAAGGTCTAACCACTTCCGACCGAATTTCGAGGGAGTTGGCGCAGCGGGCCCGTGAACGTCACCTGGCTGTTCAAAGTGGGGTTAGCGGGTCCTATAGCTGTCAGTTGAAGCTGGTCCGTCGTTCGAAAATGACGTCGCCTTCGCTCGCACTGCTCCACGCAATTAGTTATATTCTGACAAATATTATATAAAATATATATATAAATATTATATAAAATATATATATAAATATATAAAATATTATAGTTCCTGTCTATATATATGAATATATAATATATATGATATATATATATATATATATAATATATAAAATATTATAGTTCCTGTCTTCCTTGGCGTTTCACAGTTTTCTTCAGTGTATCACAAAGAGAAAATGGACTCAGCCAAATGACGTCAGAAGCTGCGCAGAAGAATGTAAACGGTCTGACCTGTATATTTAGACCTTGGGTAGTACTACGAACGACAAAAGACAAGCGAGTTGAATTTGTGGTGTGAAAAACAGGACAAAAGAAATCTTAAGCGTTTCAATAGTACAGTCTTCTGAAGTCGTCGACAATACCGAAACGCTAAAAAAAAAAAAAAAAAAAAAAAAATATATATATATATATATATATATATATATAAATAAATAAATAGATAAATAAATAAAATTAAATAAAAAACAAATACATAAAATAAGAATAAAATAAAATTAGAAATAAAATGAATAAATAAATAAAGAAAAAAATATTCTCACCCCAATTCTACTCGACAACACTCGTTACTACAAGGGGAGATAAAACAGAATTGGCCCAAGCCTGTCAAGAGCTTCGACAACTTCCTTGTCACTCACAAGAACCACGATACGATTGTAGCACAAGGCGCACACCACCAACTATATAGCACCTCCACTCTCCCTCAAATTGAACAAACGCCTCTCCTCTCGCCCTAAAGGAGTTCTTGAGGAAATGATCATCTCATTAAAAATGACGTTCCTCGCTTGCAGCCATTAGTTTCAAGAAGAGGCAAATGACGTTGCAGTGACTCACGTGGGTTTCTGACGTCAGTGACAAGAGGAAAGGGTCGAGATTGCAGTGGTAGAGACGCGCAAAGTACTCATAAAGATAACGCACGCAGACGTACGACGCAGAAGCTTAGTATGTCATACATTTTATATTTGCGATAAAATCTTATCGATGAGGCAGATTTTTTTTATTTCAGAATAACTGCAATTGGCAAGTTAGCATAGGTTTTGGAAAGGTTACAAATAACCTACTGCTTTACTCGTGGAGAGATTATTCACCTAAAGGAAATAAAGATCTGAGCTGCTGTCAAGATACGTTTATCCAATGACGTAACGGGTGATACATTTTCTCCTCCATTATGCAACGAGTTATAGAGCATCTTAGATAACTTAATCACAATTGGTACCAATCCATGTCATTCATCCTCGTAGTAAAGATATTGGTCTCAAATTACTTGTTAACATGAAAGTATTTTGATTAAATTACATTTTTTAGTCAACATTATTAGAAAGAAATAATTTTACATTAATTTCGCAGCATAAGAATAGAAGAATGAAGTAGACTGCAGGAGACCATAAGGTCTACACCAGACCTGTCGTCCCTATACATAAACTTGTTTAATCTTCTCTTAAAAGAACCGATTGTTTCGGGTCTCACTACTAAAACTATTCCATTGGTAAACCAGTTCTTGCAAATTTCCTTCTTAATCCTAAACTTGTCCAATTCATATCCATTGCTGTTCTTGGAAAGGCAAACATTTTCCTGGACCTTCGAGTTCTTACAAAGAACTGATCATGACACAATAGGGAAACACCAGGAAGGATTTCAGTCCAACCCTCCCTCAGACAAGCAGAATCTGCGTCTCTCCCCGTCTCTCCTTTCCCCCTCTCCCTCCCTCCCTCCCTCCCTCCCTCCTCTCCCTCCCTCCTCTCCCTCCCCTCCTCTCCTCTCCCTCCCCCCTCCCCATTCCTCAAGAATGTTCATGCGAGTGCAGATAGGCGGTCCTGACGATCCATCTCATTAAACCTACAGTAGGCTACATAATACACCGTCCGGGGACTGTGCCTGGAATTAAGGCGAGACGAAGTTTTCAAATCACGACAGCACCTTCTACTCAGGCAGGGAGGGAGGGAGGGAGGAAGGGAGGAAGGTGGAGTTTCAGTAAACAGGATTGGCCTTGAGTGGAGAAGTGGTCTGATTGTTTGTAATGTCCATATCTTAATTCTATACATCGTCCTGGACACTCGTGGACAACCGGGAGTTAATAAAACAAATCCAGCAAGTAACGTAACAAAGATGGTGATGATAAAGATGGGATCTGTTAGAGTCGAGAGGAGAAAATTGGAAACTAAGGAGAAATGAAAAAAAAAAGACACTATGCAAAATTTTTAAATGCATGTGCCAAGCCAAGGTCTTTGACAGTATGCAATTCTTCCCCATTATGTTTCCTGGCATTTCTAGAACTTGGAAATGGGCACGCAACACTTGCTTTCTCAGACGTCTTACCCTCCTTTCCGTAGTACATATCTTGAGACAAATTTTTAGCCATTTAACTATGTACGTACGCCACTGAAACATCAAGTCACTATACTATCCCCTTCCTTTTCAAAACTCGTACAACTTTCTTCATCTCTCCAAAAAGTTTTGTCGTCGATTTTACTTCTATGATTCTTCCCAACCACACTTACCCAATCACATTTAAGTATGTAAATTTCAGCTTATTTCTTTCTCTTCAAGATCACCTTTTGTTTTATGGAAACAACTTTACCCTCCTAATTCCTCACTGACATCTCCATCTCTTTACTCCACATTCTCGCTCTGTTTCATTTGAAAACGACCGTCTTTATTTTTTCTTAAATACTTTTGTCGTCCTACAGCTGTCTGGCTTTCGCTAATCACTTCACCTCAGCCCTACTTCTTCACTGTCATTGTTTTTATATACTTTTCTTCTTAATTCCCTCCCGCTATCACAGCACGCCCACGGCAACACAGTGACGGGCCTCTGGCGCAAGTAAACAGAGCACTCTGATCTGCTGGGAGCAATAAATGGAATACCAGCTTACAGTAAGATAACAACGAAGTTATGACAAAAAATGAGATAAAGAACACGAAACTTTGGTAATATCTCGAGGTTACGATGCGGAACTTTGTTCAAGTTTATACTGTCGTTTTTAAACGCCTTAGTTTTGTAACATTGAATGACAAAATTATCATGACAGTTGGAATCCAAGCACTTTCAAATAACTAAAACATGAAACTTTACTTTCTAAATTGTATAAACAAAATACTACGAACGGAAATGCATCAAGGGAATGTAAATTAGCGCGCGGTGTTCATATATTAAAAAAAAAAAGCGAAAAGTAGAATCCACACAGTTCTGTAAGCTAAGTACAATCGTAGGAAACTGATGGAAACAATAAAAAAGAAGTTCATCAAACAGCTGTCCAGTAAACGACAACCAGTATACTATTGCACGACCAACAGAGTAACTTTAAAGGTATCTCAAACTTCGACAATAAAGTCACGAGACTATATTTGCTTTGCATTGAACAAGAGTTACATTAGCAGTTAGTTGTTGTTGTTGTTGTTGTTGTCGTTCCCTAGACTGTCTGTCCGAGCAGTCCCGTCTCCCCAAGGAAGGCCACAGCCGAAACTGGGTTTTCCCACAAATCCTTTATAGAGTGTATGTTGTGTTGTTTGCGTGCATGATTGTGTATAATGCAGTCTTCCATTATGTGTTGTATGGTATGGGGTGAAGTGGTACATCCTGGGCAGCTGTTCACAACACGGTCGTCCAGCCTCTTCTGGTAGCTTAGAAGTGCTGGGTTTTCCCACAAATCCTTTATAGAGTGTATGTTGTGTTGTTTGCGTGCATGATTGTGTATAATGCAGTCTTCCATTATGTGTTGTATGGTATGGGGTGAAGTGTTACATCCTGGGCAGCTGTTCACAACACGGTCATCCAGCCTCTTCTGGTAGCTTAGAAGTGCTGGGTGGTGACCGCATCGCAGTCTGGCCAAGTGGACTCTGTCCTTTCGTGGGAGAGAGGATTCAGAAGGGTGGATATCAGGGGGTCTGGCATGCAGCAGTGTGTTGTCTTTCAGTGTGTTAATGGAGCGGTGAGTGATATGATTATGAATATGTTTCCGGAGGCTGGTATTTGGTGGTTGTGGAGGAAGAGAAGAGAGTATCTGTGCATAATAAAGGTCTTTGGGTGTAGTTTTAATTTTTCTTGGCGTGTGTGGGTGTTCTGCTATGTAGTGTAGCGGGTGTGATGTGTTTGTGGTGGCTGCAGCAAGTGTTTGTGTGCCTCTCATGTCGAGGTGGTCCTTGACTTTGAGGACTTTTGTTTCATGGTGTAAATGGTCTGTAGGTGTTGTATTTGTGCAGCCTGTAATTGTTTTTAGGGCTTTGTTTTGTATGATTTGAAGGGTGTTGTGGTGTGTCTCACTGAGATTAGGAGCCCATGCAGGACTCGCATAATTCATCACTGAGCGTATGCATTGTTTGTATATTATATTAGTTTCTTTGTTTTGTCCAAATGTTGTTCCAGTGATTGACTTAAGTGCGTTAAGTCTAGGTGTGCATTTGTTTTTTATGTTTGTGAGGTGTTGTTTGAAAGACATGGATGTATCGTATGTTACACCAAGAATTTTCGGTGTGTTTGTGTGTGGTATTAGAGTGTTGTTGATGTAGAGATGAGGTATGTATTTGTGTTCTTTTGTCCAGTTGGTGAGAAGTGTTGCTGTAGATTTGGTTGGAGCTATTTTGAGTCTGTTTGTGATGAACCATGTGTTGAGTGTGTCAAGGTAAGGCTGGATTATTTCTGCAGCTTTGTCTGTGTTACGATGTGTGCATGTGATTGTTATGTCGTCTGCGTAGGAAGAGATTTGTATTTCTGAGGTGTCTGGTGTGGGTAAGTCATGCATGTATAGATTAAATAATGTGGGGGATAGAACTGAGCCCTGTGGTACTCCGTTCTTAATGTTTCTGATGTGCGATGATTGGCCATTATATGACACATGAGCATTCCTGCCTACCAGATAATTGGCCAGCCATCTTTTGGTGTTATTGTGCATGTCTGTGTTATATATTTTATTTGTTAGGTTGTGGCGGGGGATAGCATCAAAAGCTTTACTAATGTCCAATGTTATAAGAAGTGTTCTGTGGTGGGGCCTATCTGAATTGATGCCATCTAAAATTCTTTGTGTGAGGTTTGTCAGAAGAGTGTTTGTGGAGTGTAGTGGCCTAAAACCGTGTTGTGAGTCAGCAAGGGGAATATATGGTGTGACAAGTTTAAGTATTAGGCGTTCAATGACTTTAGAGGGGGTGCAGAGAAGTGTGATTGGGCGGTGCGATGTTGGGATTGTTGGGTCTTTGTTCGGTTTTGGAATGGTGATTATTTTACCATGCTTCCAGATGTCGGGTATAGTGTTGTGTGAATAGCTGTAGTTTGCAATGTTTGTGAGTGCGTGTATACCTTGTGGTCCAATGTGTTTTAGGTGGATGTTGCTTATGTTATCAGGGCCACAGGCAGATGAGTGCTTGAGATTATGCATTATGAGTTTTGTCTGACTGTCTATGAAGGGTGTATAGTCTGAGTCTGTGGGGAGGTCTTTCTTACGTCGAATGGTGCGTCGGTCGTCAGGGTGAGATGTAAGATGGCTCGTCTGTGCAAAATGACGTATGAGTGCGTTTGCTTGTTGTCTGTTTGAGGGTAGATTATCTGTTGTTGTGATTATTGCTGCGTGAGAGCGTGTAGTGTTAGTGTTGGATAGTGTGATGCTGTTGAGTGTTTTGTACAATTTGCTGGTGTTTGTTTTGTGATCAAGTGTATTGATAAAGTTTTGCCAATTTTGTGTTTTTTGTTCATGTATTTTATTGGCAATCACAGTGTTTAGTGTTTGTATTTGGTCTGCTATGTTTTGAGGGATAGGTGTGGGGGTATCGTGTTTAAGTGTGTCACGTTGTCTGATGAGGCTTTGGATTTCTGGTGTGAAGTTGGGGTTGTGTGATTTTCTGTTGCCTCTAGGGATGTATCTCTTGTCTGCGTTTTGTATGATTGTATTAAAAGCGTGCACAGCATTGTTTATGTTTGTGATTGGTGTACTGTTAAGTGTTTCAAAATGTTGTTCTGTCTCTTCAGTAAAGGCTTCCCAGTTAGCTCTCTTGTAATTGGTGTAAGTGTGTCTGTGGCCAGCTGGGGTGCATCTTGTTTTGGTGGTGATGATGATTGGAAGGTGGTCAGAGCCAAGGGCTCCGACCACTCTCCATGATGTTGTTGGGGTTAGGCAGGGGGAGCAAAATGTTATATCAGGAGAGGAGGGAGTGTAGAGGGCTTGGTATGGGATATGTGTATGATTATGCGTGTTGTTCATGATAGTCAATGAGTCGAATTGAGTCTGTATATCAAGCCCTCTGTCTGTGTCAGGGTTGTCGACATACCAGGCAGACGACTTGGCGTTGAAGTCACCACCCATGATCAGGTTGGGGATTGAGGTTAGTTGGCTAAGTTGAGGTCTGAAGGTGTTTGGAACTGTGGGGGATGATTGGGGGGGAATGTACATGTTAACTATTGTCAGTGTTGAATTGTTGCCTGTGCGGATACGAATGGATTGGGTTTCTGTTGTGTTATCTGTGGTAGGGAGGAGAATTTTGGTTGTGGCACTTGTGTCCACAAAACAGATGGAGTGGTGGATCAGGGTGATGAGTCCACCGCCATTGCCGTCAGTCCGGTCTTGTCTGATGGTGGTGTAATTATGAAATGATGGTGTTTTGTGCGAGTGTCTTAGTTTTGTTTCTTGTAAAATCGCAATGTGTATGTTGTGTTGTTTAAGAAAGTGTTCAAGTTCATGTTTTTTAGTGTTAATACCGTCAATGTTGTGTTGTAATATGTTGATGTTGTGTGTTTTGTATGTGTTGTATGTTGCCGTTTGGGGTTGAGGTTGGGGTGGTAGTGGGGAAGGTGTAGGATCTGGGTCAGAGGGGGGGAAAGGAGAGATCGGGGACAAAGGAAGGGGAGTACTAATCGGGGGTAAGGGCAAAGGGAAATTGGGAGTGGGTAAGGGTGTTGGCTGTGGTTGGGGAGGTGGGAGTGGGGTTACTGGAGGGCAGGTAGAACATGTCCAAGTGTTTGTGTATTGGTTTGTGTCAGCAAGTGTTGTACAAGTGAGGTGGGCCCAGTTTTTGCACATATTGCACTGAACTGAGCCCTTTGTCTGTCTGCTCGAAGTAATGGGTTTAGAGCATGTTGGGCATGTGTATTTTGTGGTGGGCCCAGGATTGCTCTCTACATCTCCGGCTAAAAGTAGAAGAAGAGGGGTGATCGCCGGAAAAACACCCCTCAGTGCAGAAAAAACGTAACATTGTATGTTGGAAAAAAGGATTGTGGTACTCCCCCAGGTAGGCGTAGCTCCTCCTTGGGGATCGGTGCCATCTGCGTAGAGCTGATGGCCAGGGGTGGTTGCTGCTGATTGGCCCCCAACTCTTGGGGTTGGGGGGTGGTCCCACGACGTAGACGTTGCAGCTCCAGGACCAGCAGTTAGTTGAACAACTTAACAGCTAAATAGTTTGTCCCGGTAATATTCTGTAACAATTTCATTCCATGAAAAAAAAACTTTCGTTCAGGATTGCAGCATCGGCTCAGCGGAGTCAAACTGAGCTTCGAGCAGAAAAGGGATAACTGACAAACGACATGACGTCAGCAGTCCTTTTCAACACTAGATGTACGATAATTTGAACAAAACTTGACGAGCAACATAGATCCGTGTAATCATCTTAGCAAGTTAATTTAGAGAAATGTAACTTTCAAGGAATTAAACTCCAGACAATTTTATTCGTCGGAGAAGACCTACCATCACTACTTGATGCGCACCATTTCCAACCACATCAACACAAACGTATACATACAATACTCAATTCTGTCGTCATTATAGGGCCAAACAGGATCCTTGGCACGAATATAAACGGCCATGTTACACAAAAAATACAAGACAAAGAGTAATCTTTACAGATTTTAATGTGATCACCACACAACGCTCAGGGCATACATAGAAAGGTTTGTCAACACTGCCGCAGTCAAGCAAATCTCTGAAGACTTCAAACCATTATCAATGCATGGGCACGATCACATATGTGGGGAAGAGGGAGCAATATGCTAATTATATATTCATTTATTTGTTAATTTTTTTCTTAGTCGGGAATTTTCATCTACCAAAGGGATGAAAATTTTATTTCTGCTAAGCCATTGAAATGTTTCATTGCCTTTAATAGATTTATTCTGGTTAAAGCCAACAAAATTCAATCAGCTGAATGATGCGTCCACGCCTGATTAAAAAAAAAAAAAAAAAATTCAACGAGGACATTTTCAATACATTTAAGTATATTTTTTCACAACTGAATTTTGTTGCAGCTCAGCTAATGACACCGTCAAAAAAGGATTATCTAAATTGTTCGGTTACCTTCTTTACTTTGTACACAGACACACACAAACACACATGCGCAAACAGACACAGGCAGATACGTACACACACAGGCAGATACGTACACACACAGGCAGATACGTAGACACACACACACACACGCGCACGCGCGCACGCACACACACACACACACACACACACACACACACACACACGCGCGCGCACACACACACACACACGCGCACACACACACACACACACACACACGCACGCACACACACACACACACACACACAACCGTACGTTTGGTTGGGGCAGTGATTACCAACGCGGGCTTAGGACAAAGTAAACTAGAGGTCATGTCCCCTCGAGGCCTGTAATCTTCAACACAGCAAGTCATTGTTTTTAGCCCTAAGGGAGAGAAAGCGAGAGAGAAAGAGAGAGAAAGAAAGAAAGAGAGAGAGAGAGAGAGAGAGAGAGAGAGAGAGAGAGAGAGAGAGAGAGAGAGAGAGAGAGAGAGAGAGAGAGAGAGAGAGAGAGAGAGAGAGAGAGAGAGAGAGAGAGAGAGAGAGAGAGACAGAGACAGAGAGAGAGACAGAGACAGAGAGAGACAGAGAGATGAGAGAGAGAGAGAGACAGACAGACAAAGAGAGAGACAGACAGACAGACAAAGAGACAGACAGAGAGAGAGAGAGAGCTAGTGCGTTGCAGGACTTCACCACAATTCATCTTACATCGTGTCGACAGATTAAACAACATTTAACGCACT
Source organism: Oratosquilla oratoria (assembly GCF_046742065.1). Classification (NCBI taxonomy): domain Eukaryota; kingdom Metazoa; phylum Arthropoda; class Malacostraca; order Stomatopoda; family Squillidae; genus Oratosquilla; species Oratosquilla oratoria. The sequence goes on along the minus strand of NC_134819.1, from coordinate 34,262,624 downwards.
TATCGAATGAACGTTTGGAAACCAACTGCGCCATTGCAGTCGAAAAAAATATAATTAATCTCAACAGATACAATAAAAAAACAAAAATAAACTAACAAATATATAAAGAAGGGATCACAAATTTGCACATTATCCAGAATAATACAAAAGGTCCTAAACTTCGTACAATGACACCACATGATGGCACAAATTCCATGGTAACCGTTTCAACAATGGCATACAAAGCAAAACCCCCGTTTTCTACACAACTCAAAATTACACTCCACCAAAACATACCGACTCTCAAATGTTCATAATTACAAGTAAATCAAATAGATAAACAATACTGATGATCAATACACTGAATTTCTCGGACATGCAGCTTCAAAGCATAGGAAGAAATAATGAACTGTCGTATCTATTTCTGTGACTTATACTAGTAGTCGGTTGGCAATATTGTTCTGTTGTCAAGTCTCCTTGTGTGAGGAAATAGAGTCGAAGTCAATAGTGATATTTGACCCGGCTTAGTCCGGGGACGGAGTGCCAGCCCCAAGAGGCTGAACCTCCGGGTGGAAGCAAAGATGTTGACTTGTTTAGTAGAAGGGATGCAGGAGAAGGAATCATTGCAACATTCATATCGTAGAACCGTTGTTGGTTTCCAAATAAAACAAAATTTCAGTAATAACAAAAGCGGAAACAAATGTTGGTCACGCCAACCTTTTGGGATAAAAAAAAAGTCACTGAACAAGTAGACATCAAACGAACAAATAAAAAGAATATATACAGCTGAACAAACAAATAGACAACTAAAACGCCAAACAGCTACAGAAACAAATAAACAAAACCGACGCTGACCACAATGTTTTCCACAAAAATTTGAACCCGTGGATGACAAATGAAAAATAAATTCACGGAACAAATCCTCACTACAGTCGGAGATAAATCTGTACGTGCAGCAGTATCCATAGTCTATACTGTGAAATGACATTTCATGGTGTCAGTCTAGCCCAAGGGGTGGGGAACCTTTTTGTGCATGAAGGCCACCTTACAATTCATCGTCTCACATAGAGGCCGCACTAAACAATTTTTTTTTTCAATTATTTTATCCCTTTTTAGGGGAGTGACATCACTGAACACGGTTAACTTTGCTTTCGTCTATGTGTGTGGTGTATATTATAAGTTTCAGGTGTATAATGATTTCAGACTTAAAAAATATTCAAGGTCTTTTAAAAAAAATAATATGTATATCAAAGGCCGCAGAAGGCCGCACTTGATGGCCCGGAAGGCCGCATGTTTCCCACCTCTGGTCTAGCCCGAATTCCCCTGACTGGTCAGCAAAATACGACCGATTAGTCTTACCAGGAATGTTGCATTTCGCCAAAAGCCCTAAGAAGCTTTTGGCTTACCACAGACTAAACCACCGGCGCTCTGCAGTTACAAGACTGGTATTAACATACCGAATATTAGTTTCATAATTCAACATAAAAACAAAACGCTATACGTGTGTGTGTACCACGTTGTTGTGTTATCCTTTTCATTGCTCTAGACAGCTTGTGTATTTATCATGGTTACATTCAGGCGATTTTATCCAACATAGGGAAATCCCCCCGATCAGTGAAAGTCTTTAAGATTATTTGCATTACAAACCGTACCCGCAGGATGTAACAGCTTGCGACGAGTGTATAAAAAAACTAAGTAAATAAACATATACAAATATAAATAGAAACAAACAAAATATAATGAATAAATATATAAACAAAGAAAGACTCTCAAGAGACGAGAGAGGTGATAAGGAACATCGTCTGACAAGGTCATTTTACCGAGGGAAACACCCGGAAGCTCATTGTTATGAGGAGCACAGGAACATATGTGGGCAAACGTGTCTTGGGAACGATTGGCACGCTAAGACAGTATCAAGAATTCAAGTCCAGAAGGTTTAACCAGAGTCCACAATTAACTAGGCCGAATACACAAAAACCTGGAATCAGAAAAGGTATGGAATAGGCTGCGGCCATGTGTATTCCCAGATGAAGATTAGCAGAAAAGAGATCACACTCTATTGTCACAACCAACGTCCCCCGCCATCGACGTGGGTGGGGTCTGCCCACAGAAATGTGGCCGGCGGCTGCTTGCATCAAAGTTACAAGGAAAGTGTGGAAGATTGTGGTTAGGCAGGAGTGCGGAAGGGAAATACCAGGTACAAGGAAGTGCAAGGGAACAGGTCCTTGGGGAGTAGGTGGAGGAGGATGAGGAAGAAATAGGGAAGTGAAGGATGAGGAGTAGCTGGATAACGATGAAGAGGAAGAGTTGGAGGAGGACGAGTTAAAGGAGGAGGAGGAGGAGGGGAGGAGAGAGGGAGGAGGGGATGGGAGAGGGAGGAGGGGGATGGGAGAGGGAGGAGGGAGAGGCGAGGCGAGGGAAGAGGGAGGAGGGAGAGGAGAGGGAGGAGGGAGAGGAGAGGGAGGAGGGAGAGGAGAGGGAGGAGGGAGAGGAGGGGGAGGGGAGAGGGGGGAGGGGAGAGGGGGAGGGGAGAGGGAGGAGGGGGAGGGGAGAGGGAGGAGGGGAGGGGAGAGGAGAGGGAGGAGGGGAGAGGGAGGAGGGGAGAGGGAGGAGGAAAATGAGGAGGAAAAGGAGGACGAGTTGGAAGAAGACAAGGAGGACGAGGAGGAGGACAAGGAGGAGGACGAGGAGGAGGACGAGGAGGAGGACGAGGAGGAGGACGAGGAGGAGGACAAGGAGGAGGACGAGGAGGAGGACAAGGAGGAGGACGAGGAGGAGGACAAGGAGGAGGACGAGGAGGAGGACAAGGAGGAGGACGAGGAGGAGGACGAGGAGGAGGACAAGGAGGAGGAGGACGAGGAGGAGGACAAGGAGGAGGGGAGATTGAGGAGAAATTTAGAAAGATGGAGGAACTGGAAGAGTAAGAGATTTTCACTGCATCCACCAGTCGGGACCAGTCGGGACGATGACGACGACAACAACGTCGACAACAACAACGTCGACAACAACAACGTCGACAACAACGTCGACAACGACAACAACGTCGACAACGACAACAACGTCGTCGACAACAACGACAACAAAGTCGTCGACAACAACAACAACAACAACGTCGACAACAACAACAACAACGTCGACAACAACAACAACATCGACTACTGGACAGTTAGATTCAAAACTTCGCACAGTCTATCTATATCCAGACGTGCCTATAGATGGCACTGAAAAAGCTTTTACAATATTCGAGTCTTGCATCGATACATCTACAAACACTGCAAACAGGCATCTATCCGGGCGCCATTTATTGGCAGAGATACAACACAAACTTATTAAGCTTTAAAACCTAACTGTACTTCAACTCAGAATATTTCAATCATTCTAGGGACTTCCTGGGTTATAGGACAACACCTGAGGCTTGTTGAGTCACACCCCGTCCCCCTCCCCACCAACTTCAACACGATTGGGAATACCAAGCAACCGTCCAGGCCTCCAGCCAGAATATTAATCAAAACACAACGATCGCCACAGGCACCGAACTGTATGCCTCCACCTGGACAGAGAGGGACTGGGAGAGGGAGAGGGAGGGAGAGAGAGAGAGAGAGAGAGAGAGAGAGAGAGAGAGAGAGAGAGAGAGAGAGAGAGAGAGAGAGAGAGAGAGAGAGAGAGAGAGAGAGAGAGAGAGAGAGAGAGAGAGAGAGGAGAGAGAGAGAGAGAGAGAGAGAGAGAGAGAGAGAGAGAGAGAGAGAGAGAGAGAGAGAGAGAGAGAGAGAGAGAGAGAGAGAGAGAGAGAGAGAGAGAGAGAGAGAGAGAGAGAGAGGAGAGGGAGTGGGAGGGAGAGAGGGAGTGGGAGGGAGAGAGGGAGTGGGAGGGAGAGAGGGAGTGGGAGGGGGAGGGAGGGAGGGAGGGAGGGAGGGAGGGAGGGAGGGGGAGGGAGTGGGAGAGGGGGAGGGAGTGGGAGAGGGGGAGGGAGTGGGAGAGAGGGAGTGGGAGAGAGGGAGTGGGAGAGAGGGAGTGGGAGAGAGGGAGTGGGAGAGGGAGAGGGAGAGAGGGGAGAGGGAGAGAGGGAGTGGGAGAGGGGGAGAGAGGGAGCGGGAGAGGTAGTAGGAAGAAGAGAGGGAGTGGGAAGAAGATAGGGAATAATAATTACCTGAATACAATGCACTACGTACCAGTTGAAACGTAGGACTAATGCGTGACCTTGGATTTGACGCACGCACGAACACACAATCGGCAGGATAGAGCAATTTTCCCGCTCCGTTTTTCACTGTGTTCGATACTTTTCACGGGATTCGAACTAAAAAAAGTCACTAAAATTAGACATAGATAAAAGACCTATGAAAAAAATAAACAAATAAGCAAATAGAATGATATAGAATAGGTAAGTAAGTGAGAATAAAGTAAGAGGTGTTTGGAACATATCGACATTCTTCAGCATTCCTTCTTTCACCGAAGCGTGTCGCGTTTGTTTGTTTGTTTCTCTCCGTCGTTGTACAACTCCGTCTTCTCTGAAGTTGAAAACTTGAGTCGTTATTACTCAGGAAATGGAAAGAGAAAACTCGTTTTGCAAACAGGAAGCGGGGAGCAGCGATGCAAGTTTCCTGTTTCTTTGCTCGAGGATCCACCCTCTGATCGATCACGCCAGGCTTAGAGTGGGAGGCAGTGATTTGTATACTTGGCAGTACGACTATATGAACGACACGACATGTACAAGAGTTATTAGACGGGACATGCACGCACACACGCATTGAAATGCACAAATGCATGCCTCAAGGACACAAATAAACATGTTTCTGTACATACATCGACTGAACGAGCCTATAAGAACAACTAGAACAGAAAAAATACAGGACCCCTGGAGCGCATTTTATGTTACAGAGAAATGGAATTTTATAGATACACGCATGCACGCAACAAACTAAGATAACCTAATCTCTTTTATATACATTTTTCTTTTAAACCTGTTAATACAAGGGATTAAAATACCATCTAACGTACGATTCTATAAAACAAAACCCAATTAGACATTTCCTGGATTACATTCAAAGGTTCATGGATTTTTTTTTCTAAGATCGTCGTAAAGCTTCCCTCAGGACCTTCCTTCCCCTTCTCCCACTCTCCCCCTCCCTCCCACCCCCGCCCCGGTTTGCCCTGCCCTCCTCCTCCTCCTCCTCCACCCCCTCTTCTATTGTTACTCTGATCCTACTGGCTTCAAGTCTGTGAGAGATGTCAAAAGTTACCGTCCGACACTACTGGTTCGTAAAATGCACAGACGAAGTAAAGGGTTAGGGGCAAAGAGAGAAACCAATAGAGAGGTAAAACGAGAGAGAGAGAGAGAGAGAGAGAGAGAGAGAGAGAGAGAGAGAGAGAGAGAGAGAGAGAGAGAGAGAGAGAGAGAGAGAGAGAGAGAGAGAGAGAGAGAGAGAGAGAGAGAGAGAGAGAGAGAGAGAGAGAGAGAGAGAGAGAGAGAGAGAGAAAGAGAGAGAGAGAGAT
>NC_134819.1:34249655-34254655 GCF_046742065.1 Oratosquilla oratoria | reverse complement strand
CACAAACAACTTTTAATTCCATGCCATCGCAATCGAGTCTGAAGAATCGCTCGATGGAGACATTTTGTTGGAAATTGAAACGTGGACGAGCCGAGGATTCGAACCCAGCTAACCCGTAACAAAGTTACAGTGACTTAAACCAATGCGCTATCAAGAGAGATATAAGTTGAGTACGATTTTCTTATATTTGTATGCTCGAATTACATACATCTACACGAAATATCGCATTCAACCCACCTCCGCTATCCCACGTGCACATACTAGCTAAATGCAATATCATAGCGGAGGTGGGTTGAATGCGATATTTCGTGTAGATGTATGTAATTCGAGCATACAAATATAAGAAAATCGTACTCAACTTATATCTCTCTTGATAGCGCATTGGTTTAAGTCACTGTAACTTTGTTACGGGTTAGCTGGGTTCGAATCCTCGGCTCGTCCACGTTTCAGTCTCGATTGCGATGGCATGGAATTAAAAGTTGTTTGTGGTTGAATATATATATATATATATATATATATATATATATATATATATAGCTAAATAGATATGGAGAAAAATAGGCACTGTATGAGTGAGTCTCGTTTAGCAACCGGTCATGCCACTGACGTCTTGCGAAATCTCTGCAAAAGGCGAACTGTCAACTCACTCCTCAATCCCAGGTTGAGTCCAAGAAAATTTACGGGGAAGTACCTTTACTCCGCATCCGGCTGTTGCTAGCTGAGGCCAACTGACTGACTCTTCATTATTGAAATAAACGAATAAATGAATAGATAGACATATAAAAGTAACCCATGCTTTGCCAGTGTGTAGCAATAGTCAAATTTTGTTTACAAGAATAATTACTAGGGAACCGCTGCATACAGGAATACAGTGAATATATGACCAAAATTATAATATATATATAGTACATGGGTCCACAATTTTGCTTCTTTGCACAGTTGGACGACTGGATTGACCATCCCAGACACTCCATATTTTACCTCTTCTGTATCTTCCTCCTCCATCATTCTTATCCGAATCAGCTCTCATACTACAATAATTGTGACGATTTGGTCTCAGATGAACAATGTAATCTAATTTATCGGTCTCGTCGTTATTGTGCCGCTCCCATCCAACTACGTCAGCTCGTTCCAAAATCTGGAAATACTAGTCTGCTTGGCAAGATGCAGCAACCAAACTCAACACATTTTTTTTCCTGAGAAGTTTTGCGAGGTGGAACAAGTTATTATGGGGATGTAGCATCATTTACTATTAATTAACATAGGTATTACTTTGTTCAATAATGATGTTACATCGTACAATTAAAAATACATTACAGAGAGAACAAGACAATCACTTGGCTTCTGATAGAGAAGTAATTACACGATATATTATGAAAATTATACCAAATAGATTGTAGATACGACGATCGATACTTTGGCAGGAAAATTGTGAGATTAACGATATCTGTCCAAAGGCTGTTGAACGCGTTCCTGGACTTTCCATTCCCTCAGTATCTGATCCACTTTCTTCTGCACTTCCCCGATCAATATGAATTATCGCACGCTTCTTCGGCCTGTTGTTGACAAGTCCTAACTCAAGAGTTCCTGCGTCTATAGCAATAAATCGTACATATGACCTGTTCGCAAGGATTGGGTACAGTGTACCATTATCATTTTAGTAGTAAAAATATAACAATTGTATTAAATTCCAAAACTCGCCTCACTTGAATAGACCATCATAATTATCTCTATCGTGAACATTTACGTTAAGGATTAGAAAGAACATTTTAATAGTAAAAACAATTTTATTAAATTGCAAAACTCGCCTCATCTGAATAGACCATCATAATTACCTCTGTCGTAAACATTCACGTTAAGGATTAGAAAGAACATTTTAATAGTAAAAACAATTGTTTTAAATCGCAAAACTCGCCTCATTTGAATAGACCATCATAATTATCTCTATCGTAAACATTTACGTTAAGGATAAGCAAGAACATTTTAATAGTAAAAAAAATAATTGTATTAAATGGCAAAACTCGCCTCATTTGAATAGACCATCATAATTATCTCTATCGTAAACATTTACGTGATTAGAAAGAACATTTTAATAGTAAAAACATAATGGTATTAAATCGCAAAACTAGCCTCATTTGAATAGACCATCATAATTATCTCTATCGTAAACATCTACGTTAAGGATTAGAAAGAGCAAGAAATGAGGACCAAATATCCACAGTACCCTCTGAATTAAGATCAAAGCCTGCAAAGACAGAAGTATGTCATGACACGATGTACTCGTCAGACACACAATCTCCTCTTTGAGAGCGACCATTCATCGACCTCTGGAAGACCTGGTGCAGAACTGGCGACAGTCGGCAGGTTAATGATGGAACATGTTGTCTGGAAACCGGTATTATGCCCACGTCGTGAACTCGGGCAATTACGCCCGCAGGGAAGCCAGCTAATGCACCGAGAGCCCTAGGCGAAGTGTAGAGACGTTGTCACAGGTGAAAGGCACTGTGGAGGTGGACCACACTCAAGGATTCATGAACCGTGGCTCCACCCGTGCTTTGAAAGTCTGCAACAACGAAGGTGGCTGGATGCTTTCTAAGACGCGTTTTATGCTCGACTCTGGCCGTCGCTACCAAAGGTTAGTTGTGCACGATGGGTCGCTTCGTCCGTCTACCTCGCAACAGAATGTGAAAGTGACCGCCCCCCCCCCCAACTCTTTCTCTACCAACATCCGCTGCTGCAGGGGAAAACTCCCAGGATGCCCAACACGGCTGTGAGTGTGTGTGTATGCATCTGTGCGTGTGTGTATATGCATCTGTGCGTGTGTGTATATGCATCTGTGCGTGTGTGTATATGCATCTGTGCGTGTGTGTGTATATGCATCTGTGCGTGTGTGTGTATATGCATCTGTGCGTGTGTGTGTATATGCATCTGTGCGTGTGTGTGTATATGCATCTGTGCGTGTGTGTATCTGCTTCTGTGCGTGTGTGTTTATGCATCTGTGCGTGTGTGTGTATGTGCATCTGTGCGTGTGTGTATATGCATCTGTGCGTCTGTGTGTGTATGCATCTGTGCGTGTGTGTATATGCATCTGTGCGTGTGTGTATATGCATCTGTGCGTTTGTGTATATTCATATGTGCGTGTGTGTGTATATGCATCTGTGCGTGTGTGTGTATATGCATCTGTGCGTGTGTGTGTATATGCATCTGTGTGTGTATGCATCTGTGCGTGTGTGTATATGCATATGTGTGTGTGTGTTTGCATCTGTGTGTGTGTGTGTATGTATATGCATCTGTGCGTGTGTGTATATGCATGTGTGTGTGTGCGTGTATATGCATCTCCGTGCGCGTGTGTGTATATGCTTCTGTGCGAGTGTGTGTATATGCATCTGTGCGTGTGTGTGTTTATGCATCTGTGCGTGTGTGTGTTTATGCATCTGTGAGTGTGTGTGTATATGCATCTGTGCGTGTGTGTGTATATGCATCTGTGCGTGTGTGTGTATATGCATCTGTGCGTGTGTGTGTATATGCATCTGTGCGTGTGTGTGTATATGCATCTGTGAGTGTGTGTGTGTATATGCATCTGTGCGTGTGTGTGTATATGCATCTGTGCGTGTGTGTGTGTATATGCATCTGTGCGTGTGTGTATATGAATCTGTGAGTGTGTGTGTATATGCATCTATTGTGTGTGTATATGCATATATTGTGTGTGTGTGTATATGCATCTATGTGTGTGTTTTTTCATCTGTGCGTGTGTGTGTCTATGCATCTGTGCGTGTGTGTGTATATGCATCTGTGCGTGTGTGTGTATATGCATCTTTGCGTGTGTGTATATGCATCTGTGCGTGTGTGTGTATATGCATCTGTGCGTGTGTGTGTATATGCATCTGTGCGTGTGTGTGTATATGCATCTGTGCGTGTGTGTATATGCATCTGTGTGTGTGTATATGCATGGGTGCGTGTGTGTGTATATGCATGTGTGTGTGTGTGTGTGCATGCCTGTGTGCGTGTGTGTGTATATGCCTGGGTGTGTGTGTGTGTGTGCGTGTGTGTGTATATGCCTGTGTGCGTGTGTGTGTATATGCATGTGTGCGTGTGTATTTATGCATGTGTGCGTGTGTGTTTATGCATGTGTGCGTGTGTGTGTATTTATGTATGTGTGCGTGTGTGTGTGTATGCATCTGTGCGTGTGTGTATATGCATCTGTGCGTGTGTGTATATGCATCTGTGCGTGTGTGTATATGCATCTGTGCGTGTGTGTATATGCATCTGTGCGTGTGTGTGTATATGCATCTGTGCGTGTGTGTGTATATGCATCTGTGCGTGTGTGTGTATATGCATCTGTGCGTGTGTGTGTATATGCATCTGTGCGTGTGTGTGTATATGCATCTGTGCGTGTGTGTGTATATGCATCTTTGCGTGTGTGTATGTATGCATCTGTGCGTGTGTATGTATTTATGTATGTATGCATATATGTATGTATGCATATATGTATGTATGCATGTGCATATATGCATGTGCATATATGCATGTGCATATATGCATGTGCATATATGCATGTGCATATATGCATGTGCATATATGCATATATGCATGTGCATATATGCATATATGCATGTGCATATATGCATATATGCATGTGCTATATGCATGTGCAGATATGCATGTGCATATATGCATGTGCATATATGCATGTGCATATATGCATGTGCATATATGCATGTGCATATATGCATGTGCAGATATGTCCATATATGTATGTGCAGATATGTATGTACATATATGTATGTGCAGATATGTACAAATGCATATGGATATACTTATGTATGTGGGTATACATGGATGCATACATGTATATGTACACAGTGGATCCCTAGTAATTATTCTTTTAAACAAAATTTGATTACTGCTACATACTGCCATAGCATGAAGCTTTTTAAGAATAAAGAGCGAGAGCGAATGTGATAGTGAGAGTGAGAGAGAGAGAGAGAGAGAGAGAGAGA
>NC_134819.1:34229655-34242155 GCF_046742065.1 Oratosquilla oratoria | reverse complement strand
TTATCTAAGAGTTGTATTTGCATATGTCACATATTCAACATCACCCAGATGAGAACTTATACCGTGAAGATTTGTGGAATGGTATGTAGGTGTGTGTGTTGGTAATTCCACAGATAATTGAAGAAAAAAAATCCCTTTTTTAGAATACATCATCCATATGGGTTCAAACTAAAGGCTTCCCCAATCCCCTAAATAAAATGTATTTCTATTTGCAAGTTGTGTGAATGAAACACTGCTGAAAGATTTATAGTGTTTTGATGTTTCTATAATGCTATGTTGAGTGGCAACGATAAGATATCGCTGGAGACTTACGAATAATAGATACCGAGAAAATGGTTTCCTAGCCACACACAAAAAAATATATATTCGAACCTATTACAAAGCACGGAGCAGAATTCCTGTACATATTATACAATATATATACCCAGTCATTGTAATAAGATGCCAGTAATGATGTACGTTTTGATATTCAAAACGTGGCAAGATCCTTCTCTTTTAAGAAAAAGAATGAAATTAAAATAACGAGAAAATCAAAACCTAAACCTACGTTTCAAAAAAATAGTTGGTAAAGCAGCAAGACTTTGTTGGCACAATATCAGAGCCGAATTAAGGAAAGAAATGGAGTAAAGATGAAACTGGCAACCGATACGGAAGAACACTATTCGGACTGTGTGGGGAGCAAGAGCAGTGAAATGTAGTATGCCATGATTTTATAAAAATGAATTACATCAATGCAAGGATGAATGTTCTGAAATACCGAATAAACTTAAGGATATGGTAGACTGTTGTAACATAGCGCGCGTTATACATATATCTACGAGTATATACTAAGATTCCCCCCCCCCACACTCACAAGGGAAGTAGCCAAATCAAAAGCCAAATACTCACTCCTACCTATTTCATTCCCACCCAAATTGAAACTGAATACGACAATTTCCAGGGTTCATGGGCAATTTCACGGAGAAATTGAAACCAGCAAAACGAGACCACATTTTCATTACAAGACGAACGGCAGTACCGAACCGTTATGATGGACAAATAATTGCGAATCTGTGAGATACATTTTGAAGTTATGAAATAGAGAGTACAGAAATTAATTAACCTTGTTGAAAAACTCGACGGAATCGTCCGCTTGCAATTGAGACATCCGACAGCTTCTCCATGGAAAATGAAACCTTGAGCTGATTCCCTGGATGCAAAATCATCACGTGATTACCATGGTTTAAAGTTCGAAGACAGAGGTAAAAGGGCAACTCAATTATGAATTACCTCAGGCAAAAACCAGACATCTACATTACATTTAAGGACGAGAAATTAGAAATAACTAGGACACTTAACGTAGCAGAGAAGCCTGATGAACGAAACGATCAAGATATGCAAAAAGAACGAACAGACTGAAAAGAATGCAGCGCAGTTTTGATCATTACTGCTAAACGTCGGGGACAATTTAGAGATATTAATATAGAATTATAGTGATATTTTGTTATACGAGCAATTATTAGACGTGTTGGCAGCTGATATGATGGAAATTACAATCTTGGTCATTTTAATTCATACGCTTTCCCTCGCATGGCTTATATTTGCGTTACTTTAAAAAGTAAATTTAAAAGACAATCTAAGGAAAAATAAATTGCACTGAGAAGATAGAAAATTCTAAACATAGGAGTGGTTTATCAGACTTTTATGTTGGCGAACTAAGCACAACAGAAACGCCCTTGAGATGATAATTGTTATATTGTGACAGCCTGTTATGCGGTTATCTTACTATTGACAGTACTTCTTTAAAGAAAGTCGCATTTGTCGCGATTTCTGCCCTGTTCGTTTGAGTAGCATAATACTTTCTCTAAAGTTTTGTTTTCTATTCTTAATTTACTGTAATTGTGATCATCTCATCGTCTCCAAGACATGGGGACATGATGGGATTTAGCCGAATTGTCCCGACCCACAATCCCAGCCAGGTAGGGTACATAAGAACATAAGAATGAAGGAGACTGCAAGAGACCATTAGGCCTACACTAGGCAGCTCCGTATCCATCACCACCTGTCATCCCCATCCATAAAGTTGTCTAATCGTTTCTTAAAACAACTGATAGTTTCAGCGCTTACTACATGGTTACTAAGTTTATTCCATTCGTCGACCACCCTATTAGTAAACCAATTCTTGCCTATTTACTTTTTAAATCTAATTTTTTTCCTGTTTATAATCATTACTGCGAGTCCTGCCCTGCTGTTTTAATGTGATGACCTTGTTTGCATCACCCCTGTTAAAGCCTTTGATACCGCCTAACTGACTTATCTTCGTTGCGTCTGGTTATAGTTATGCCCTCACTTTAAGTTTCTATGTATTTTTGTATTTATATATATGCCATGTTATTTGAACCAATATTCTAAGTTGTTGGTTTTGTGTCTTTCTTTGAAAATGATCGTATGTATTTTGTACTTGTATATATGCTATGTTATTTGAATCAATAAAATGTTTAAATTTTGTACAATCGATCAAGTCTTAATTTTTTCTTATCTTTTCTTTTTCAGTCAAAAAATCATCGATGTAAGGGGCACCGGGAATTATTCCTACCTGGTGTATTCAGTTTATATTTTAATTAATTAATTTATCTATTTTTTAGAAAGTTGTCGATGTGGAAGGCACATGCTATGTATCGCCAAAAATCTCCGTCCTAAATTTAGACAAATTATAGAACATCATAATCTGTAAACAGATACTTTAGTTGATACAAAATTGTTAGCAGAGGACCACAAAACATTCAAATATTTACAAAATAATCACTCTTCACACTGCTATTATCAAGTAGTGCTGGTCATTAATCGGCAGTTTGATACAGGGTTTACTTGTCGGCAGAAAAAAAAATTGTGAGTGACAACTTTCATATATGACATAGCAGAAATAATTGTCACCACAAAAACAAACATTATATCAATTCACATGCTGCTTGTCGGTCATGTCATTCTGAATCACTTGTCAGTCTTTAGCGCGAGCCCAAAAACTACCAATAGGTTTAGCGCTCAATACATGCCTACTCGTTGAGTTAAGCGCAGGAATTAACTTGATTACGAGTTGACTCGGTTACGAATAACAGGACCTATACGAGCATTTTCTTATAAAATCAATAAATAGTCCATCTATTCACGATTTTTTTTCGAGAAACGAAAATAAGTAGCTATTGTGAAAATCTTAACAAGATCTTTGTCTTTGACTTGTCTGGGTCGTTATTTCAGATGCTTACCAAATTGGAACAAGCACGTTTAAGCGAGTTTGAAGGTAATTTAGAGTTTAACTTTCATTTTGTGAGGTTCAGTAAGAAGATATATGTAATATGTTCTACACTATAATGACTTAATATAGGTATTTGTACTCAGATTTGATAAATTCAATACATATTTTTGGCAAACTGTTGTATTTGAACAAAACTGTTTATATATGATATGCTTCGTATGTGATATCGATTACATTATCTATATTTAATCGGTATTATGTCTCAGTTATGCAGCATTCATTTATGGCAAAACATAAACAAACAAGAAAGAATAGAATCAAGAAAATTGCTTTAACTTCTTGAATTTAAATTTTCTTATCTTTTGGGCGCGATAGTGTTTCCATAAGATAGAAACGCTGGGTGGTGTCAATGGCATACATTTGGACGTAAGGCTTGAAAACTACTCACCTTGATTTCAACTCAGGTACGGTAGAATCTTCTCACTCGTCGTTCACTAAAACCAGGCAACAACGGTCCCTTGAAATAATCAACGTTTCTATGTAAAATGCGTATTTGAAACGTCACCCACTTATTAAAAAATAATAATAATGCTAGTCAGCACTCATAAAGAATATACTACTGTTAATTAGCACGTCAGGTGAATCAAGTTTGAAGACCTTACGTCCAGACTTAGAGGTCTTCCTGCCTACTGACTGTTTCACTCCTCGTCCACCTGACAACTGAGTCTACACTACACCTCGACCCGTCCCGACATCTCGCGGTCGGAAGATTCGTACACAACAACTGAAACTGTCTTGGGGGTAGGACACAGAAGCCTCTGCAAACTCACATATGAACAACACCGTCGGGTTTTCGAGTACTTCTCTCACAGATACAGCAGGTCTGAACCAAGGATGAGCTTTTTCATTGAACGACACGGAGATAGTGATCCAGGGAATACGCGAACGAAGAGGAAGTGAGTCTGTTTGGCGTCGAGAGGATGGAGCATCACACGCACAAACGAACACACACCACCACCAACCGGATCGAGCGTCGTGTTGACATTGATTTATTTATTTTCTATATATTCATCTATTAACAAATCAATTAATTATCATGTTTATTTACTTTTTTATGTACTTATCTATATATATATTCATATATCTATTTCTATATTTGTTTATCTATTTATCTATTCATTCATTTATACATTTATTTGTTGATTGATTAACCTATTCACATTTCATTTGTTTATTTATTGATCATGCAACTTATCTATATATTTATTTATCAATTAATTTATTATATAGTACATTCATTGATAAATTAATCAGTTAATTAACTTATTTATTTATTCATTGACTTAATCTATCTATACCTATTTGTACAGCACCGAAGAGTTCAAGAAGCTTAGCAGAACGGAGGGATATTAAAACTTATATTTATTTTAGATTTATTTATTTATTGTACGATTAGTATCCAACCATAAAATAATGCTTCGTGCCTCTGGTCCGTAGGGATATAACCAAAGTCACTGAAGTATTGTCAGCCTAATATTTATACAGTGAGTGTAGGATATGTGGTCAACATTGATGGAATCACCGGTGATAAATATTGTGTCACGCTTATATACAGGATATGAATGTTATCAAAAGACGGAAAATCCCATTATACGGATTCTAGAGGGGAAGAAAGAAGCCCAGGTTAGAAGGAAATGGGGGGAGGGAAGTCGGAAAACCGCCGGACGAAGCCAGGGTTTTCCCCGTCTTTAGTATGCGGTTCGCAACTACAGAATTCTTTCTAAACGAGTCCCTTCCTCGACTCTGAAGACTTCGATGGACATCCTGAGTTTTTTTTAACGGATATTTTGTTGTTGTCCGTACATTTCATATGGCAAAATGTTAAACAAAGTTAGATGAGGTTAGTGCAAGGATTCCGAGGTTTGGGAAGGGACCGTTTAAGAAAGAAGTCTATTTATTTATGAGGTTTTCTCCTAAATATTAACATAATTTGCAGCGTTCTTTCGGATTATACCATAGACAACCCCCATTTTGGTGAGGAACTTTAGAATGAGTTTCAAGCATGGCTTTCATGAAAAAGTAAAGTATGTTTGTGGGGCAGGAAAGTGACGGGTTGGGTTTGTTTGTGTGTACGAGCGCGTGTTATGTTCTTTCACAAATTAAGATAATAGGCGAACAGACATGTGTACATTTGCATGTGAATCTTTTATTTTGTTTAATTCTATTAAATTTATTTTATTTATTTATTTATTTATCTATTTATTTATTTATTTATTTATCTATTTATTTATTTATTCTTATCTGCCCCAAAGATTTGAACTTGCCAGCTCCATTTCCACGTCCACTCTCCTCTTCACTTCCTCATTTATCACTCTATCTATCCTCGTAACGCCACCAACTTTTCAATCACTTCATCTCAAACGCATTAAAATTTCTCCATCCTGCCTCCCTCAAATTCCAAGGCTCTGTCCCACAATGTCGTTGCCACAATCACCCCTTCACATAATCTTCTTTTTGCATCCATTCCTAGGTACCTATTTCTCGTGAGACTTTCTGATCCCCCAAAACATTTACTTATTTCCACCATTCTAAAGCTTACCTCCGTCCCTCACTCCTCCATGCCTTGCTACATGTGACTCATAATACTTAAAACTATCCACTTCCTCTAACCTCACTCCTTTAGGTTTCACCTCCAATTTTCTGCCACGCTTGTACATCTTGTACACATACACCAACACCTTGCCATCGACACCAGCACACACACACACACACACAAACACACACACACACACACACACACACACACACACACACACACACACACACACACACACACACACACACACACACACACACACACACACACACACACACACACACACACACACACACACACACACACACACACACACACACACACACACACACTTCAACGAACGGACGGCATAGAAGACGTTCTGAAGAAAATTGAAGTTTCGTGGATCCCAAAGCAAAGAGAAGTGCCTATTGTATTTGCAGGGTGGGGGAAAATTGCTCGTGGGGTAGTGGGAAAGTAGGGAAAGAGGAGAAGGGGAGGGATTGCTGGGGAAATGGAAGGAAATGAGGAAGGAGTAGACTTGGCCCAGGCAGACAGGCGAAAGGTAAACAAACGACCCCCCGATCAGCTGAGCGACGATGAAATGTCTAATAAAAATGTAAAGATTAGAAGTATAGATAAGAGCAATACAGTAGAAAGTGATGAGAATATTTTCCAGGGATTTAAAGAGGGTGGGGGGGGACACAACCCCCCCCCCCGACTGACAAGACTAGAAGAGAAGGTCGATAAGATGATCGAGGACTTGGAGCGTAGGTTCGGTCATGTTAACAACATTCTACAAAGGGTTGAAAAATTGGAAAAACTAGAGAAGGCGAACAAAAACTTAACTGATGAAATAGAAAACCTGAAAAGACAGTTAAAAGAAGTAAAGGTGGAGAATGAGGAATTGAAGAGGAATAGTAAAGAAAACAGAGAGGGATGGAAGTCGATAAAAGAAAACAGTAAAGTTGCATTTACTGATATAATTAAACAGCAAATGAGAGAACAAACTGAAGACTCAGTTATTAAAGTGATGAGACAGAAGGAGAATATAGTAAGAGACTTAGCTGACAAAAAGAAATGTATAATTATATTAGGAATGGAAGAGAAACATAACCCAGATAGAACCTCAAGAACCAATGAGGAAAATGAAAAAGTAAGCAGTTTACTAAAATTAGTTCAGGAAGATGAACCAGAAATTATGAAGGAAATTGAGGAAAAATTCAGGCTCGGAAAGTATAGTACAGATAAGACCAGACCAATTAAGATTAAATTCAGGTCACAAACGACGGCAGAGAATATCTTATCCAAAACAGGGAAACTAGCAACAAGTGAACAATATAAAAAGGTATGGATAAAAAGGGAAATGAATAAAGAGGAAAGAGAGGAAGAAAAGCAGAAAAGACTTGAAGCTAAGAAAAAAAACGAGAGCAGAACGGAGTCAGAGAAAGAGAGATTCTATTGGAGAGTAGTGAATATGAAACTAAGGCAGTTCGACATACAAGAGAAAAACAAAAGGGAAACAGAGAACACAATGGAAGTGACAGAAAACTAAGAGTGTCTTACACAAATATAGATGGATTAATAACAGGATTGAATGAGCTGAATGATTATTTGAAAGAAAAAGAACCAGACATAATGGGAATTGTAGAAACAAAATTAAAAGGCCCACTACCACCCAACAGTGTAGGACATGATGCATATAATTATTGGATTAAAAACAGAGAGAAAAAGCAAGGGGGTGGAGTTATGTTCCTGACTAAGAAGGATATAAACGTGAAGGGTGTCATATATGGAAAGAATACAGTAGAGATGATTATGATAGAAGTGGAAGACAGAGATAAGAAGAGCAGAAAATTTGTGATAAATTATGTGCCTCCAAAAACAGCCTCATGGGAGGAGAGTGAACATAAAAGTATGTTAGAGGACACAAAGATAACATTAAATAAAATAATGGAAGATGGAGGAAGAATAGTTATAATGGGCGACTTTAATTGCAAAGAAATCTGCTGGGAAGAGATGACAGTAAAGGGTGGAGACGGCTCATGGGGAAACGCTCTACTTGAGATGATTACTGACCATACAATGACACAATGGATACAGGAGAACACCAGGTATAGAAATGAAGAAGAACCATCGAGACTAGACTTAATAATTACATCTGAACCTAGAATAGTGGACAAGATTGAATATAAAACACCAATAAGTAAAAGTGACCACATATTGATTGAACTGGAACTTAATGAAGAAAAATATATGAAAAGAAATTAGCAATATAGAAAAGGAAGAATGATGTATGAAAAAACAAACTTTGATAAAATAAGAGAATTCTTTCAACAAGAAAACTGGGAAGAAATATACAAAGAAGAAACAACAGTGGAAGAGAAATGGAATATTTTGACAAAAATTTACAAAAAAGGAGTGGAAAAGTATGTCCCAAGACAAAAACAAGAAAAAGAATATGTAAGTGCTGGTACAACAAAAGTTGTAAAGAGTTAAAAGACAAAAGAGACGAAGCCTGGACCAGATGGAAAAAAGACAGAAGACCTGAAAAATGGAAAATATATACCGGTTATAGAAATGAATATGTACAAACGTGCAGAGAGGAAAAGAGAAAATATGAAAAAGATGTCATAGAAAAATGTAAAGATCAACCAAAACTATTCTACAGATTTGTAAACAATAAACTGAAAAACAAACAAGACTTGGAAAAATTAAGACAGGAGGGAGTTGAATACACTGAGGAAATAGAAATGACGGAAATTATGAATAAACATTTTAAATCAGTGTTTACAAGGGAGAACATACAACCTGAAGAGATCGAATGGAAAGAGAAAGTCCCCCCTATGGAAGAAATAGAAGTAACAAAGAATGAAATATTGACACACTTGAGTAATCTTGATGTCAGAAAATCGCATGGACCAGATGATATAGCAAACTGGATTCTGAAAGAATGCAGGAATGAACTGGCAGACAAAATACATAGCATACTAAACAGTTCCTTGAAAGAAGGAAAAGTTCCAGAAGATTGGAAAAAAGCAAATATAGTACCTATATATAAAGGAGGAAATAAAGAAGAACCTACCAACTATAGACCAGTCTCTCTAACAAGTACAATAGCAAAAATTTGTGAAAGAATTATCAAAAGTAGATGGGTAAAATATTTAGAAAAAAAACAAAGTGTTAAATCCAAGGCAATTTGGATTCAGACAAGGACGATCATGCGTCACCAATTTAATATGTTTCTATTCAAGGCTAATAGATATAATACAAGAAAGAGATGGATGGGCGGACTGTGCATTTCTAGACCTAAAGAAAGCTTTTGACAAAGTACCACATAAGAAGTTGCTTAAGAAATTAGAAACTGAAGGAGGATGGAAGACTTTTTGCAAGAAAGAAAAATGATAGTAGTGATAAGAAACCAGCACTCAAAATGGGATGAAGTAATAAGCGGTGTTCCGCAGGGAACAGTTCTGGCCCCAATAATGTTTGCTATATATATTAATGATATGGATGAAGGAATAGAAAGCTATATGAGCTTCTTTGCAGATGATGCAAAACTACTGAAAAGAGTGAAAACTGAAGAAGATTGTGAATCACTACAGAGAGATCTAAATATAGTACAGGAATGGAGTAGGAAGTGGGAGATGGAGTTCAATACAAAAAAGTGTAGTATAATGGAATTTGGAAAAAGCAAAACCAGAATAACAGGAGCATATAAATTGGGAGAAGAAGGAATAAAAAAAGTAGAAAATGAGAAGGACCTGGGAGTCATTGTTATGAATAATATGTCACCTGAGAAACATATAAATAAGATTTTTGGAGAAATTTATAATTTAATAAGAACAATCAAAGTTGCATTTACATACCTGGATGAAGAAATGGTGAAGAAAATCCTAATCACCCTGATAAGACCAAGATTGGAATATGCAGCAACGATATGGTCACCAAGTACAAAAAAATGTATAAAAAAAAACTTGAAAGAATACAAAGGGCAATTACAAAACTGGCACCAACACTCTCAAAACTATCATATGAAGAGAGACTAGAAAAAATTGAACTACAGACACTAGAGCAAAGAAGAGAGAGAGGAGATTTGATAGCTATTTACAGAATCATGAAAGGCATAGAAATTACTGACAGAGAGAATCTGATAAAATGGGATGACAGAAATACAAGAGGACACGGAAAGAAAATAAAAAAAGACAGCTATAGAAGAGACTTGAAAAAGAACAGCTTTCCTCACAGAGTAATAAACAGTTGGAACAAGTTAGATGAGAAAGTGGTGTGTGCAAAAACAATACATGAATTTAAAAATAGTTTAGATAAAATGAGATATGAAGACGGGACCCCACGAGCATAGCTCCCCTTCCCGTAAAATACAACTAGGTAAATACAACTAGGTAAATACACACACACACACACACACACACACACACACACACACACACACACACACACACACACACACACACACACACACACACACACACACACACACACACACTCTCTCTCTCTCTCTCTCGGTGACGCGGTTGGTAGAGTCCCAGACTATCAGTATGGCGGTACCGGCGGTACCTGGTTTAAATCCTACCCAGGGCTGAAATTATTTCATTATCGCTGCGCTTCGAGTCGTTACTCCAACTCACGTGAGTGGGGAGTTGGGTGTGTGTGTGTGTGTGCGTGTAAGGTCATAGCATTACCCATAGATCGGTCATACGAGCTCTGAGCTATCTTCCGGGAGGGAAATAGCTGTCGATCACGAGTCCAACACGTGATCCAAAGACCAAAGTTAATCACACACACACACACATACACACACACACACACACACACACACACACACACACACACACTCACACACACACACACACACACACACACACACACACACACACACACACACACTCACACACACACACACACACACACACACACACACACACACACACACACACACACACACACACACACACACACACACACACACACACACACACACACACACACACACACACACACACACACACACACACACACACACACACACACACACACACACACACACAAACGTAGAATATGAAATTGGTTGAATATGTATCAATTGTGTACGGGTTTAACTGATGCCTATAAAGCGTATAAACTCTCCTTATCGGTTAACATTTGCCATTGTTATTGTCAAGCTACTCCTTGTAACTCCAAAACATCTCCAAATGTAGCAAAAGGCCTGTAGCCTCTCTTCCACACAGGGCGATGGTATTTTTTCTTTTATTCTGGTTGTCGCCAGTCTATTTTATTCAATTCTGTGGCATCCCCTCTTTGTAGCAAAGGAAGTTAAATATAAACACTCGTCTGACCATTTCACCCTTCTGGCACGCGAGTACAAGAATGGAATTCTTTTCGAATAGGTCTCTCCCCCGACTTCGGAGCTTGTGTAATTTCTTTCCTAGGTCCCTCCCCGACTTCGGAACTTGTGAATCCCACGGGAAAGGACCCACAGGAATGAACTATGTACTATGGACTACCTAGGTTTGACCATCCTCTTCCGCGGGATCGGTTTTTGTGGACGAGGGAGTAAAGCCTGCAGAAAAATGAAAGGTTAATCGTGTATAAAAGGGGCCTATCACCATTGAGCACTTTATATGGGATATTCATTGAATCTTGTATTGTTGCTCAGGAGGCAAATAGCAGGAAACTAGAGATCGGGACCTGCAACGAAAGCGGGAAAGTAGCTGAAGACATAGTTGTTGAAAAAGGTAGAAACACAGATTTTTTTTTTTTTTTTTTTTTTTTTTTTTTAGTGATAGGTGATCTGAAATGAGAGGATGCAGTATGGGAGAAAGTTAGAAATGAAGTGAATTTTAGTAGAAGAAAACACATATGTAAATGTTCGTTCATGTGGACTTTTTTTATTCGTGTGAAGTGTGTGTGTACTTCCTACGAGAAGTGAGATGATTTCACTTCCCGCGTGTAATAGTGAATATTTTGGGCGACATTCATTTTATTATACACGATTTCTGGTGTATAACGCGCGAGGGAGAAGCGTAGAAGGTAAATAGTTTGTACGGTAAGGTCTGGGTGTTATATGTGGGATCAGGTGTTTGTGTTTGGTGTGCAGTCTTTTCAGATATCTCAAGTGCGCTACTAGAATAAATCATATTTCTGGGCGTGGGTGAAAATGACACATTGTGTGAGTCCATCAAGAGTTGACAGATAGTTCATTTATAGTCTAATTTGTACGTCAATTGGTGGCCCAAAAAATTATGCACCGCTCAGTTAAATAACCCACATGTTCGTATACTGTTAACTCCTTTGTGGCTGCGTGTTTATTGAAGTGTAATGAACTTCATGAGATCTTGTAAGGATGCGATTATGAACAACTTCATTCACGATTTTAATATAATCTACTGAATAAGAATAGGTCAAAATAGAAAAAAACCTCAAGTGTATCACAGTAAAGTGCAGCCGCGCTTCAGTGAACATTAGTCTTGAAGAGATTAACTCTGTTACATGCCATGAGAGTATGAAAGCAATTCTCTTGTATGCTAGCGATTCACGCTACAGATGCACTTATCATGAGTGCAATTTATCTACCAGTTGCACACAAGAATTGTAAAGCAGCTACTGTTCTTGCCCTGTGGTATGGCTAATGTTTGTTATGAGCACAAGGTGATGTTAATAGAGGAAAAAACT
>NC_134819.1:34167155-34222155 GCF_046742065.1 Oratosquilla oratoria | reverse complement strand
AGGATGGTAGTGTGCCATGAAGGTGAAGAATTTATCATTTTCCTATTTGCAGATGTGGGTACGAACGCTGTTATTTGTGATTGTAAGATATGGCATTCGGGCAAAATACCCCCGGACGAAACACCAAACTGGTTAGATATATTATGGGTTGTTTTGGGTTGGGTTGTTTTGTCATTTATATATATATACATACATATATATATATATATATATATATATATATATATATATATATATATATATATTCATATATTTGCCTGGGATGTTTTGTCCGGTGGTGTTTTGTCCTACACTCGAAAAATACATTGACCTCACAGTGACCCTATCTGACCTGCCTTAACCCATTCCAAGTTAACGTTATTCCTAATCTTATCCCAAAAATGATGACATTTGTTATTTTATTTTGCTTTAGTTGTAAGTAATATTCATTAGCTTACAATCAGTTCTATTCAACGTAGTACATTTGGTTTTGTAATGAACATTTCCGTTGAAGAAATACGCAGAAAATGGTTGAGTGGACTCATTATCTGGTTGTTTTCCTGTAAATATTTTCCTGTGGTCTTTTCCTGTGATTACATGCTCTGGGCATTCCAAGATCTAATGCAGCGAGAACAATAACAAATAAAACAATAAACGTAATAAAACAGTAACAACAAAACAAGAGAAAAACAATGATAAACAAATGTCACAGGGAAATGGATGTACTGGCCAAATCAATCTTTCTCAAATTGAATCTGTTTTTATGTCGTCACATATAAATATGAATATGTAAAGTAACGACAAACAAAAGTGATGAGACAGTTACCGTGGGGACTGGACCCCCCCCCAAAAAAAAAAAAAAAAATCCCAGGTTGTTAACCTCCACCTGTACCGGATATAAACCCTACTCATTATCGGGGAGAGAGAGAGAGAGAGAGAGAGAGAGAGAGAGAGAGAGAGAGAGAGAGAGAGAGAGAGAGAGAGAGAGAGAGAGAGAGAGAGAGAGAGAGAGAGAGAGAGATAGAGATAGAGATAGAGATAGATAGATAGAGAGAGATAGAAGTAGAAAGAGAGGGAGAGAGAGAGAGAGAGAGAGAGAGAGAGAGAGAGAGAGAGAGAGAGAAAGAGAAACTACTGAAGAAAAAAACAGCACTTCGAGACAAAATTCCTTTATAGTGATAGTAAAGATAAAATACAAACAATAAGTAAAACAATTACAAAACAGATAAAGTATATTCAAAACTTTCAAGAGAGAAAGAGAGAGAGAGAGAGAGAGAGAGAGAGAGAGAGAGAGAGAGAGAGAGAGAGAGAGAGAGAGAGAGAGAGAGAGAGAGAGAGAGAGAGAGAGAGAGAGAGAGATAGAGCGAGAGAGAGAGAGAGAGAGAGAGAGAGAGAGAGAGAGAGAGAGAGAGAGAGAGAGAGAGAGAGAGATAGAGCGAGAGAGAGAGAGAGAGAGAGAGAGAGAGAGAGAGAGAGAGAGAGAGAGAGAGAGAGAGAGAGAGAGAGAGAGAGAGAGAGAGAGAGAGAGAGAGAGAGAGAGAGAGAGAGAGAGTGAGAGAGAGAGAGAGAGAGAGAGAGAGAGAGAGAGAGAGAGAGAGAGAGAG
Organism: Oratosquilla oratoria; assembly: GCF_046742065.1. Classification (NCBI taxonomy): domain Eukaryota; kingdom Metazoa; phylum Arthropoda; class Malacostraca; order Stomatopoda; family Squillidae; genus Oratosquilla; species Oratosquilla oratoria. Next base: position 34,220,572 of record NC_134819.1, on the reverse strand, counting down.
AGAGAGAGAGAGAGAGAGAGAGAGAGAGAGAGAGAGAGAGAGAGAGAGAGAGAGAGAGAGAGAGAGAGAGAGAGAAACTACTGGAGAAAAAAACAACAACAATACGAGACAAAATTCCTTTATAGTGATAGTAAAGATAAAATACAAACAATAAGTAAAAAGATTACAAAATAGATAAAGTATATTCAAAACTTTCAATAATTTTCTTACAGATCCAGTTTAATAGTCACTTGCTAAGGCTATACATACTCTCATATGGACTATAATAACATGTAAATTATGTAGTAAAAACAAAAACACCGATTCCTCTAATATAATAATGTGCATTGTATAAAAAAATTATTTCCCCTAAAAATAGTTACAACGCTTTCACATACATCCATTACTATGTACAAAGGCAGTGCAATTGAAATTGGAAATTACGCGACGGGACCCTACGAGTGTTACTCATTTCCTGTATAATGCGATTAGATAAATATGCGCACGCACGCGCGGGCACACACGTGTATGTGTAGGTGTGTATGTAGGTGTAGGTGTGTGTGTGTGTGTGTGTGTGTGTGTGTGTGTGTGTGTGTGTGTGTGTGTGTGTGTGTGTGTGTGTGTGTAGGTGTGTGTGTATTTACCTAGTTGTATTTTGCGGGAAGGGGAGCTACGCTCGTGGTGTCCCGCCTTTGTATCTCGCAGTGTCTAGTTTGCTTTTAAACTCATGAATGGTTTTTGCGCACACTATTTCATTGTCCAGTTTGTTCCAAGTGTCCACCACTCTATGTGGAAAACTGTTTTTCTTCAGATCTCTTCTGTAGCTATGTTTTTTTTTTATTTTCTTTCCATGTCCTCTTGTGCTTCTCTTGTCCCAGATTACCAAGTCCTCTCTATCAAGTATTTCTGTGCCTTTCATGATTCTGTAGATGGTCAGTAGGTCACCTCTCTCTCTTCTTTGCTCCAGAGTCGGTAACTCCAGTTTAGCCAATCTCTCCTCGTATGACAAGTTTGCAAGTGCAGGTGCCATTTTTGTTGCTGCTCTCTGGATTCTTTCTATTTTCTTTATATTCTTTTTGGTACTGGGTGACCACAATGTCGCCGCATATTCTAGTCTAGGCCTTATCAGTGTGACCAATATTCTTTTTAATAATTTCTTCGTCCAAATATGTAAATGCCACTTTTATTGATCTTAGCAAGTTGTAGGATTCTCCGACAATTTTGTTTATCTGTTTGTCATAGGACAAGTCGTTTGAGATAATTACACCCAATCTTTTTCGGATTCCTCCTTTACCTCCTTGGTTCCAATTTTGTATTGTCCTGTGTGTGTGTGTGTGTAGGTGTGTGTGTGCATGTGTGTGTATATGTGTGTGTGTGTGTGTGTGTATGTGTGTGTGTGTGTGTGTGTGTATGTGTGTGTGTGTGTGTGTAGGTCACGATATTACCCATAGATACCATATGTGAGCTCTCGTCCGGTAGAATAATAACTGTCGATCATGAGTCCAATACGTGATCCAAGATCCAAGACCGTGGTGAATCACCCCCCCACACACACACATATTGCAACCTCGATGTCGCAGTGGTAGCCTTCGCAGCCGCCACTATGGTGGTCCGAGTTCGAATCCCGCCCAAGGCTGAAATGTTTTCAGTATCGCTGCACTGCGAGTTGTTACTCCAACTTTCGTGGGCGGGGAGTTGGGCGTGTGTGTGCGTGTGAGGTCACAGCACTACCCATAGATCGGTCATACATGAGTTCTGAGCTCTTATCCGGGAGGGTAATAGCTGTCGATCACGAGTCCAGCACTTGGTCCAAGACCATGGTGAATCAGACGCACGCGCGAGCGCACACACACACACACACACACACACACACACACACACACACACACACACACACACACACACACACAATTACACACACACACACACACACACACACACACACACACACACACACACACACACACACACACACACACACACACACACACACACACACACACACACACACGCACACACACACACACGAACATTGCTCCTTTCCTGTATACACACCTGGGTAAATACACACATTTCAATCAGGTGAATGAACGTGAGATAGCTGCACCTGTTGTGGGCCCCACGGTCAAGCCCGGTGGTCGATAAGTGACCTCGTTACAGAAATAGGATCAGGTCGAGGTCAGGTGACCTAGTCCCATAGACATTAATTTCATTTATTCATTTATCTATTTATCTATTTATCAATTTATTTATTCATTTATTCATTTATGCGGAGGTCGGGGGACAATCCATACATGAAATCAGGAGGGGTCCAAGTGATGTCACAGTGACGTATCAGATGAGTTTTGCTCCGGCTAAGCGCCAGGGGGCATCGACAGGAATTTTTGTAGGAGGGGGAGGCAAAATTATAAATATTATATACATGTTGTTCACGGGTGTAGGACAGTTGCTCACTGGATAGTTGCTCACCGGATAGTTGCTCACCGGACAATCGCTCACCGGAGAAGTGACAAATAGGACACTTGCTCACCAAAGATTTTTTTTTACTTTTCTTGAACTTGATAACAAACAATATACAGTATTTTTTTAGTTTTATTTAGGTTTATTACAGCAATAATACACAAACAATATCCATAGACGGACTGATGCTTAGCCGAAAGATGAACATACACGCATGAAACAGCACTGGATCCCAGTGGTGCACGGATAACATACACCTGGCGGTAAATATATATTGATGGGAGAAATTTGTATTGAATTTTATAATTATTAAAAATTAAAATATGAAAGTTTGGATATTGTTTGTGTATTATTGCTGTAATAAACCTAAATATAACTAAAAAATCCTGTATATTGTTTGTTATCAAGTTCAAGAAAAGTAAAAAAAATCTTTGGTGAGCAAGTGTCCTATTTGTCACTTCTCCGGTGAGCGATTGTCCGGTGAGCAATTATCCGGTGAGCAATTATCCAGTGAGCAACTGTCCGTACCCGGTTGTTCACAGTATAGGGTTACAGGGGCGTTCGTAGGAAATTTCGTAGGGTGGACAAGAATTTTTGTAGGGGGGCCAAAACTAAAGATATTACATATATATGATTAATAGTATAGGGTTATATCAAGATATACACTTCAAATTGGCCGCATAGGCATATATATTTACCTTATTTACAAGGGTAACATTTTGACTTTCATCAGTCATACGCTGATATACTATAACTTAAAAGACAATGAAATAATACGTGACGACTGGCAAAGTTGAAAATACAGCCTGGATTTATGGGAAGGGGGGAGGACAACTGCCCCCTTGCCCCCCCCCCCCCTCCGGACGCTAAGGTCAAACTATTTTACTCAAGTAAGGGGCAAGTTCCAGCCTGGAAGGGGCAGTGGCGTAGCTAAGGGGGGGCGGTAGGGGCGGTCCGCCCCGGGCGGCACTTTTTGAGGGGCGGCATTTTTGGTCCTTGTATGATTGATGTAAAATTACGTTAATCAGTCTCTCATAGATGTCAGTTTTTTCTACGTTATTAAGCATAATAAAGCGTGACAGTTTGCGAGCGTGTTAACATCGATCCGATTGAACGGGTATGCATGGGTGAAAATGTGCATTTGTAATATTGAATTATTTAATTCCTTGTGAGAAGAGGCGGCAAACATGAGGTCAGCCCCGGGCGGCAAAAGCACTAGCTACGCCATTGGGAAGGGATCTCGATTGTTCGAGAAGTTCTTCAGGGTTGAGGTCGCTTCCCCAGATGCGTAGAATCACGTCTTTAGCCAGAATAAAACCAGTAAAAGTCTGTCACTGTGTTGAAAGGGTTGAAGCTTCATTACCACCATCTGGGAAAAAACCTGGCTGAGAGGATATACAGGGTTAGATATGCCAGCGGGGAAAAAACGGAACCAGTACTTCTAAGCCTGGTTCTCCCCAGGCAATCTCTGCCCAGATTGCAACAGACTATTCAAGGCGTGGATTGAAGTTATCAGCATCTTCGTACACACATCCCTTAGTGTTGAGTAATATATATAAATATCATTGCATTTTTACCGCAGGTAGAGGTCGTCTTCGCCTGTGAAGGACAAACTACAACCAACAACAACAATAACTACATTAGCAGCGCCTTCTCCTTGGGATTCTGCCACTTTCCGGTTTTTACATCCGCATCCAATTCGGGAACTCGACCTGCACTAGATCGATGTGACCGTAACCTTCTTCAACCTTGGGTCCTATCTTCAGCTGAATAAAAACGCCTGTCTGAGAAAACCCATTGAGCAGTCTACCGTACATTTGGCTCCATTTTAAGGACTTTAACGAAAAAAAAAAAAAAACGGCGATAGAATTGTATTTCTTTTTAATTTATTTCAACACTCTCAGTACAGTGTTCTACTGTTCATAAAGAAATATAAACCAGGAAGTTCCAATATTGGGCAAGATAACGCCTATCCTAAGTGTATCACATTATTAATATGTGCATCTAGTATTTGTGTTTTCCTAGATTTTGGAACGTTTCGTTGCGACTATTGGGGACTTTCTAATTTTAGCCGAAGCCCAAACTGAATTGAAGTACAGTTTCAAATTCTCTCTTACTTGAAATGCTGAGGTAGTAAATCTAGAAGCCTTTCGAGTGAGAAAAAAGTTCAAACTGTACTTCAGTTCAGGAACAGCAAAATTGTTTTTCCTCTGTGCTGCGTTGCCTGTGTCGCCTGCGTCTCACTTTGAGCTTAGGCTTTGAAATTCCCAATAGAGAAAATTATCGGGATCTGATTCTCCCTTCCATCCTCATAACCATTCTCCGTGACTGTCTACAGGTATTCAGGTGAAGATACTTCTAACATGCGGATCTCTATGCCATCCTCCACTCTGTAAACATTTTATTATTGTTATTAGCATTTTATTTCTTTTTAATGTACAGTTGGATACATTTCTAAGCACTACGATGTCCGACGTCTTCTTCACGTCGATAATTTACGATTCTCGTATGTTCACGAGGTTGTAGAGGACTTCATGTCGTAGACAAGCTTAGGCACCTTAACTTACACTCACTGGAAATATGAAGAGTGCGAGGTGATCTAATAGAGGTATTCAAATCGGTCAAGGGCTTTAACAAGGGTAATGCAGGCAAGGTCATCATAATCAGACAGCAGGGCAGGACTCGTAGTAATGGATTTAAATGAGATAAATTTAAGTGTAAGAAGGAAACAAGCAAGAATTGGTTAACCAACGGAGTGGTTAACGAATGGAATAGACTTCGTAACTATGTAGTGAGTGCTGAAACAACTGGTTGTTTTAAGAAAAGGTTAGATAATTTTATGAATAGGGATGACAGGTGGTACGGGGCATTGGAGTGCTTAGTGTAGGCCCTATGGTCTCTTGCAGTCTCCTCCATTCTTATCTACGACTGCGAGTTAATGCGTCTTCCGCAGCAACAACTGTAGTACTTAGAAGTGGAATCGGATTGAAACCTCATGTCCGACTCTGAAGTGTAACATGTTATTATTCATGAAATCTAAAAAGAATGTATTTCCGACGAAATGTGTTGGGAGATCTTGGGGTTTATCTCTCTCTTCGTCCCACTTTACACCACCTGCATCCGTATCCTGTGTGGGATGTACGCGTCTGTTTCGTTTTTTTTCGAGATTTGTTGACAACTCGATTTTCCTTTTTTTTTTTTTTTTTTTAGGAGGCACTACTTCTACAGCGTCGTTTTATTTATTTATTTATTGCCTTTTCTTCTATTTCTACTATAAAATCTTGTATGGTCATGTATTGAACTCATTATTATACACAGCATGAATAATATAAAGTACAAATTTATTGATAAAGTCATTTTGGGTCCAAGGACGTCTAGTTGCATGCGCTGGTGCTGCAAGATGGATAACAAAAGCTACCCATTTTCGAAACTCCTCAACCCCTCAGTTGCAGACCGAGGTGCAGACACCCTGCCTCCACTCTGGGCCCAAGATTAATCGACTTCATTATTATTTCCTACACTTTTTCGTACATAGAGGGCTGCTAAAGAGAGGTAGCTCATCTTCGTTTAACACAGGGGTTCCCTAACTTTTCAGCTCATCGACCCCCTGGTAAAGTTTAAGATTTTCTATAGACCCCCAAACTATTAATTCACGAATTATGTCAGTTTATTATTATTATTGTTGTTGTTATTGTTATTAATGCTAGTAATATTCTTATTATTATAGTTGTTATTGTCATTATACTTATTATTAACATTTGTTATTATTATTACTATTATTATTATAATTTTTATTATTATTATAATTTTAGTTATCAATAGTGTTATTATCATTATTTTGATCCGTTATAAAAGGGCTAAATGGCAACATTCATCAAGGCGACGGCGTTCCAATAATTATACAGACATTTTCACATATACATAAGCATAAGTTTTAAAATGAATATTTATAATTTACCAATAGCTTTAAGAGTTATACTATATATTCTTTATTATAATACTATAAGTAATAATTATTCAAGCCAATAATATTACACAAGCTCGTCATTTTGATGTTCATTCACGATGTGGTTGTGTGTGATTCTCCCTACTTACACAGAATGGGGAGGATTTTCGACTCAGAGTGAACTGACATGGTTTTTCTTTGATTTTAGATATAAGTTGGTTGATTATTCTCACTCTTTCAGTACGGGAAGAGAACAGGATTATTTCATGCTAACCATCTAATTTTAAAGACTGCCTTTCGACCCCATAGTAATTTACTGACCCCTTTCGACCCTGTAGCAACTACTGGCCCCCTTTCAACCCCTGGGGGTCGATATAAGAACATAAGAAATAAAGGAGACTGCAAAAGACCATAAGGCCTACACTAGGCAGCTCCGTATCCATCACCACCTGTCGTCCCCATCCATAAAGTTGTCTAATCGTTTTTTAAAACAACTGATAGTTTCAGCGCTTACTAAGTTTATTCCATTCATCGACCACCCTATTCTTAAATCTAAAATTTGTCCAGTTTATAACCATTACTGCGAGTCCTGCCCTGTTGTTTTATTATGATGACCTTGTTTGCATCACCCTTGTTATAGCCTTTGATCCACTTGAACACTTCTATTAGATCACCCCGCACTCTGCGTCTTTCCAGAGAGTGTAAGTTTAGGTGCCTAAGCCTCTCTTCGTAAGGCAAATTTTCGAGTCCTTGTATCATTTTGGTCATTCTTCTCTGTACTGATTCTAGTGAATTTATGTCCATTCTGTAGGACGGAGACCAAAACTGTACCGCATAGTCAAGGATGGGTCTAACTATCGCTAGATAGAGTTTAATAATTACCTCTGCACTTCTATTCGTTACCGTCCTAGCAATGAAGCCTAATGCTCTGTTTGCTTTATTTCTGGCGCTAATGCACTGCTTCCTGGTTTTAAGGTCCGGACTCACCAGAACTCCCAAGTCCCTCTCGCACTCAGATTTTTCTAAAAACGTGTCATCTAAGTTGTATCTATTTTCGGGGTTGTGTAGCCCTACGTTTAACACGCTACACTTAGAGATATTGAAGTTCATTTGCCATTTCACCGACCATGTTAACAGAATCTGGGCGTCTTCTCCTGACCTAATTAGGCGTCCTATTTTAGTGTCGTCCGCAAACTTACTAACATCACTATTTAACCCATCGTCTAAGTCGTTTATATACATAATGAACAATAAGGGACCCAAAACCGAGCCCTGGGGGACCCCGCTAGTAACATTGCCCCACCTAGATTTTATTCCATTTATGGTGACCCGCTGTTTTCTGTTACTAATCCAAGCTCTAATCCATTCTAACACTTTTCCTCCTATGCCATGGGCTTTGATTTTATTTAGTAGTCTCTGGTGTGGCACTTTGTCGAACGCTTTGCTAAAGTCAAGGTAAATAACATAGTAATTTTCATTGTTGTCTGACGCCTTATATACCTTAGTGTAAAAGGATAGAAGATTAGTCACGCATGACTTACCTTTGGAGAAACCATGCTGTGAATCACGAATTAAATTATGCCCTTCAATGTGTTCTCCGAGTCTATTTACTATTATTGATTCAAGCATTTTTCCTATAACCGATGTCAAACTGATTGGCCTGTAGTTGCATATGGTCGATCTATCTCCCTTCTTAAAAACAGGAACAACGTTTGCCTGCCTCCAAGCAGTTGGAACAGAACCAGTGTCTACCGATTTATTGAATATTTCAGTTAACTGGTCGCAGATTTCAAATTTACACTCTTTAAGCATTCTTGGAAAAATTTCGTCCGGACCCGGAGATTTTGTAGCTTTAAGTCTGTCAATCTGCTTGATAACTTCTTCTTTACTAATGCTGATATTAGTTAGGCTATTTTCTTCATCCCCTCTGAAAATCGGATCGCAGTCAGGTACTTTATCTAACCTCTCATTAGTAAACACCGATAGAAAATAGTTGTTAAACTCCTCACTCATTTTTTCTTCCGATTCTATCATGACATTTTCATCGTTTTTAATTGGTCCTATTCTTTCTTTATTTTTTGTTCTATAGAGGTGAAAGAAACCCTTTGGGTTGGATTTTGCTTGACTGGCAACCTTGATTTCATAATTACGTTTCGCTGAACGTGTATTCCTTTTAACCAGCTTTGCCATTTCGTTATATCTTGATCTAAGGTGTGATTCCCCGTTTTTCATTTTTACGTAAAGTCCTCTTTTAATTCCGATCTCATGTTTCAATCTGTCCGTCATCCATTTGGGAGTATTACTATTTTTCCGTATTGACTTTAGGGGGATAAATGTGTTTTGTGCATTAATAATTAGATCTGCCAGATTGCTATACATCTCATCCAAAGTACTGACCTGATTTTTGGGCCGTCGCCCCGAATCGACCTGACCCAAGGCACGCGCATCACTCTCTTTGACCCAGACCTGACCTAAGGTATGCGTATTTCTCTCCTTGACCCAGACCTGACCCAAGGTACGCGTATCCTCCTTGACCCACTTCTGACTATCAGCAATCTACTGACCCCCTTTCGACCTATTGGCTATTTGTCGACCCCTGGGGGTCGATATCGACCACTTTGGGAACCCCTGGTTTAATACGTTCAGTCAGTGACCAAGAAACTATCCCAGATCAAAGGATTACAAAGGAGGAGCATGCCGACAGGAGACCTTTTGGTCCATAACTAGGTCAGACGCAAAATAATAATAATAATAATAATAATTAAATAAATAAATAAAAATTATAGTATCATGAATAATAAATAGAATAAATAAATATGTAAAGTTAAATAATAAATAGAATAAATAAATATGTAAAGTTAAATAATAAATAAACAGGGAAATAGTAAATAATAATAGACAGACAAATAATGATAAATGATAATTGAATAATAATAAACAGACAAATAATAACAAACAAATAAATAGATAATATAAAACAAATGGCAAATTTTCTCTCCAGGGAGAGCTGTGATTCACCATGGACTTGCATCACGTGTTGGACTCGTGATCGACAGCTGTTACCCTTCCGGATGAGAGCTCAGATATGACCGATCTGTGGATATTGCTGTGACCTTACATGCACACACACCCACACCTAAACCTAACTCACTGCCCACGACTTGAAGTAACGTCTCGCAGCGCAGCGATACTGAAATTATTTCACCCCTGGGAGGGATTCGAACTAGGACCGCTGGAGTAGCATTTGCAAACGCTACCACTGGGCTGTCAAGCCTGTAGGAAGGCCCAAGTGCTGTTGTCAGTCACTGTGGTACTACAGCTTCTCCACTTCGTTAAACTTGAGGCAATCTATCTATATACCATTATACCAGGGGTTTCTTCCCCCTTATATAGGAGGTAGCCATTCAAGGCATACACCCACTCCTACTCATTTCACTCATGTCCACCATCCTTGTTTCCCTCTCATCTTAGCTCCTCATGGATGAAAGGTCATCCCTGTCTCCTGCCCACTGCCTGGGTCAGAAAATGCAGCAATACACACTACATCCACAGCAGGGCTGCTTCACTTATATGCCCACCTTCTCTTCTTGTCCCCTCTTGTGGGAAATAGAGATGGGATAGAAATCCCCTTGAACTGCATCAAAATATCATCCATACACAGCCATTCTCCACTCGCCCCTATCACTACCTTGCTCAAAACCCCTTTCACCTCATCCATCCATTTCATCCTCAGTCGTCCCCTCAAGTTCACTCCATTCACCTCTGCTTTCCACACCTCATTTGCTAATCTTTTTTCATTCTTTCCCTATGCCCAAACCATCCCAATATGCTTTCATCAGCCCATCTCCTTTTCCATCCCTGCTCTCATCCTAATTTCTTTATCCAACCTTGTAACCCCTATCATACTCGCACACCTTTAGATTTCTCATTTCTGCCTCTCTTCAATTTCAAGTCTCTGTCCCATATAGTGTCGTAGGCACAATCACCCCCTTTGCTTCCATTTCCAGATGCCTATTTCTCACGACACTTTTCAGTCCCTCCCAAAAACATTTACTTGTTTCTCTCAATCTACAGTTTACCTTCACCACCACCACTCCTTTCTTGCCACATGCCACCCAAATACTTAAAACTATCCACTTCCTCCAGCCTCTCCTTTAAGACCCACTTCCAACTTCCTGCTTTCTCTTTGTGCATCTCATCACCTCACTTTTACCTTAACTTTTTCCTATAGTATACCTTCCCAAACTCAATCACTAACTGCCTTAATTCCTCCTCTGACCCTGTCACAAGCACAGTGTCATCTGCAAACAACAACTGGCTCACTTCCCACTTCTCCCCATTATCTCAAACCATCTTCAATCCCCTGCCCATCACCCTCGCATTTATCTCCTATACCACCCCATCCATGTACACATTGAACAACCATAGCAACATGACCCAGCACCGACATGGCTGCACCTTTACCTCAAATCACTCGCACTCTATTCTTTACAACCTCCCATACTTCTCAGGTTCTTCGGGTATTCCTTCATTTAAATTGTTTACTCTTAGCACCTCTCTAACTTTCACCTTTTTCCACCTATCCTTCACTCTCAGTTTCTCTTCTAAAAAATTATCTAACATTCCCCCACTCTCTCCTCTAAGAACATGGACATTCAGAACTCTTCCTATCCTTCCTTTGAAACTTGAGGCAAGTTATTATTACAATAAACTCCGATTCATCCACATGTGGGCAGGAAACAGGGATGACCCTTCATCCATGAGGAGCTAAAATGAGAGGGAAACATGGGTGGTGAACAAGAGTGAAATGGATGGGAGTGGGTGCATATCCTGACTGGCTTGCTCCCCTATATGGGGTAAGAGGACCTTGGTATATAGATAGATGGATAACGTTTGATTAAATTTTTGCTTGTTTATTAGGGCATTATTTTTTTCTCAGTACTTTTGGTGGTGGTTGGGGGGGTTGCTAATGATTTCTTTTTCGGAGATGAGGGGTCTCCCTGCCATGTCTATGAGCCATATGCAAGATGTGGGACATGTCTAGTTGAGTCTGGTCTCCCCTATTTAAAGAAAAATTAATGTATTTTCTAAAATTTTCATATAGGTAAGTATGAATAAAATATCTCTTGTGTAAATATTTATTGAAACCAAATCCCACTGATACCTATTATCAAGTCATGTATAAAAAAGTAAATTTTGGTTACATGCATTTCTCCAATTCCCTTGTAATATCGGAAAATTATAGTTTCCAATGGAAACCATAGTCTATTACATATCTTTCATCATAAAACAACTTTTATAAATCTAACATTTTTACAAAGTCCTCTGTAAGGGGCATCGTTGTAGCCTTTTGATGGGAGGAGTTTGTGACGTTAAACCAAATCCAACATTTTTCAGAAATACCTATAATAACACAATTTAAACTTTCACATATAGAAAGGGGGATTTCATTTCCCCGATTTCTAAGACTTTCACAATTCTATGGAAATGAAAAATTCTCTAAATGGTAGCCTTATACAACTTCCATTTTGAGAAGCCCCAGATGGCTTAGTGATATTGCACTCACTTCACGTATTGATTGATCTAAGTTCAAATCCTGGGGAGAGGCACCACAATGTTTGTGCCTTGTCAGAATCACTTGATGCCTTGTTTAGGCAATACATAAACAAACAATGCCCAATACATGCACATTCTCCCTTTACATTAAAGCTTTCTGTGTATTTACCCAGATATGCAGCAAGTCCAACACCTTCTTACTACATGCACATTTAAACCCTTATACTAAAATTTTGTGCATAATTCACCATCATCCCTGAGATCTTCCCGGACATTCACAACTCAAGTGGGGGCTGTCCATTGCACAGTACAACAGGTTACAATAAACTAACTCCCATTTTGAAGAAAGACTCTGCAAATACAGAGGTTGTAGATCCTTGAACATACCTCTTTATCAGCCTCAAATTTAATAAAGGCCACGAAAAATAAATGAGCACAACATATTTATATCAGGAAGGGTATGATGGCTTGTCGCTTCAGAGGATAATCCTTAAAAGTTTCTTTGTACCACTGGTGATTCAGTATAGCTATATTTACCTGTATAAAATATAAAAACAATAGATTAGTACATCCTAAAATCCATTCACATAGAGCATAAAATATTTACTTAAAGTATTGAAATTACATTTTGTTTGCAAACTATCTATTTTTAGTTGTTTGAATTACTTTTAATGCCATAGTAAATAAACTTTCAGAGGTAATCAAACTATTCAACTATTTTTTAGTGATGACTGAACTATTTTCAGCTATAGTTAGTTTTCAGAGACTAGTGAATCATGACTTTATTTATCATTTTGGTGAGTTAAAAAAAAAAAAAAAAAAAATACTGTAATCGAGTCATTTGCAGCCTTGGGATGGTCACTGATTGAGTGGCTGAGTGTGTCACTACTTGGGGCAGATGTCAAAAGAGGAGGCAGATCAAGTGTGCTTCAGCAAGTAATTTCATGGTAATGGCATATTACATTCTAGTCTGCTTCAACTCCTCTATAAGTAGGCATCACTATAACTTTGGAGTCTCCATTTCTGGAACATTTATTAACCCATTCAACTCCGATGACAAGATGTCTTGTCATTTGGTCAAATAAAACAAAAAATCATAAAACACCAAAATGTTTGATCAAACACCAGAAAAATATGACGTCAGTCCTCGCTTCGCTGCGAGCGAAGCGAGGACTGACGTCTTATTTTTCTGGTGTTTGATCAAACATTTTGGTGTTTTATGATTTTTTGTTTTATTTGACCAAATGACAAGACATCTTGTCATCGGAGTTGAATGGGTTAAGTTAAAAACCAATGGCCAGATCACCATCTCTCGAGGTACTGGGCTTGTTGCATAGACTAAGGGCCAGCGTGCAGGCCTGCACCCCATGTAACGGAAAGAAAAAGTGGAAGCTATGTTTCTGGGAGCTGGGTTTCTCCACCTGCTTCCAGGTGCCCCTTCCCTACATGTTCCCACACACAAGTGTTTATTTTGTGTACTAAAAGACTTACCTGGTTTACAACAACCCATGCAGTGACTACCATCCAGCCTGTGTGTCCAGAAAGGATGAATAGAAGGCTGACATACACAAAAATTTCTGCCAACATGTGGGGACAGGACACCCATTCAAAGCCCCCTCCGACTGGCATGCTATAGATGGACTTTTTTGTGCCATCCTCTGTTCCTGAATAATAAAATCAATAAGTAAGTCAAACCCATTATTAATTATTAAATGTAGTAAAAAAAAAAAAAAAAAAAAAAGTGGCACTACCAGTAAGTGAGGAGATAGGAAAGCATGTGGTGGAGTGCAAATTTCTTCAAGGTTAATGTGAATGAAGGTGAAACTGGGAGGGGAGATGTGGGTCTTTGTAAATGCATATGGGCCTGGTAGTGAGAAGAGTGGAGAAGAAAAGGAGACTTTAGATTTAAAGAGTACTTAGAGAGTTTTGGGAGGAATGTCAATGTAATGGTGTTGGGTGATCTTAATGCTAGAGTAGGGGATAAACCAATAGGTGTAGTGGTTGGAAAGTTTGGGGTGTCAGGTAAAATTTATAGTGGGGAGTTGACTGTGGAGATGTGTTTAGAGAGTTGATGATAGTTAGCACAGTGTTTAAGAAAAAAAGTCAATCATCAATACACATGGGAGAGGGTGGTGGATGGAAGGGTGATTGATAAGGCATTAATGGACTATGTAGTGGTATCCAAAAGAAGTGAAGGAAAAGTTTCATGTCCATATTCTTAGGGAGGAGAGTGGGGGAATATCAGATAATTTTTTAGTGAAAGGTAAGTTGAGACTGGAGGACAGGTGGAGAAAAAGGAAAAGGCTGGAAGGTAGATAGATGCTTAAACATTTTGAATGGGAAGGAAAAGGAGGAAGACTATCTGAGAGAAATGTGGGATGTAGTGAAGGATAGAGTAGAAGTAGGAGTGGAAGAGGAATGAGGGTGTTTCAAGGAGGGAGTGACAAATTGTGCAAAGATGGTATATGGAACAAAGAGGTTGGGAGGGAATAGAAAGGGTAGTGAGTGGTAGGATGATGAAGTGAAGAAGTGAGCATTCAGGGATTGGTTGCAAAGTAGGACAAGAGAGGTACAAAGAAAAACAAAGTTAAACAAAATATGAGATAAAGGAGGCAAAAAGGAGAGCAGATGTAAAATGGGGGAGTATGACAGAAAATTTTGAAAGTAATAAAAAATATTTTGAAAGAAGTTACCCCTGGGGTTCCACCCAGCCATGCCCAAAGGCTTATGTTAAAATACTTATACTATAGTGAGGCTGTTTAATGTGTGTCTAAGGCAGGGTAGAGTAGACGACTGCCTGTATAGTTCCACTTTACAAATGAAAAGGGGATAATTGTGACTAGTAGTTTTAGAGGGATCATTTTGTTGAGAGTAGTTGGGAAGGCTTATGGGAGGGTTTCAATTGAGAGGATTAGGAAAGGAACAGAGGGAGTAATTGGTGAGGAGCATAGTGGGATTTGGAAAGGTAGGGGTTGTGTGGATCAGATGTTTTGCTCCAGCAGATACATGAGAAAGCTTTAGCAAAAGGTAAGGCTGTTTTGTGGGCTTTTATGGATTTGGAAAAGGCTTAGGACAGGGTAAACAGAGAGGCATTGTGTACTGCAGATATATGGGATTGGAGGAAAGCTGTTAAGGGCAGTCAGTTTTTACGAGAGTAATAGAGCCTGTGTTAGAATTGGGAATGGAGAGAGCGAGTGGTTTGAGGTAAAGATGGGGCTGCATCAGGGATGTGTCATGTCACTATGGCTGTTCCATGTGTACATGGGAGGGGTGGTGCAGGAGGTAAATGTGAGAGTAATGGGCAGGGGGGTAGAGATTGTTAAAGAAAGTGGAGAAAAGTGGGAGGTGAGGCAGCTGTTGTTTACTCATGACAGTGCACTTGTGCTAGTGTCAGAGGGTAAATTGGTGATGGAGTTTGTCAAGGTATGCGATAGGAGAAAGTTGAAGGTAAATGTGGGTAATCATTATGTTCATGTGAGAGTGAAATGGGTGTGAGTGGGTACTTGCCTTTTGATTTGGCTACCTCCCTTCTAAAGGGGAAAAAGCCCTTGGTATATAGATAGAAATGTGGGTAAAAGGTGCTGAGATGTAAAAGGGGAGAGGATGGCAAAGAGTTGGAAGTAAGTCTCGCAGGAAAGAGGCTGAAAGAAGTGGACATTTTTAGGTATTTGTGGTCACATGTGTCAGGAAAGGGAGGAGTGGAGATGGAGATGAATTGGAGGTTGAGAGAAGCAAGTAAATGCCTTGGGGGATTAAAAAGTGTCATAAGAATTAGGCATTTGGGAATAGATGCAAAGAGGAAATTATATGGAGGGGTGACTGTGCCAAGAACACTATGGGTTGGAGATTTAGAATTTAAGAGAGGCGGAGAGGAGAAGTATATATCTGAGATGAAATGTCTGAGAATTATGGTTGGGGTTGCAAGGATGGATAGAGTGTGAGACGAGGTGGGGAGGAGGGTGGGAAAGGAGATGGCAGATAGGCGTGATGAGAGGACTGGGATGGCTTGGACACATGGAAAGATTAAGTGAAGAAAGATTAGTAAAAGAGGTGCGGAAAGGAGAGGTGGGTGGAATAAAGTTAGGGAATGACTGAGGATGAGATGGATGGATGGGGTGAAAGGGGCTTTGAGCAAAGGAGGAATGGCTGTTGAGCACGGAAGAGATGGGGCAGGGATGGGGGGGGGGAGAAGAGAGTGGTTGTGTGTGAATGATATTTTGATGCAGCCTGAAGGGATTTCTCCTTGTCTTCTCTATTTTCCATATGAGGGGACAGAGAGGAGGGGAGGCACCACTGATTAAATGAAGCAGTCTTGGTGTGGATGTACTGTGTCATACTGCATTGCTTCTGCCCCAGGGTAGTGGGTGGGAGACAAGGATGATCCTTCATCCCTGGCTACTTCCCTTATAAGGGGTAAAAAGCCCTTGATATATAGATAAATTAAATTGTATACATCATCTAATTTTCTTTCATCTGAATGACAACATTTCCTACCTGGGCACACTTTGCGAAGACTTGCAAGCCGCCTCAGACTATCATGTTGAAAAATGATGGCTGCAATGAAGATTACAATTCCAATCCAAATATTTGTGCTTAGTGGAGTAAATGATGGCAATTGGTCTGTAAGGATTAGAACACATAGTAATTATGATTAGTACAGATTATAGTTTTTTTTTCCCCAAAATTCATAAAAAAAAATAAAAATAAAAAAAAATGAGTCAATTACACAAGTGAAATGAGTAAAATTCTAAGCACAAGATATTTCAGTTCAGAATTACTAGGATTTATCCAGTCGGTACAAAATATCTTGAGAACCATGACCGGTAAGCTATGTGAAGCACCAGGCAATAGCAAAAGCTAAGCTTATGGTTATGTAGAAATGATTAGTTATCATTTGTTTTCAACCAGAACTTGGAAATGTAATTGCACTGTAAAGTTTGACAATTTCACAAATATAAAGCCTATATGATGCTTATGAGCCCTCACTAGCCTTACCTGTGTTGTTCAAGCTTGGATCTGCACTTAACAATGTGACAAGAACTCCTATGTAATGAACATATCCAACAATATACAAGACTGCATTCATCGTTGCTGAGCTTGATTTGCTTACAAACAGGTTTTCATATAATCTTCTATACATATGTAGAGTAAAAAGAATGTTGGCTACAACTATACTGGTAGCATCTACTGCTGGAAGAAAAGAATATAACATAATCTAGTTATGTATCAGAAAGCCCTTAATGCATACTGTATGTGCATGAGTTATCAATTAGGCACATGGACATATAAAAAATATTTATACAAAAATTCAATCTCCAATGTGTATGTATTCAAATTTTATTTTATTAATCATTATTTTTGTTACTGGAAAAAAGTTCATAACGAACCTGAAACCCGTTTAGGGGTGGTCAAATAGTCCAAACATGTGCTGATCCAATGTGTACCTGGTTTCCCTTGACTAAGTCTTTGCCACAAAAGAACATTAAGCACAGTTATAAGACAGCTTCCAAATATGTAAAAATGCACAAACCATCTGAAATTGGAGGGAGAGAAAAAAATATATATATATAAAAAATAAATAAATAAATAAAATAAATAAATGAATAAAAACTCACCATGGGCATACAGTGAAATAAGAATGGGGGGAGACTATAAGAGACCATAGGGCCTACATTAGCCAGTTCTGTGTCCATTACCATCTACCATTCCTTTCCATAAAGTTATCTAATAATCTCTTAAAACAATCCATTGCTTCAGTACTCATTATATAGTTACTAAGTCTATTCCATTTGTTATCCACTCGGTTGGTAAACCAGTTCTTGCCTATTTCCTTCTTGTCCATCACCACAGGAGTATAGAAAATAGTGGTGTCCCAGGAGTGGTATATATATGCATATACCAAAGACCTCTTCTTTATATGGGGATGGCAAAGTCAAAGGACACACTGCATATACATTAAAACCCATTCAGTGCCTCTCGCATCTCAGCACTTCATATATAGTAAACCCTTGATATAATGGATCTCGATATACCGGACATCGGATATGACGGACAAAAATCTGACTGGACAAACCCTTGCTATAAAGGATGAAAATCCGTTATAGTGAGGAATCCTCAGTTATAACAGATCTTCGGATATAATGACAGATCCCTGTTCCCATATTGTCTGTTATATCAAGGGTTTACTGTACCTATTGAATGTGAGGTTATCCCTGTAACCCACTACACTGCTTGGGTCAAAGGCAATGCAGTGAGGTACAGTATTTCCACAACAGAGCCTGACAGCTAGAGTAGGTGTTACCCCCACCATTTCATCTTAAGGTGACCCGCCCTCCTTATCAGTTCATAATAATTCATGTATCCTTTCAGTCATTCATACCATACATGCATACATATATCAAATGCTTTTTCCCCCTTACAATGAAGGTAGCCATAGTCAACTTGGCATAAATCCACTCCCACATACTCCACTCCCATTCACCCCTCCCTCCCTCTTTTCTTGGCTCCTCCTGGATGATGGGTCATCCATTGCATATTACCCACTGTCCTGGGCCAGAAGCAATGCAACAAGACAGCATATCCACAGCAAGGCCACTTCATTTAATCAATGACTCCCCTCTCTGTCCCCTCATGAAGAAAAAGAGAAGACATGGAGAAATCCCTTTGTGCTGTGTCAAAATATCATTCACACATAGTCCCTCACCACCACTCCACATCCCCCACCCACTCCCTTCCATGCATCACAGCATCATCTATACACAACCAACCTCCACTCACCTCTATCTTCTCCTTTCCTTCCTCAACAGACATTCCACTCTTTCCCAATGCCCCTTTCACCCCCATCCATCCATCTAATCCTTGGTTGCCCCCTCATGTTCACTCCTTCCACCTCTGCCTTGCACACCTCTTTTACTAATCTTATTTCACTCATTCTTTCCATGTGTCAAAACCATCTCAATACTCTTTCATCAACCCTATCTCCCTACTCCTTTTTCACCCCTGCTCTCCTCCTCACCTCCTCATTTCTCATTCTATCCAACCTAGTAACCCCTACCCTGCTTCTCAGGCATTTCATCTCAAACACATTTAATTTTTCCTTTCTTATGTTCCATGTTTCTGCCCCATACAGTGCTGTCGGCACAATCGCCCCTTCATACAATCTCCTCTTAGCATCCATTCCCAAATGTCTATTTCTTATTACACTTTTTAATCCTTCAAGGCATTTTCTTGCTTTTCTCAATCTACATTCTACCTCCACCTCCACTCCTCCCTTTCTCGCCACATTTGCCCCCAAGTATCTAAAGCTATCCATTTCCTCCAGTTCCTCTCCCTCAATACTCACTTCCAATTCGTTGCCATCCTCTTCCCTTGTATATCTCATCACCTTACTTTTACCCACATTTATCTTCAACTTCCTTCTTTCACACACCCTTCCAAACTCCGTCACCAACTTCCCCAATCCTTCCTCTGATCCTGCTATAAGAGCAGTGTCGTCAGTAAATAACAACTGGCCCACCTCCCACCTCTCTCCGATCTCCCTAGCCCACCACCCTTGCACTCACATCTCATACCACAACATCCATGTATAAATTTTATAATCTTTTATAATCTTGCATAGTCTTTTAATGTGTGTGGATGTGGTACACATGAGAGTAAAAGGAAAGAGATAGGTAGTATGTTTGTGAGAAGATGGATGTGTTGGCATTGAGCGAAACTATGTTGAAAGAAAGGGGCGAAATTGAATTTGGGAGTGTAGCTGGGTGTCAGGAGTGAGAAGATGAGGGAGAGGAGTGGCTATACTAGTAAATGAAGAGATAGGTAAACATGTGGTGGAGTGAAAAAAGATTTCTTCAAGGTTAATGTGAATAAAGGTGAAACTGGGAAGGGAGCTGTGGGTCTTTGTAAGTGCATATGGGCCTGGTAGTGAGAAGAGTGTAGAAGAAAAGGAGGCTTTTTAGATATATTTAAACAAGTGCATAGAGGGTTTAAGGAGAAATGTCAATGTAGTGGTATTGGGAGATCTCAATGCTAGGGTAGGAGATGAACCAATAGAAGGAGAGGTTGGAAAGAGTGTAGTGCCAGGAAAAAATTGTAGCAGAGAGATGATGGTGATGTGTCTAGAGCATAGATGATAGTAATACAGAGTTTAGGAAGAAAGTCAAGCATAAGTACATATGGAAGAGGGTGGTGGATGAAAGGGTGCTTTTTTTATGTTATCCTTGGCATTTGTAATTGTTATTTTGAATTATGTGTTCTTTTCCTTATCTGTACTTCATGTATATTGATTCAATGCCAAATAAAGTACTACTACTACTTAATGGACTATAATGTGGTAACCAGAGGTGTAGGAAGAGGTTTGGATGTGCATGTTCTTGGGGGAGACAGTGGGGGACTATTAAATAATTTTTTGGTGGAAGGTAAGTTGAGAGTGGAGTATAGATAGAGAAAGAGGAGAGGGACAGAAGGTAAGGTGCTTAAAATAAACGGCATGAATGAGAAGGAAGGGGAGGAGTACAAGAAGCTGAGAGAGGAGTGGGAGGGAGTGAAGGATGGAGTAGAACTAGGAGTGGGGAAGTCGCAAAGTATGCATAAATGGTGTGTGAAATAAGGATGACAGGAGGAGATAGAAGGGTGGGTAGTGAGTGGTGGGATGAGGGAAAGAAGTTTGTGGAAGAGAAGAAACGAGCATTCACAGATTGGTTGCAAAATAGGACAAGAGAGTCATGAGAGGTAAAAGAAAAGTAAAGCATAAGATACAGGAGGCAAAAAGGAGAGATGTGAAGTGGGGTAACAGTAGGACAAAAATTTTTGAAAGTAACAAAAAGATGTTTTGGAAGGGAATTAAAAGAGGATGGGGAGGAGAATCGGGTGTAGGGGAAAAAGTGAAGGGTGCGGATGGAGAGATGATGATGGAGGAGATGGTAGTAGGAGGGTGGGTGGAGTATCTTAGGGAGTTACTGAATGTGAAGGAGGATAGGGAGGGAAAGGTGGTTACAGTGGGAGGCACTAAGAAAATGACAGTGATGAATGTATAGTCAAATTCAAAATGTGGCTTAGTATTACTCTTAGTACATAATGTATACTCTAGCACTGGCAAATTATCTAAATTTCAGCCTGTGGTGAAAAAATCAGTGTATGTACTTTTAAGTCCAATTGGGCACAAGATAAATCCCAGGAATTAAAAAGTAATCAAATTATAATATGGCATTGTCCCATAACTACTAAGTACTCCTATACTGAAACCCAGGAGTAATGCAATGATCTTGTTTATCTTTTATTCATTA
Source organism: Oratosquilla oratoria (assembly GCF_046742065.1). Lineage (NCBI taxonomy): Eukaryota > Metazoa > Arthropoda > Malacostraca > Stomatopoda > Squillidae > Oratosquilla > Oratosquilla oratoria. The sequence continues at coordinate 34,199,347 of NC_134819.1, read as the reverse complement.
TATATATTTTGACTGTCTAAATACTTGGTTCTTGAGTTTATTAACAGCCCTTTCTGTTGAGTGACAAATATGATCATTTTGTTCTGGCTAATACCTTATCTAATTAATTTGAAGGAGAATGAAAAATTCTTAAACTCCTTCACCCCTGTGACACCAATTAGTTTGGATAAATTTGAGCAATCTGATTCAGTTGAGGGCAATACTGAGCCCACTATTAATGGGATTGCAAAAACAAATCAATTACTTTAACTTACTTCTTTGGAACCTCCAGTATGGTCATGTACCATACCTTGTTATACCTCTCCCCCATCTTGCCATAATGGACTAACTGGAGAAACCATTTTGGGGCTATGCTCTGGAGAACATTGACTACTGTTCCCCCAGCAAGTACTGAGATCATGAAGATAACAAACACGGTCACAATCCAATTCACTTCCAGGATCACTTCATTTAAAGAATCCATGTTGAAAATATTTAGCCAAGTTGAACGTTCTTCCATTATTTCTCACTTATTTGTTTCAATGTGAATGCCTACTTCGTACAGTTCCTTCTTCACAATAAACTCTGGGAGTTTTGCTTTTATTTTTGGTTTGCAGGTATATGACAATCTAGATAATTGCTTAGTTTATGTTACTTTATCTGGAAAAAAGGAAAAGATTGCATTAGTTCAATATCAGCAGGATATATATAGATAATTCTGTTACATGCTTACAAGTTGAGGTTGATCAATGACTGGTCTTTCAATGATGATCTTTATTGATTATTGTGACACATGCACCCTAACCATAATGAGTGGACAAATAGTAGACTGAATGAAGAAAGTGGGAAGGAACTAACAAGGAAAGGGTGGAAGCAAGATAAAAGAGACAGAAAGATGGTGGGAATTAAGTTGTATTTAATTGGTGATAACTACTGCTTCTACAATTTAAGACAGTATTGTCCTGAAGAGATGGGGGTCATAGAGGTGGTAAGGGAGAAATGTAAAGAATATGCCAGAAAGAAGGGACAGTGCGAGTGATCAGTATTTTTCTTCGTGTGGATAGAGAAGCAGAGGCTGAGATACACAAATGTGAGAGAGAGAGATAGAGAGGCAGGTGGGGGGCAGTGTGGTCATTATGAATGATTAATACACACATCATGCTATGTCTTGTGACACTGGCTCTGACCCAGGGCAGTGGACAAGGTGCAGAGATGACCCATCATCCAGGAGGTGCTAAGATAAGAGGGAGGGTGGAGGGGAGTGGAGTGTATTTAGGGATGGAATGGGTGGGAAAGGTTTTATGCCTTTTTCTTTTTCGCTACCTCCCTTGTAATGCACCATCATGAGTTTAGAATTCTTTAGTTGAAATCTTATAGTTACAAATATTCTCAGTACATTATTATTTTTTTCCTTATAATGTTCAAGGTAATAGAAGGAATACCATTCCTCATAATGTTCTACCATTGGAGTGCTAGCAATACAGGTAAATGAGGCTTATGAATTACAATTATAAGGGGAAGTAGATTACAGATCAGGTTACAGTTATATGGGAAGCAGAAAATATAGGAAGAGGTAGTTCGTTACACATTGTCTTGTACATGAGCCCACTTGAGGTTACAAGCACACACTATTGTATAACAGTCTAAAGAGTGCTTGATTGTCTCTGTTGCCAGATGTATAGCATCCAATATGCATCCTACACCTCCCTTCCCCCTTCAAGCTAACTTGTTCAGCTTTTTGCCAGTCTTGGCTGTGAGGTGGCTGGAACAGCGAGGATTTGGTGCTTGGGGCTCATCTACAACAGATGCAGGGTCATGTATGGTAAACACTGGCAGTTGTAAGTGCTGTCAGTTATGCCATAGGAGACAGACATTCAGCAGGTGAATGTGGTGACACCATGACCTGTCATGCTCTATTTAATCAAGTTAAAAAAAATTACAAATAAAAAAGCCACCAGTGTCAGTTGAGCAATATGTAGAACTGATGGTAAATTAATGAGCTTTGTTTAAAAATTGTAAAACAGAATAAAAACATTAGATCTCTGTATAGTTGGACAACACCAACCTGGAAGGATTAAGGTAAATCAGCTGAGGTCACTGTGATCATAGGTTGTCTAATCTGGTATAACTATTTTGAACAGGTGTTTGGTGTGGTCATATTGAAATGACCTGTCTACATATAGTATACAATCTTATTCCTCTCTATAGTATGCTAGTATTCCTGAAGACAGTGTGAATAGTGGAAATCTAGGAGCTCAAAAATGCATGGTTAAAAAATCTGCTAAAATGAGCTCATGTATACCAAAAAATGTCAGTCGCAAAATGTGATTTTTCATGTATATGTAATGCCATCATATATAGTGTTGTAAATATATGTACACATCATGTATTGCCAGTCAATAACTTGTTTAAAAGAGGGGAATGTCTGTTGAGGAAGGACGGGAGAGGACAGAAGACGGGTGAATGGAGAATGGTTGTATATGGATGATGTTGTGATGCATGAGGTGGAATGGGGGGGTGAGGTAGTATGTGTGAGCAAAATTTGACGCAGCCCGAAGGGATTTCTCCCCGTCTTCTCCTTTTATGCAATGGGGGGATGGAGAGGGGGGGTCGCTGATTTAATGAAGCGGCCTTGCTGTGGATGTGCTGTGTCTTGCGACACTGCTTCTGACCCAGGGCAGTGGACAAGGTGCAGGGATGACCCGTCATCCAGGTGCTAAGATAAGAGGGAGGGTGGAGGGGTGTGGAGTGTATTCAGGGATGGAATGGGTGGGAATGATTTTATGCCTTTTCCTTTTTGATTGATTTGATTTATGGAATTTTTGGCTAGAAGGCCAAGCGCCGGAGCCGGTAGGCCATTCAGCGCCTTTTCCTTTTTGGCTACCTCCCTTGTAAGGGGGAAAAACCCTTGGTGTATGTATGTTTTAATACTTTGTTTTTGGTACTTAAATAAATTGCGAATTTCTTTCCTAGTCAAAACTGTATTTTTCTGTCATTTTTTCAACGACTTTTTTATCAATGTGACCTTTTTTTCCTAGCCAAAATTTTTTCCTTTTTCTGTGACTTTATTACTGGCCACAGCACTATCGCTGTACCCATTTTGTTCCAGAGCTTGGATATGGGGTCCTGTAATCAAAACCTACTGGCTGACATGAATAGTGGGTGGTGCAGGTCTTGTGCCTGCTGTACTGTACAGTAGTCACACTTGTTGGCTTTAATCTGCCATTCCAGCCTATATGACGCAGGGTGTGCTAACACGTACGTACAGAGGACACCCACACAAAATTTGAGCTGGGGAAAGACTGATGTGGTTCGGGGTCTTCCATATCTCAAGCAGGACTCAGTCAAACTCCTCACAGTTGAAGTTGCCAATGGAGCAACCTTCATAAGGTATTTGACCACTGCTTCGGTATGGCCATTTGATTGTGGGTATTGGGGTGATGTCACCGGAGGTTTGACTCCCCAGTGTGTCAGGAACTTGTTGAAGTTGTGACTCGTAAACTGGGGTTCTGCATCAGTCCTAAGGCATGTGGGGATGCCTGAGTTGTGGAAGTAGCTCCTGAAGTGGGGTATTGTGGCTGCAGCAGAAGTGTCCCTGCTGCTTGGGAACATGATGGGTCACCCTGACAGATGGTCACTGATGATACGGAATTCCTTCACTGCCACTGAGAATTGGTTGGCTGACACTGTCTGAAACAGTCTTGTTGGGTTGCCGTCATTCAAATGTTCCCCCATCTGCTGGCTTGGCAGTAGTGTCTGGTATACGTCACAGGCACTCACAACGTTCGTGATGTTGACATTGATGCCTGGCCAGGATACTGTCTGCCGTGCTTGGTAATTGTTGGTCTCAATTACATGATGGCTATCATGCAGGCATGTCAGCAAAGACTTGTGCAGTGCTACGGGTAGTACAACTCATGGACCATGAGGCAATAGGTTAATGTTGCAGCAGAGCTCATTGCAAATCTTCCAAAAGGGTAGGAGTGACAAATGGAGGTTGCATCGATGGCTGGGAGAGCTGTGCCGTACACTTTCAAGCAGCCTGGTGTACTTCTCACCTACACATGCTTACTGCTGAGGTTCCTCCATCCTAATGTCTCCTGTTGTGGTCAGTGTACTGGGCTTAGTGAGTGACTGTATGGCTCTAAGTGGAACCACAGCCTTGACAGAGATATTATGTAGCATGTCGTCATTGATTGCTGCTTGGGTGGTCGACTGGGTTATAGGACAGTGTCAGGAATGCACAGCATTTTTGCCTGCATGTCATTGTCCTGTGAACACATATGGCGACAGTTTTTACTTGAGGTGCTGCAGATGAAGGTTCTCCACAGCGTCAAGGGTATATTGATTCAGAATAAGGACAAGCAAAGGAGTTAATAGTAAAGGCATTCTACATTAAATTCCCTAGCTCAAAATGTCCTCCAAAAAAAGGCAATGTCCTAGCCCTCTCTGAGAGGGGGAGTTCATAATGTTAAGCTGGATCAATATTCTTATGACTTCATTTCTTATTTTCTCTTAGCATTCTATGGCAGAAGACAAGAATATTGCCATGTTCCTCTGCATGTTGTAAGAGGTGACCAAATGGAACAGAGCTGGGAAATTATAGGCAACCTTTCCTTTTTTTCCCCACAAACGGTCAGGTCTTGAGTAAATTTTGACTTTACACCCTTCCTTTTACTGCATTGAGGCCTTTGTACTGTACTGTACTAAAGAAACTAGTTAGTGCTATTGCAATTCTTTAATACCTATATTTCTACATGAATCAAATCTTAAAACATATACATCCCATCTTAAAACATTCCAAATATACAAAAAGTATAAATTTAAAGCCTGTTTATATGTGGGATTGTGCCTTCAGTTGACAAGCAACTTACAAGTATAAAGGATTTGTCTTGTATAATATATACTGATAAATTCACTGTGTGCTCACTACTATCTATGGATCTGTCTACAAAAGCCCTGAGAAATTATGTATATCAGGAGTTAATATACATATTGGATTCATGGATGTTGTTTTTATCAATGTACGAAAATAGTAGTGGAAAATAACAGGTCATTAATATCAATGGTAAAAAATAATACAAATTCTGTGTAACTGCACACACACACACACAAACACACATAAATATATATATATATAGTTCACATATACATACACACCCACCCACACCAAAGGCATTCTCCCACTTACAATGGAAGTGTCAAGTCAAAGACCATATACACATTCAGATAATCCCATTACCAAACCACAAACTGAATTCAATAAAAGCATGATTCAAGGACGAACTGTGCATTTATCTATGTAACAAAATATACATACTAAAGGCCCTTTCCCCTTGTAAAGGGGTAGCTGAATCAGCACACACCCACAGCTTACACTATTAAAACCCATTCAATAATACAACAATACCAATATCACTGGTAAATAAGAATACATATACAATCATTTTGATCACCACTCATGAGCAATGATATATGAAATACTAAAAAGGGATCAGGCTTACGATATAAATCCTATCATATTTTTCTATGTCTATAACTAATTTTATATGACTGGTCTAATTGTTCATCATTTCTAACTATAAATATTTCTTTCATGTAAGTAATTTCATATGACTGTTCTACGTATAATTCATAACCATGAAAAATTATTTTTTTACAACCATCATCCTCTTCAGTACATAGTAGCATTTTTCCTTTTATTCCAGCTGCCTCTAGATTATCTTACTCATCTCCATGCTACTCTTCAATAGCAAGAGGGTTAGTCTACTTTACTGGAGTGTAACTGTAGCTTTGAGCTATGGTTACACTACAACCTTGGATGAAATACAACCGAATTGTTGGAATCCAACCATTCTGTTGACGAGTGTGATGCTTTACTCAAGTCCTTCTGTACCAATTACTTTCCTTTCATTCTGGCTGCCATCAGACTATTTTATTCACCTCTGTATTATCCCCATATTGGCAGTAATAGTAGTATTATCAGTAGAAGTAATAGTTGTAGTATTCAAAGTAGTGGTATTAAGTGTCAACAGGATAGAACATTGAGTAATGGAAGATCTCAATGCCTTCATGGACTCCTGTCATAGGTCCACCCTAAATATGCTGTGATTCACCATCATATTGGATCACATTCTGGATTTGTGAATAACAACTATTACCTCCAAGGTGAGAGCTCATGAGCTCATAGCCTGACCCATGGTTAATACTATGATCTTACACTACATATTTGTCTTGCTCAAGTGGGACAAAAGTGTATGTTGTATTGGAAGAGCTTTCATACCCTGAGCAGGACATAAACTTAATACCACAGAGTTGCAGCCTGTAATGCCACAACACTAACATGCAGTGTTCATATCTGCGTTATGTTTGTGCTCTGCAGTTTGATGATAGGCATGTCAGTATGTGATACAGTCTAGTAGTGTGGGCATGCATCATCTGTTATATTGTCTAATCTGTGTTGTTAAGTTTTGAGTGTTGTGTGATAGTCACACTAAATCTACTTAGTCGTACTCTATCTGTTCTGCGAGTATTTAGAAGTTTCTCTGTTTTGTGTAGAAGGTGGAGGATAGTCTCAAGAATTCTATTGGGCTCCAGAAGTTCAGTCTGTAAGTACAGTTTGTAAACATTTGTTTATATTGTGGTTGGATGGTGTTATACTGGTGTTCTGGAGTCTGTTAGATATGCTTAGTGTGGATAGTCTTTTGTATAATGTGTGGTGACAAAAACTGTCCCACACTAATAACACATAAGAGTCCAAATTTTCTTCCCACACAGATCTAAACAAAGGTCTTAGGACTGTTGCCAACCACTTGTGGGGCTGTAGATTTCCAGTTAGACACACTCAAGGCAACATTTATTATTACTATTATTTCCCATGCATGCATATACTGAAAAATTGTATATAAGGAAAATTAGCCTTATGGGACTGCTGGGTATGTTTTTCTTGTGTGATGTGGTTCATGTGTATTGTATATGTCTCTCTCTAAAACATAATTTATGAGCCACCAATTTGTGTTGTGCTGTGATGTGTTGTATGTCTTATTTATGTAGAGCAGTTGCAGAACAGTCAAAAGCCTTGCTTATGTCTTCTGTGGTACGTAGTATGCAGTATGATGGCATGTGGTTATTTCCATCCAGTAGGCATTAAGGTTATTTAGTGGTATTCTTGTGGAGTGGTGAGTATGGAAACTGCTGTATACGAGGTAGTTGGATAATGACAATAATAAATATTACACGAGTTTCCCCGACTGCAAACCCATGGAAACAAGTGGCCTCCAAAGTGGTTGGCAAAGTTCCTTAGGACCTCCCATAGATCTCACTGGAAAGAAATGGTGGACTGTTGTTTATGCTGTATTAATGTAGAGATGTTCCACTGTTACCTTCTCATAGGAGAAGTAGGAGTAGAATAGGTGATACTTATCAGCTCTCCTTGTGTGAAAAGGTGAAGGAAATACAGTAGAAGATGAGAAAGATCTTCTGGAGGCTGAAGGTTAGCTCATTAGGGCTGCACCTTCATGTGGAAATGTGTGTGTGTTGATGGGATTTTATGACAGGCAGCCAGGAGATTAATCTCTCAGATGCCTGTCTTGCAGGACCACCACTTACAGGTATCCATCGCTGATCTCAAAGAGAGTGGGACATGTGGGTTGACATAGATTAGGACAACTCTCTCCATTACCTTGGTAATGTGGGATTTAAGTCTTGGTCTGTGAGCTGACAGGAAATCAATATATGTGATGATATATTTCCTGAGCTGGTGTCCTGAGATACCAGTGTTTGATAAGATGGTAGGCTATTGCCCCTGGTGGTGGGACAAAGAGCTCTTCTGAGGGGTTTCCTCTTAAGCGCAAAAATGGATTGTGTTTAATCCTTTCTAGTGCCTCAGCTATTTCTTGTCGGGAGAACCACTTGGCATCTTGTAGCTCATTTGGGTCTATGGAAAGCTAAAAGAGAAGAAAAAAAGATATGTACATCCATATTGATCCTATCAGGATATACTAATATAAGCTAGGTAACAGAAAATATAATGATAGTAAATATGAGAGAAAGAGAGAAAGAGAGAGAGAGAGAGAGAGAGAATGTGTGTGTGTGTGTATTACCTCCACTGTAATAATACTAATACTAATAATAATAACAATTATAATAATAACACGGTAAACCTTTACTATACTGAAGCTCTTTATAATGAATTTTGGCTATATGAACCCTAGTAAGACCTACTGACCATTAGTCTGATATAATGAATAAAGCCGGTATATGCAGTGCACGGTTTTATATGGATGGTGGGCACATGGAAAATTTGAATGATTAAGTACATACAGTTCAATATGCGCAGAAAGTTCGATATAATAAAACCTTTGGATATGTTGAACTTTGGGCTTATTACACAAGAAGAAGAAGAAGAGTAAGAAGAGTAAGAAGAGTAAGAGTAAGAAGAAGAAGAGTAAGAAGAAGAAGAGTAAGAAGAAGAAGAAGAAGAAGAAGAAGAAGAAAAGAAGAAGAAGAAGGTGTGGGGAGGTGGAAGGAGTCCAATAAATGTAATAAATTCAACATACAATATTGGCTACAATCCATTCTTGAAAACTGTTCCAAAATTGATTTGGTTGAGGACTGAAACAAGTTTACTGATCTGCTGGATACAGCTTTAACAGGGTAATATTTTCCCACAAAACTTTGAATTTTGCATCATTCTCCATTTTCCTCTGGGCTGGTCGAGAACCGATATTTTGTATGACTATTGGACAAAATAAATTATTTTGGTTGAAAATGGACTGTTTGACTTCTGAGATGTTTGAGAAGTGAGGTTCTACTGTATTTCCAGTAATTTTTTTTTCAAGATTTACCAAGATAGATAGGTTCTTAATATGCCTTGATAGGGAGTGTCAGAAATTCATTCCAAGTTACTAGATTTTGTACTCAGTCCACTGTTGTCTGCTCTTCTTCACTGATTGCATAATTGGAATCATGCTGGTTTCACATCCATTTAATTTGTGTGTCTGGATCCCACACATTTCCCCAATACCCAGTAGTGACTGTTGCCTGCCTCACTAGTTCAAATGCATAGGCCAGTGTTTCCCAACCTTTTCGAAATGATTACCCCAAAAATCAAGTTTGCAGTTATCAACTACCCCATTGAACATATACCCAGTAATATCGGATTTTTTTTCGCTGTCACCTGATGAACTGCATGGGCTATATAGCCCGCTATTGGCTGTATATATTTAAGGATCCAACACAAATACAAACTTTTCCACTTTTATGTACATCAACATGTATATGTAATTGTAGAGAGTTAAACTGATTGACTTGGTCAGGCTACCTCTTCTCAAACAGAACATTCATTACCCCAAAAATATGGGTTCATTACCCCGGGGTTGGGAAACACTGGCATAGGGTAAGTGCAATAGCTTGACCCACAGCTGTGCACTTCCTGGCTCCTCCCCTTCACCTGCTCTTGTAACAACTATCAAATTTCTCAGGTACTTCATCTAAAAAATATTCAAACATTTTCTTACCCCACTTGTCTTCCAAGACTGTTCCATACTGGGCCATGGGTGTGACCACTCCTTTATACGTTACCACTCCTTCATACGTTTTTTTTTTCTTTTTTTCATTCATCACAAAATACCTATTTCTCAAAACACATTTCATTTCTCCCAGACACTGACTTGCCTCTTTTACTCTATTAATTCACCTCTACATCTACCCCTCCATTCACTACCACAAGTGACCCCAAATACTTAAACCCTCTATTTTCTCCAGCCTTTCACCTTAAACTGGAGCAAGTAAAGAGTAAATATTTGGGATCACACATGGTAAAAAAACAGAGGGGTAATTATAGAGATGAATGTTGAGGGAAAAAATATATGTTTTTGGCTACCTCCCTTATAAGGGTGCCTTTGGCATATGTATGTAAAAAATATAATGAATAATAAAATAAAAATAAGTAAATTAACGAGCAGGGAAGAGACTGGAAGAAACAAAAATGCCAACACTTGCCAACATATATTCTAAGCCATACTATGGTATACTACTAGCACAAACTTGAAAGTAAATAGAATTTGCATAATATTATCTATTGAAGTTAGACTAAATTTGTACCCATTCTCTATTGAAGTTACGACTAAATTTGTACCCACCTCTTCTTTCTCACAAACTGCAAAGCAGCCTGTCATAAGTGATCCTGGGAAGGGCCAATGCTGGGAAGCGATGTATCTTACATCTGTGGCCTCCAAACCCACTTCTTCGGCAACCTCTCGTCGAACTGTTTCCTCAAGACTTTCACCTACAGAGAGAGAGAGAGAGAGAAAAAATCAAGATAAAAAAGATGAATTGGTAATAACCGAGTAATTCATAATGATCATCAGAAAGCCGCAAAGACAAAAATAGAAGTGTAAACTATTCAATATTTCTACATCAGTTGCTAACACAAGTTCAAGGCGGGAGGAAGTTCCCAACATTCAACTCTCCTTATGCAAAAAGGTAGAGTAAATAATTGAAACTGATAGAGATACAGAGGGAAGTTAAAGTGTTGTCGAGTTTTGAAGATGCATGCCTTGGAGATGATTCTCTCTGATGTCCATCTCACCAAAGAATTCATTATATAAGATCAAGTTCTCTGATAAACCTAGTTCTGTTAAACAAGTCTCTACGGCACATAAAACGTGCTATCATGCTTATAAGTTTAAGCTTCCTCAAACTCACCAATGTCTGAAAACCCCGCAATGCAGGAATACATCCCCCGAGGGTGTCGTGGCTGTCGGACAAGGATTGCGTTCTCGTGTTCTTTGTCTGTTATCAATACAATGCCAACAGGATTACTTGAAGGATAGTGGGTCATTCCACATCCTGTACATTTCCTTGAATATCCTGTTCAAAACACAAAAACAAAATCTTGATTAATACTGTGCTAATCCATGTATAAAACATGGTGCCTAAAGAAGGAGGAAGGGGAGGAGGAAGAGGAATATTCCTAGTATTTAATTATCAATAACCACTGCTTCTATCTTTGGTAGCATAGTCATGCTAAAGATTTTCAAGTCATAGAGGAATTCTGATAACTTAACTACTCTTGTTCCTCCTCTTTACTGCTCTCAAATCTCTCCTTTACCACCTCTGAGATTTCAAACTCTTATGCTGGGTCCACATTGTGCCTCATACAGTGCTGCATGAGGCAGTTGGCAGTGTTGCATGCAGTGCCAGTGTCCACACTATCAGCACTGCTACACTGTCAGTGCTGATAGAGTGTGGATACTTGGCACTGCACTCAACACTACCAGCTGCCTCATGCAGCACTGCACGAGGCTCAGTGTGGGCCCAGCCTTTGGCATGACCAAGACTTCAAGGATAGAGGTACTGGTTAGAGATGAAATACTACAACACTCCTCTTGCTTCCTCCTACTCTACCTCCCCTTCTGCATGAGCATTCATTTGATTTTTGAGTGGAGATTAGTCTCCACTCGTAAAAGAATTCTGTCTGACTCTGGTCTGGAGGAATATCATTTAAGTCCCTAAAATACCAAGTGAATAAATTGTATCATTGGTATTCCAAACATGGAGGAAAAGAGTGAGGAGAAAGGGGGTGATACGGAAAAGGGATGAGGAGGAGTAGGAGGAAAAGGAAGACGAGGTCAAGAGAAGGAGGAAAGGAAGGAAACCAAAGAATAGAGGGATGAGGATGAGAGTAGAATGGAAAGAATAAAGATGTGGATATCATGTAATTCTTTTTTGTTCATGAATTATTGGGAAAGAGAGGGGGAGGCACTCAGCAAAGTTATTTAGCAGCAACCAGAAAATAAATATATAAGGACTACCATTAGCCATGGGTTAACTGAGATAGACTTTCCCCTTAGCAAGAAAGGGAGAGATAATTACATGATACACATGAAGTATACAAACATCTTTACACAACTGGCCTCACCTGCTGCATTCCTTTCTGTTTTGGAGCCACACTTGCCACAAAATGCTGTATTTCTGTTCCACATAAGAACACAGTTTGCCCTGGATAGGATGTGTGCTTCCCTCCAAGTCACCATAAACAAAGCAGCTCGAAGATCCGTAAAGACTCCTGATGTTTCATCTTCCAATTTATCTTTCACTGGATCTCGAAGTTCACCTAGCTTTAGAAATTAAATAATGGTAACTGTAAACACAGCTTAAGTATATTTCTAATAAATATATAAAACTAAAAAGCAAGCATGCCCAACCAGAAAAAATTCTTCATAAACACAAATACATGTAGCAATAATAAAGGAAACCACATTCATGCTACAGTCCACAATACAATATCACCTCCTCATTTCTCACTATACAACTTTGTAACCCCTATCATACTTCTTAGACACTTTATCTCAACAACATTTAAACTTCTTTGACTCTCTTAAATTCCAAGTTTCCACCCCACACTATGTCATAGGCACAATCACCCCTTCATATAATCTCTTCTTTACATCCATTCCCAGATGTCTATTACTCCAGTTCCTGCTACATGCAAACCCCAAATACTCAAAACTATCCACTTCCTCCAGCCTTACACACACACACATGCATATTACTTCCTTGAAACACATCAACAACCAAACTCCTTATAGCACATATTATTTAATTATGCTCCATTCTCATCCACCACATACACTCCAGAACAGTATGCCGATCTTTCATTGCACTATCTCTCCACTTCTGCTCTCATACCCCCTAATATCCTTCCTCTCATTTTAAATTATTCAATGCACTCACTCAAATCCAAAAAGAAAATCTTTCCTTTCCCTCTTGTGGCTGTGGTGCATACTCAACAATTTCATACATACATATACCAAGGCTTTTTCCCCCTTACAAGGGGGGTAGCCAAAAAGAAAAAGGCATAAAATCATTCCCACCCATTCCATCCCTGAATACACTCCACACCCCTCCACCCTCCCTCTTATCTTAGCACCTCCTGAAATGACGGGTCATCCCTGCACCTTGTCCACTGCCCTGGGTCAGAAGCAGTGTCACAAGACACAGCACATCCACAGCAAGGCCGCTTCATTAAATCGGCGACCCCCTCCTCTCCGTCCCCCCATTGCATAAAATGAGAGGACGGGGAGAAATCCCTTCGGGCTGCGTCAAATTTTGCTCACACATACTACCTCACCCCCCATCCCCCCGCCCATTCCACCTCATGCAATCACATCATCATCCATATACAACCATTCTCCATTCACCCCTGTCTTCTGTCCTCTCCCGTCCTTCCTCAACAGACATTCCCCTCTTCCCCAAAGCCCCCTTCACCCCATCCATCCACCTCATCCTAGGACGTCCCCTCATGTTCACTCCCTCCACATCTGCCTTCCACACCTCTTTTACTAGTCTTTTTCAATTTCATAGCCTATCAAAATAAACATCATGTTAGGACAGAGCCTTTCATAGTACAACATTTCACTTGTTACAGGTTTTTCAAGTACATAGTCGTAATACACTTTCATACAAATTTCATATCCAAAATTTTCACCTTCTCGTATATCAAGCATTCATATATTTCCTTATGCTTGTAGACCTGCTCCCACATATCCTTATTAAACAGTAAAGATAAAATTCTGTTTACTCTTTCACTCCTCTATTTAAATCTTCTCATTCCCACCCACTATTACCTTCATTTCATTCAGTACCAGGATGTCCAACAAACACTTTCATCATTAACGCGATCTTCTTACACGTTATATCCATACATTCATATAGCTTATTCTCAGGATTTAATACCCTTTGGTATCTGGCCTGGCTATCAAAATGTTGCTTCCTTAATCCACCCCTTATTTTTATTTTTGTATATGAGTAGTTTTCAATGCCTCCTATCCCTTTTAGTATGCCTCTTCCAAGAAATGGAAATATATCAAGGTATTCTTACAGATCCCAACCCCAGGCCTTTCTATGTTATTAAAAGAGAAAAGAACTGACTTAGATAACACAAAGCAGGTATCACAGATTATTGGTAATAACAGAAATGAGCCTCATTCTTACTTGAACACTATACCTTGGGGTACCATCATCAGCTACATCAAGAAGAACACTTGTTTGTAGGATATCAGGAGCATAATTCTTTATTTCTGAAATACATAAATCATATTTGTTGACTAGATATGAATAAATAAAAAAAGGGAAATAGGTAGTACTGAAAATAAGTTCAAACTAATCTCTCATGACCTCATACACAAATCCAGATGGAGGTGGGGATGGCCACGGGTTTCGAAGACGATTCTCTCCGACTTCCATCTCACAGGGCTACCACCAGCAGGTACTCATCATGGATCTCCCCAATAGTGATATCAACAGGATGTGTATAAGGGTTGTAGTTACAGTGAGACCTCTCATTAATGGACGTTAATTAGCTGTGTTTGTGGTGTTTGGTGCTGTTGTTTAGTGCATGCAATCACCATGCCACCCAAAAACCACTCCAAATCAACGGATTATTCACATCAACGGACACTGTTACCCCCCTTTTAGTCCGTTAATGAGAGGTAGTCCTGTACTTACAAAGCTCTTAGGTAATCTTTCATTACATGAACTACACCTTGGTTAAAAAAATTAATAAGAAGCATACTACATAATTTGTTTATAATAAATTCTTAAAGGTACTTCATCTAAGCAAATGTATTACCATATTCATTCTTTCAATATAATTATGTACTTTCAAATATTTTGGTTTGGCTAATGTGTGATTTCAACCTGGTACACATTATGAATAGGCAAACTCCCGAGCAGTATGATAGGAGATATAGTTGACCCTTCATCCATAAGTGCCGAGATAGCCAGAGAATAAATATGTTCATGTACAAATATGAACTGGGTGTGTGCCTGTACTAGGTCACATTGACTTTCCTCATGTTTCAGCTCTGCATTTGTGTTCTCAGATCAGTTGTGTGTTTTTTGTTTCCCAAGAACTTCAGATAAACTCAATCTTTTCCTCATCTCATTGAAACTGGAGGGTGTACAAGTATGTGTACTATGAAATTTGCAGGAGATAAGAAACGAGGACAGGGTAGGGGATAATTTGGTAGACAACTGATATTCACATGCATGAATTAAGATATTTTGGAGGGGGGGGGGAATGGTTGGCTGGTAGAAAAGTGTAGGTGAAAGCAGTGTCGAATGCATTAGCCCTAACATTCACCAACAAGGGAAGGAGGCAGATCTCATAAGCTTCATCCATGCACATTAAAAAATGGAGAAAAAAAGTTATGAAAAAAATTAATGTATTAAAAAACTGTACATGTATGCCTATTTTGAGATGTCATAAATTTTACAAAGTTTGGTTGTACAAGTGAACCATATCAAAATGTCACACATGTATAATTAACATTGTGCATCTTGCAACTCTGTCACTAACCACTGCAGCCTGACTATGGGGTTTTACCTACATATACTGAGTAGTCTACAACTTCCAACATTATCAATGATTGCTTAGTATCTAAACTCTACTAGGATGTATATGGAAAGAATGAGTGCAAGAAAGAATAGCAAAGAATGTGCAAGTGGAGTGAGCTCAGGAGGAGGACCCAGAATCATTATCATCATCAATAGGAAGCAACACCAGGGGCACATCACTGCACTCACACCCCCATGGAGTTCCTCTTCCTATTCCAAACAATTCTTAACAAAATTGGTCAACTTGCTCTAGTCTTGAGTTCTGTGGCTGTCCCCTATGTTTCCCACTACAGGTTGTCTTTTGTAGAGTTAACCCTATGAGTGGTATCAAGACCTGGGAAGTATGCCACATGTCCATATAGATGGAGCTCATATTCATGAATCACCATGGTACCAGGACTTGATTGAGCCACACAGAGCAGTTGCTGGTCTGATACAAAGTCATATCAGTGATAACTCATATGCCTTCAGATGCACTTGTATTATAGACATCAAGACACCTTTTAAAGTCAAAAAGTATCCATACCTCAGCCATACAACAAGACAGGGAGTACAAACAACTAGAAGACTATTTTTTTTTATCAGTCCTAAAGTATAAGTATCAACAATGCTATGTACTCTACTTGAGTGAACCCACAACACCATGGGGTTTGAAGGACTTCTAGACATGATCCATCACTGTTTTGCACTAAACTACCTAGGCATGTGAAGTTTTTCAAGACTTGCCACGTATATGGACAAAATTAAATGTATCATTCAATATGCCCTCAGACACATGGAGCTTGACCTTGTTTCAGGAGATCTAGTGTCTCAACAACCTTGTCTCACTGTGCAATGGCCTAAGGGCTGAAACCAAGGCCTTCAATGACTCCACAAGGAGTGCATCATTACCAGCAAAGACAAAGTCAGTGACAGTGTTGGCAATGGATACTCTACAATGACAATGATTGATGACTGTCCAATACCTAGTCCATACAGGAAAGAAGTGAGACATGTCTCTTTCACAGTTCACAGTGATCTCCATCCCAAAGTACACATCTGACATCAGGTCAATGACACAGATCTTGAATGTGACAGATGAATAGGGAGAAAAGAACTTTGGATCTATGTGATACATTAGTAGAGCAAGATGTGTATAAATGAGATCTGTCGCATAGAAAAGTGGATGAAGAGGGGTGTTGTCACATAAACCAGGTTTAGTTGTTGGGTCCTGCTGTGGAGATGTGCTTTGACACAGTGTCTGAACCAAACAGTGTAGCAGGTGCCGAGATGGGAGAAGTGGTTGAATTTTTATGTGGGTGTGTTTTTGGAGATGGCTTGTATACATTACATATTTATGTTTCTATGGTTTATATATACTTTTCAAAAAATATCTGCATCTGCAGTCAAAAATACTATATTGAAAATATATACCCTGCACCTGCAAATATTAAAAAACCCACATCTGGTTCACCTTCTACTATCTTTATTTTGTAGCTATTGCCTTACTATTTCACACAGTTGTGTGCTACCCATTTGAGTGAGATAAGGTTAATGTGTATGGGCTTACCTGAATAAGCTAACCATACAATGGCTTTATCAGTATTGGCTTCATCCACACGGATAAGGGGCTTGCTTCGGCAATAAGCAAGAAATTTTCCACTTGGGACATATGACAAGCAAGTCCTATCTTCTTCTTTCAATCTCTGAAAAGGGCAATATTATTGAATTCTACTTCAGAATATTGATATCTACATAATTTCATGTTACAACTAATACTTTTATACAATATTTTAACCGAAGAACCCATAATTATTATCCATGTGCCTTATACAATAATGAAAAATTCCTCTAAAAGGAGTAATGTTTGGGATATTCCTTGTTTAAAGCTTTATTACTTACTGTGTTTTGATATTTAATGATATAATGAAAAGTCATAATCATCTCATATGATATTGCTGTAATTACTGTAGAAGTACCACAAGTACTGATAAGAATAAACAATTACAATGAACTGCATATTTCAGAAGTTGTAGTGAGAAGTGACATCACCTCTCTCTATCCAGGAAAGAAAGAAATCTGTCAACTTTAAGACACTTAATGGACTTATATACTCAATAGAGCTCATCTTCCAACAGCTTCAACTGTGACAAGATCACTGTGAGATGAGCTCTGTGACTGAAAGCAAGGGATCTATGATACTTTGCATAAGAAGATGGATGAAATGAAGCCACTGAGAAAATGGGCATTTATGAGGGTAACTTTACGGTAGCACACTAGCCTCGTATTCATGAGGTAAGCAGATTGAGCCCTGCCTGGGCCAGTGAGCTTAAGCTGTTTACTGGGTAGGTTACTGTTGCCATGGCTGGGCACCATGGTCAAGGGTTGAGGCTTGCCTTGGCTGATGCTCTGAGGAGAGTCTTTGAGGAGATAGATATTGGAGCTGAAACCCGGCAACTTTAACTTTAAAACAAAGTGGGACCTACAGGAGGATCACAATTCAGTGCATTCCTCAGAATACTGTGGGAGAATCTACAGGCTCATAGGCAAAACTGGAAATGTGTTGGTGAGCACTGTGTAATGTATTGACCATAACTTCTGGGTCAGAAACAGTATCACTCAGAGATGGGTGAGCAATTCAGATAGTTCTTCCTAGTAGGGACAAGCCTCTCCCATGAAGTAACTCCTAGTGAATCTTAGTTTTATACATTTGCTGATACTCATAGAAAGACCATATGATTTCACAACTACTGCAAGAGTGTTGACCTCATTTTAGCTAGCAGTAATTATCAATAATGAGGGACTGATGTACAAAACATAAAGACTAAAATATTTCTATTGGAGAGATGGTATGGCCAATATTCAAAATTGTAAATGAATCACATCAACTGTGATATAAATAGTAAAGTGGTAGTCAAACTAATTTAAGACATCTATTGACAACTTGAGACAACTAAGGAGAAATACTAAAACTGTGATAAGGCTTATATTCTACATGAAAAATGTGTTGATTAGTCCTTTCTACAATTTTTGCAAAAATCTTAGAACATCCTAGACACTACAAAATGAGATAATATTGCATTAAAATGTGAATGAAAGGGCATCAACAAGTCTTTTATTACAGCCACCATATAGTGTCTAGTTGAGAACAAACGAGAACTTGAACCACTGCTGATTTACCTAATTGTAGTACACATGAAAGATACAACGCTCATTAGGTGCCATCTCCTATTCTCTAATTTTCTAACATACCAAGACTCAAATCCATGTACAGTTCCAACTTAATCTATATCTTTGATTTCCAATTATCACATTTAGATTTGAACTCATGTATTGTTTGAGCTTGGGCTATATCACTTTCTAAGCTATTCCACATATCTATACATCTATATGGAAAATTGTATTTTGTCACATCCTTTTGACATGTGATCTTTCTTAATTTACTTCCATGACCCCTTTAATGGCCTACTATCTTTAATCACATCTCTTCTATCAATGCAATCTCCTTTAGTGACCTGTTCACTGTAATCATGTCACCTCTTTCTCTTTGATCTTTCAAAGTTGGTGGACCCAGTGCTTTTAGTCTTCCCTCATATAGTTTATCTGCCAGACTGGGGATCATATTACTGATGCATATTCCAATCTTGTATGTATCAGGGTTTCAATGAGTTTTTCATCATCTTTTCATCCATATAATGGAGTGCCACTTTAATCTTCTGCAGTAGTCCATACATCTCTACCACAATCCTGCTGATATGTCTGTCAGGAACAGGTTGTCTTTTATCAATACCCTTTGCACTGGTTCACTAGTATACTTTTATTGATATTTGTGAAGTTTTGTCTCACCCACTCACACAGCAATTTGTATATTTTTTGCATCTATGGTATATTACAACAACTCCAACAACTTTCCTTAATAATGTTTCTTGCAGAAATCAACATTCAGGGATGGCAAAATAAATATTTCCCACAACATTCTCACTACCCATAATCTTGTCTTACCTGCACCATAGTAATTTGTATATTATTGCATCTAAACTACGACAATTCCAACAACTTATCTTAGTATCATTTTTCCTACAAATCAATTAAGATGTACAACTGTTCCTGCACACTTTTTTTTTATTATTAGATTAGGTAGGTTAAGTTAGGTATGTTAGGTTAGAATGGGGAGAAAACATGTTTCATGAAAAAATAGTGGGTGATGCTCTCAACAAAAATGGCACTTTGGTGCCCGGTAGTGAGAAGGATATGGGGATTACTTTTTCGCCATCCCTTAATATTAATTTCCACAAGAAATGTTACTAAGAAAAGTTGTAGTATAGATGCAAAAAATATACAAACTGCTGTACAAGTGGGTGAAACTAAATGTCATATATTCCTTTTTATTTAATAAAGATCTTTCAGAACAACTAATAATTTGGTAAAGTCTTATCTGATCTGCTAAGTCGCTGGAGCAAGACTACGTTGGAGGACCTGGGGAAAATAACTCCACCACAACTACTCCAGGGGTAGATTGGGAGGGAGGGAGCCTAAAGGCATGAATAACGACTATAGAGTACAGTCTAGAAGTATAGCCAGCCAGGCTCATTGGGAATAGGCTTGATACCGTACAAGGTTAGGTTAGGCTATGTCCAAAAATGGACTGAAATTCAATTAAATATTTGTATTAAAACCTATCAAAAATATAACACAGGTGGTTCTGTATATTTCATTAACTGCCATTCTCTTTTGTGGACTTTCACACAACTTTATAAAGGTGACTACATTTTCTTTTAGTCTACAGAAGTATGATGTGTGCGATCAAAACTTGAGAATATTCAATATAGGAAACTCCAGATCATAGCTATTACATATTCAACATCACTGGGGAGACATAAAATCTATATAGCTGCAATGGGTAAAATTCCAGAATCATGCAAGCAGGTATAACAGTCATTAACACCAACAGGAAACTTGCATTTTCCAATAGCTTCTAACCTAACGTAACACGTTACTATTCCATAGAAAAAATTATAACGCAAATATGAGATATGAAAATATGTTTGCTGTGACTTATCGATAGTTTTTCTACTCGATAGTCAATTTCCTATAATACCAAGTAAATTTACCCTACCTGAAGAAATCTCACTCGTTCTACATAGCTTAGCCCTCTCGTTACGTATTTGTTCAGAATCCAAGGGTATCTGTTGCACTTTGATATTATCGAATAATACATCTTGTAACTCAGAAAATGTGATGTATGTTGCAAGGCTTAGTTGGTTCCCATAAGCCCAGTTAGTTTCCAGAAAGGAAATAAGTACCACTGCACTGTTTTCACACCACTACTATTACGCAACACAGCAACAAGATCGATGATTTTCGTTGTTTACATACAATCTGAAGCAGAAAGACCATCTGATTTTGACCATAAAAAAGACAACCATTCTTTCTGTGGTAGTAACATTTAAAAGAAACAGAATTGTGAATAATGAAAAAAAACAAGCGCAATTCTTCTCTAGTGGAGTGGTATATCCATTTTATACCCAACGCTTATCATTTCTGTATAAGCAGCTGATCAAGACGGAATCGAATAGAATCGAATGTGCCGGTACTATAGACCTACCTGGCATGTTATAATCAACGTACAATAGCCTCGTCAGGTTCAATAGTGTACATTTTAAATTAACACGTTGAGAAATGTTGTCATCAATGAATATTCAATACTGACCAATGCTAAATGAGTTTATTTAACTAGAAATAAACTCACCGTCTTCCCGTGTACTAATCTAACTCACCGATGACGTGTTCGTACAGTAATGGTCAACGTTTTCTGTAATTTCTTACAAGAGATTTAAATTTTTCCTAGATATGATTAAACTCATTAGACATTTAATACATGTACACATATTTTTTGTATTTCATGCAAAGTGTATGAAAATAGTGTTACAATAACGGAGGAAAATAAAAAATGAAGTGCATAATGATGAAAACATTCTTGAATTAATTACATGTAGTCACTGAAGGAAAAATGGAAAAGGAAGTAACGAGAATAACATATAAGAAAAATGAAATAAAATAAACAATCGTAGATAAGTGTGATGATAAGAGAGGAGATAAAATAAACGAGAAAAATAATAAGAAAACTCGATAACAGAAAATTAAAAAAAAATATTCGAATATAAAAACAAAATAACAAGGGAAATAAAAGAAAGTCAAGATAAAACAAACAGAAATGCATAACTAAACTTAAAGGAGGACTTATACAAAGATATAATGTCAGTCAATCAACCCATTACCCAAGATCTCTATAGCAAGAAACCTGCAGCTTTTAGGTAACCGGCAACAACCACCAGACTGGTCCATACATCACTCTAATCGTTACCACAATGGGCTAGTTTCCCCGCAGTGGCGGCGCCAGGGGATTGCTTGGTGGGGCTTTAGCCCCCCCCAAAAAAGTGGCCAGCCTCCCCAACTGAAAAGAGCAAATTGAAAATTTAAAACACTCATTGAAATAATTTCATTAAGTGGAATGATTTAATTGCCAGGGCTAAAGATTTGTCAGCCATCAGTGCTAGCCCTACCATTAACCCCCTCCCCTTCTGAAATGAGGATAATATATGTGTATTATCATATTACTATTAGCCCCCCTTAGCCTCCCCAACTAAAAATTCCTGGCGCCGTCGCTGTTTCCCCGCAACTGTTGGAGCAAGTTTGTGGCCCGCAGCTTTCGGGAAGGAATCTGATATTCTACTGGAGGAAAACAATTTTCCTCCAGTATATTACATGACACTCTATGTATTTTTTGTTGAGAAAACAAAATAGTTTGCCATTGTGAGTAACGGCGGGAAAAAAGTTCTGGAGGTGGGGAGTACCGCCGATTGATAGAAGGTCGGAGAAAAAAATAATCCAATGTGACAATCCCTTCAAGTAAGAAAAACTGCATAGCCTGTGTATTGCGAGGGTGGTGTAATGTAGGATGGAATATTCAGTATATTTTGTGTGATGTTTGCATCTGGCGCAGCTTGTTTATGTAGCTGGATCTATTCTGTGTTGGTACCGTTTCATTTCTGAATGATGATGATTTGAATCTAGGCGTGGAAGTGTTTTTTTTGTTTTTGTTTCCTTGGGATTTTTTTTTTTTTCTGTGGAACTTACGTCTGTAGGAGTTTGATAGAGTAGACTATGGAGTTTGGTGATTTGTCTTGAGGTACTTGTTTTGTGATCTGAGTGTAAATTTGTTTTTGTATGCAAATGTTTGAGTTATATCCTGCGGGGGAAGTGTATTTTTTGGCGTTCAGTTGGTGAACATAAAACAAAACAGGAATAAAGATGGAACACAGAAACGTGGGGGGAAATTAAATACAATACTGGGAGTTAAATACAAACTCACCACCCAACTCCCCCGAACGGGGAAGTGAGAAACAAAACCCTGTCAGTTGCGTCAAGAGTTTTTTTTCTTTCTTTTAAGGCCGATGTTTGGGTCACCTCCCCACCTGGCCAGGGTTGTCGGGAAGCAGTGCAAGAAACGCAGCGGGTCCCGGGAACCGAACTCACGACCACCTGATCATAAGTTCGACATGGTATCCATCGGGCTACCGCGCGGCCGATTTAAAGGGAAAAAAATAATTATTTTAACAACAACAACAACAATAATAATAATAATAAAATAAAATAGATAAAATAAAACAAGAAAATAAAATGAAATAAGAAAAAATAGAAAAATAAACAAGTTAAATTACGAAAGAGAAAAGCTGCAGAATCAGACAGTTAACCGGTCTCTATAATCGTCTTCAAACCAATATATAACTAGTATAATGAAAACAGAGTTTAAAAACAAATGGGTTACATGGAGCGACAGGTGAATTCCTCTTGGCTGTCCACGGTCCGGTTTGTTGACTCCCTCCTTTGGCTTGTTTCACACGGATCGACTTTCCGCCGTGCGCCGTCCACGACACGACGTCGTGCTCTCAAATAACCATGGGTGTCTATGGACGCTTTCACACGTGGTCATGGTCGTGACGTGTGAAAGCGTCTATAGACACAAATTATTATTCGAGAGCACTACGTCGTGTCGTGGATTGCGCACGGCGAAAAGTCGATACGTGTGAAACGAGCCTCCGTTGTCATCATCTCATTCGAACTCAGCTGGTTCACAGGATCTGAAGAATGATTCTGATTTCTGATGACCGTTAGCCCCTCTTTTTGGTGGTTACAGAGCGCTGTGGATTGTCATATATATGATTAGTAATTAGGATATGCGTTGTTCCATATTTTAGTTCACAGACATAAGAGCATAAGAACAAAAGAATGGAGGAGAATGCAAGTGATTAAAAACGACGAAGATGTCTTGATAGATTCGGAGGATGAAATGAGTGTGGCGTTTAATAAACATTTTCTTACGGTATTTACTAAGGAGAGGTTAGATATAGTGAAGATGAAGAAAGTAGACTAACTAAAATCATCATTAATAGGGGAGAAATAGTCAAACAGATTGATTGACTTTAAAGGTACAAAGTCCCCAGGCCCAAACGATTTTTTTTTCTAGGGCTCAAAGAGTGTAAATTTGAAATCTGCAACAAGTTAAAAGAAATATTTGATAAGTTGGTAGACACTGAATTCGTATCCATTTATTGGGAGCAGGCAAATATTCTTCCCGTTTAAAAAAAAAATATAAGTCGTCTATGTGTAACTACAGGCCAATCAGTTTAACGTCGGATATAGATAAAATGCTAGAATCAATAATAACTAATAGAATCAGGATCACATCAAGAGACATAATTTGATTCGTGACTCACAGCATTAGTTCACCAAGGGTAAGTCATGTGTAACTAATCTTCTAATTTTTTACATTAATGTCTAAGAAGCATCAGATAATGATAGTTACGACGTTATTTACCTACTGTAGACATTAGTAAAGTGTTTGACAAGGTGTTTCACCAGAGACTACTAAATAAAGCCAAAGCCCATGGCATAGGAGGAAAAGTGTTTGAATGGATTAAAGCATAGTGACAGAAAACAGCGGGGCACCATTAACGGTGTAAAATCCAAATGGGGGAGTATTTTTAGTGGAGTTCCCCAGGGCTCGGTACTGGGTCTCTTATTGTTCATCATGTATATAAATGACTTAGACTAGGGTTATTAGTCCTGTAAGTTTGCGGACGACACTAGAACAGGACCCCAAATCAGGTCAGGAGAAGACGCTGGGCTATTATAAGATCTTAATAAATTGTTCACATGGTCGGTGAAATGGCAAATGGACTTCAATGTCTCAAAGTGCAGTGTGTTAAATATAGGTTCACACAAACTAGAAAACATATATAGCTCAGATAACACCTTTTTAGAGAAAACTGAATGCGAGAGAGACTTGGGAGTGTTAGTGAGTACTGACCTTAAATCTAGGAAACAGTGCGTAAGCGCCAGGAATAGATCTAACAGAGCATTAGGTTTCATTGCTACGGCGGTTACGAATATAAGTGCAGAGGTAGTTATCAAACTCTATCTGGATTTAGACCAATTCTTGACTAGGTGGTACAGTTTTGGTCTCCGTCCTATAGAGAGGATATAAATTCACTAAAATCAGAACAGAGGAGAATGGGCAAAATGATACATGGGTTCAGAAATTTATCTTACGAGGACAGGCTTAGACACCTTAATTTAAACTCTCTAGTAAGACACAGAGTGTGGGGTGATCTAATAGAGGCGTCCAAGTGGATCAAGGTCATCATATTAAGACAACAGGGCAGGACTCGCAGTAATGGATTGAAATTGGACAAATTTATATTTAAGAAGGAAATAAGCAAGAACTAGTTTACAAATAGAGTGGTTGATGAATGGAATAGGCTCAGTAACCATATAGTGAGCGCTGAACCTATGGGTTGTTCTAAAAGAAGGTTAGATGGATGGGGATGATAGGTGGTAGTGGACATGGAACTGCCTAGTGTAGGCCTTGTGGTCTCTTGGAGTCTCCTTCTTTCTTATGTTCTTATGTTCTGAGACCATAAAGCCTACACTAGGCAGTTCCTTGTCCCTTACCACTTGCCATCTTTATCCATAAAGTTATCTAACCTTTTCTTAAAACAACTGATGGTTTCAGCGCTCACTACATGGTTACTAAGTCTATTCCATTCGTCAACCACTCCATTGGTAAACCAGTTCTTGCCTATTTCCTTCTTAAACCTTAGTTTGTCTAATTTAGATCCATCACTATGAGTCCATCCCTGTTGTTTTAATATGATGACCTTGCCTACATCACATTGTTAAAACCCTTGACCCATTTGAACATCTCTATTAGATCACCCCGCAGACTGTAAATGTCCACAAGGAACTCCTGATATCCATAATACTGCTTCCGGATATGCTGTGTGGAACACACACACACACACACACACACACACACACACACACACACACACACACACACACACACACACACACACACACACACACACACACATATATATATATATGTTGCACTGAAGATGTAATATACGAAAGCGCTCTGCTTCGTTAGTTTCTTTTTCCAAGTGGTCTACTTTGCATATATGTATATATATATATATATATATATATATATATATATATATATATATATATATATGCTAATAAGAACACGGGAACGTGTGTTCACTTATGCAAAGTAGACCACTTGGAAAAAGAAACTAACGAAGCAGAGCGCTTTCGTATATTACATCTGAACATGTAATATACGAAAGCGCACTGCTTCGTTAGTTTCTTTTTCCAAATGGTCTACTTTGCATATATACATATATATATATATATATATATATATATACATATATATATATATATATATATATATATATATATGCTTAAAAGTGGCAGTCTGCCGACAAGATTGACTAGATAAACACCATATGAGGACGGAGCCTTTATTTGTACGACGTTTCGCTTATTACAGCTTTTTCAAGTACAAGTTGAGATACAAATGCTTGAGATTAAATAAGGGGAAAGGAGGGAACGGGGAGAGAAAAAGGGGGGGGGGAAGGAAGAGGAGGAGGAGGAGGAGGAGGAGGAGGTTGGGGGGATTGGACACTGGGAAAGGATGAGAATGCTGGCCCAAACGTCCGTGAGCGAAATGTCCACAAAGGGTGGTTTAAGTATTTAATATTTTGCTGGCCATGGGTATTAGGGGAATAATGTGAGGAGATATGTTAAACATGCCCCTGTTTTGTTCAATAGTGTTCGTTCCTTGAATGATTGCTGCTTCTAAACACTTCCTGCGGATTTTGTCTGGTTCCCGCATCAGCAGCTCTGCATTCTTCCAGTCCATAAGATGGTTTTCCTTGTTTCTATGTGTCACACATGCATTGGTGGTGACATCATGCCTGACGTCGTAACGGTGTTCACGTATTCGTGTATTCAGGTCGCGTGACGTTTCTCCGATGTAAACTTTATCACATCCTGAACACGGAATACGATAAACACCGGCTTTGGTGCTCGGTGTCTGGTTGTTGTGTGTTTCCGTCTTCGTGATGTCTTTTATTGTTCTGCTTGTCTGGCACACTATTTCCAAGTTGGTGGTTCTTAAAAGACGTGTCAGGTTGGTGGCAACGTCGCCGGTTGGCAACACGAGACGTCTAGTTGTGCTGTCCTGCTGCCTACGGCTTTCCCGAATCTTAGCGGCCTGCTGTTTGCAATTATCTAAAAGAAACTCTGGAAATTTTAGTGTTAAAAAGGTCTCTTTAATAAACCTGCACTCTTCTTCTAAGTATTTTGCACTACATATCCTAAATGCCCTAAGGAAAAAACCTATTACTACTCCTCTCTTGGTCCTTATATCATGGTGGGAGTAGAAATGAATTAAATCATTTTTGTTGGTGGGCTTTCTATACACTTTGAATTCAAATTGGTTACCGTACTTAAAGATGTGTGTGTCCAGGAAAGGAAGAGAATCGTGGATTTCTTCCTCTAGGGAAAACTGAATGGTGGGCTCCACTTCGTTTAAGGCCGTCTGCAAGCGCTGAAGATTGAAACGCCTGGGTGTGACGAGTAAGATATCGTCCACATATCGCAGCCAGGTCACATGCTCGGGAACGATGTTGGCAAAGGGTCCTGTTTCTAGAAATTCCATGAATAAATTAGCCAGGACTGCACTTAATGGAGAGCCCATGGCCATGCCAAATTTCTGGTGGAAGAAACTGTCCTGGAATTTAAAATAATTAAATTCAACACAAAGTTTGATCAAATCGACAAAATGGTTGGGGGGCAGGGGGAAGTCGATTTTCTCCTTCTCGATTCTATCACTAAGGAGCTGTATTACCTTATCCGAGGGGACACATGTGAAGAGACTTTTCACGTCCAGGCTGGCCAACTTCTTGTTTCTGGCGGAGATATCTCGGATTCTGTCTAGTAGGTCCCCTGAGTGTCTGAGATGAGCTCCACTGATGGTTCCCAGGAGGGGGGACAGATGTCTGGCCAACGTACCTGCTAATCTGTGGGGAGCACTCCCTATCCCTGATGTTATAGGTCTCATTGGAATATCATTTTTGTGTGTTTTGGGCAGACCATACATCGTAGCTGTGCGTGGGAGATTTGGCAATAAGTAAAGGAGCTTTTTACCTGCAACTGAACTTTTGAGAATTTTTCTTACCTTGTATGCGAAGTTCTTCGTCTCGTTGTCTACTTCTGCCTGGGAGACTTCACGATATGTATTAACATCACTGAGCAGATATTTCATCTTCCTCTCGTAGTCTGAACTGTCCATCACCACTACTCCACCTCCCTTGTCAGCGGTGGTGATTCTGATGGAAGAATCCTTGGCTAGCTCTGCTAGAGCTCGAACGTACCTTCTGGGTATTGTAGGGTTGGGACGTTCGTTGAGAGCTAAGGTCAGTAGTCCTTGTGTGTAACCTTGCATGAATTCACTGTCTTGGTATCTGTAGTTTTTAGTGATCAAATCGATGTTTTGTTTCTTCCTGTGGGTACCGGTTGCAAACTTAAGCCCGAGGCTGAGTACTTCGGTTTCGGTGTC
Source organism: Oratosquilla oratoria (assembly GCF_046742065.1). Classification (NCBI taxonomy): domain Eukaryota; kingdom Metazoa; phylum Arthropoda; class Malacostraca; order Stomatopoda; family Squillidae; genus Oratosquilla; species Oratosquilla oratoria. Next base: position 34,171,014 of record NC_134819.1, on the reverse strand, counting down.
AGTTAATGCTCTGTTGGAAAGATTCATTATGATTTCGGGTCTTCCCATGGATTTCCAAACACTGTCGGCGCAAAGCCTATCCAGTTCACGTAGATGTCTATTCTTCTGTTGGTTATTGAAGGTAGCGATGTCCACTCTTATATCTTCGGCGATCGAATCGGACATCGTATGGCGGAGCTGCGAGCCTAACTTCTTGGCTTTCTCGAAAGCCTGGGAGACCTTGGTAGAAAGGCTAGTCCAGCATTCCGTGAGGTAGGACTTAAGGTGAGGAGGAAAGGGGTGGTCAAATTGGAGAAGTTGTTTCGGCGTAGACCTGGGGGCGACCATTTCCTCAATGCAGTCATGAAGGAAGTTCCGCCTATTCCGCAAGCTATAAGCCTTTCTCAAAGCACGTGCATAGCGACCGTATAAAGGTTCCATTCTGTCCTCGGTGTTGTGACAATTTGCTTAAAAGTGGCAGTCTGCCGACAAGATTGACTAGATAAACACCATATGAGGACGGAGCCTTTATTTGTACGACGTTTCGCTTATTACAGCTTTTTCAAGTACAAGTTGAGATACAAATGCTTGAGATTAAATAAGGGGAAAGGAGGGAACGGGGAGAGAAAAAGGGGGGGGGAAGGAAGAGGAGGAGGAGGAGGAGGAGGAGGAGGTTGGGGGGATTGGACACTTGAAAAAGCTGTAATAAGCGAAACGTCGTACAAATAAAGGCTCCGTCCTCATATGGTGTTTATCTAGTCAATATATATATATATATGTGTGTGTGTGTATATATTGCAGAAACAACAGGGGAAATAAAGTCGGAATACTAAACGTTTTCGTCTATTCCGACTCTATTTTCCCTGTGGTTTCTGCAATATTATTTAGTCACGCGTTATTGTTATTATTTTTGCAATATATATATATATATATATATATATATATATATATATATATATATATATATATATATATATATACATGAGTAAGTATTGTAATCTGTCAGAATTGTGCTTTTTGCAATGATCTATTCTTTCCAGCATTTTAGCTGTTTCCCTGTCCTGCGAAGTGACTAGGCATGATTGCCTTCATCGGAATTCGGGAACTGAAGAATTTATGCAGGGACAGTCTACATGGGGAAGAGTACCCATATTCTTTGCAAAAATAGAATTGTTGAGGGTTTGTGACAAGTTGGAATAGGTAGGCAAGGAAAACACGAATTATTAGCCAAGATTAATCCTGACTAGTTCCGTACTCAAAAGGCTTCTTCAGAAAACAGGGATGATATATGCGTGAACATCAAGGGACGCGGATGTATGTGAGGAGTTTGGGAGAGCTCAAGCAATGTCATGTCTGTTCAGGATTGTAATTCAGGTCTTCTTTACCCACCATTTCCAAAAATAGAATTCTTTCTCAGCGGGTCACTTCTCAGACTCCGAATATTTTGGATCCCTTTCCAGTGCACTTTGGATGACGTCATGTATTTTTCTTATCTGTATATATATATATATATATATATATATATATATATATATATATATATATATATATATAATTTATTTTTGAGAGTATGATTAAGTTAAATTAATGCAAAGGTTTCGAACGTGAGTATGGGACCCATCAGAAACAATTCCTATTCTTGCGTGTTCTGCAACATCCTCAGGTGACACCCTTTAGGTAATGCATCAATGCAGCAGTACGAAGAAATGGTTGTATTTTTTCCTGCGTCATCCTGATTTTGATGTATTTATGTGGTTTGCATATGTGCATTTTTGTTGAATCAAACGAAACCACACCAAACATGCAAGCCGGACATGCAGCCTGCGTTAAACTACAAGACTGCATGTGTATAACTGAATATTCTGAAGCGGCTTTGTGCACTTGTTCCTACCACAGTTGCCAGGGAACTGCATGAAAAATAAAGACAAACGACAAAACGATTTCTTTTGTAGGGTGCGCTTGTAAGTTGAACATGAACAATAATATTAGGTGTTTACGTGATACATTTTTTAATTTGTATACATCAAAAAACGGTTAAAATAAACTGATAAATTAATATATAAATAAATAAATGAATGGATAGATAGATAAACAAATAAACGAATAAATGAATATATAGATAAGTAGATAAACAAATAAATAGATAAATAGATAAATATATAGATAAATTAATAAATAAAAACCCTCAGACGGCTAAGAAAGACTTCTGATTGGCTGCCTCATCTCTATTTATTAATTTATTTATTTATTTATCTATTTGTTTACTTACATATCTACTTATCTATTCATTTATCTGTTTATGTACGTATTCATTGATTTGTTTATCTATTTATTGATATAATAATGTATATGTTTATTTATTTACTTATGAAGTATCTATCGATTTATTTGTTTATTTATTGATTGATTGATTGATGTATTCATTTGTCTATTTGTTTTTTTTTTGCCAAAGGAACAAGATAAGCGTAGGTTACGAAGAATAGATGGCAAAGGGGCGAGGGCGAGATGATAGAAATGTATCAAAAACTTATAGATATATTATAGTTATGTGAAAGGGGATGGAGATGGGATGGGGGGAAATAAGATGGAAATTGGGGGCGTCCTTGATGAGGATGTGGATAATGATGGTGAGGGAGGATGTGGGTAAGGTGGATGAAAAAAGATTGGGGATGAAGGGGTAAGAGGAGGGGGAGGAGGAGGAAGAGAAGGAGGAAAAGGAGGAGGAGGAGGAGGAGAACGTAGAGACGGTTATTTTCTCTAACTCTGTTAACTATGACATCACACTATTGAGTGATGACGTCATTGGATTGAAAGTGAACTCTCCCAGTGACTTGCAAGACGACGCATGGTAACACCCTCCTCTTCCTCCTTTTCCTCCTCCTCCTCCTCCTACTCCTCTTCCCCTCCTCCTCCTCCTCCGCGGCTTTTCTATAAATACCGCAGAACACTATTCCTTTACTATTTTCGAAGTTGAGGAAATGAAGTCAATTTACGCTGAAACTATTGGTTGCTTTGAGAGAAGGTTAGACAACGTTAAGGATAAGAATGACAGGTGGTAAGAGACATGGAACTGCCTAGTGTAGGTCTTATGGCCTCCTCCATTCTTATGTTCTCGTGTTTTTGTAGAATAGTTTATGTACTATATGTCACACGAGAGGTAAGTATGAATCACTCTGTTGGAAATTCACACACACACACACACACACACACACACACACACACACACACACACACACACACACACACACACACACACACACACACACACACACACACACACACACACACACACACACACACACACACACACACACACACACACACACACACACATACACACACATATACACACATATACACATAAACACACACATTATCATGACTACAAACGGAAATACATACAAATTATTTTTCTTCCACTAAAGTTAATTTCGTTACCAGCTTTCTCTCAGACAACATATTCCTATTTTGATCTATATAAAAACAGGAGCCTACGCCAGGAGACGCTGAGTAGCTGCGGCCGAAGCTGTGACCTTTGCCCTATGTGTCTGAGGGACTGTTGGGGCGGGTAACAGTCGCTGCTGGGTATGGGAGAAGAGTGCGGGATTTGAACCCACATCTAAGCGAATTCGAGACCAGCGCGCTTCCGATGACGCCACCAGCACCCAATTACATTTCGGTCAAACATTGCTTCAAACAATTGTTTGACAAACCGGGTTTGGCAAACCGTTTGAACGTGTAAATAGTCCTTTAGTCTCCTCCCACGTGTTGTTGGTAAACCTGGTCATCAGTGCTACCAACAGAAAATCTCTCTTGAAGGTTTGTAGCCGGGATATGTCCAGTCTCACTGTTGAATAATTGCACTTATTGTTGTGATTAA
>NC_134819.1:34159655-34162155 GCF_046742065.1 Oratosquilla oratoria | reverse complement strand
CCAAGTCTTGTTTGTTTTTCAGTTTATTGTTTACAAATCTGTAGAATAGTTTTGGTTGATCTTTACACTTTTCTATGATATCTTTTTCATATTTTCTCTTTTCCTCTCTGCACGTTTGTACATATTCATTTCTATAACAGGTATATATTTTCCATTTTTCAGGTCTTCTGTCTTTTTTCCATCTGGTCCAGGCTTTGTCTCTTTTGTCTTTTAACTCCCTACAACTTTTGTTGTACCAGCATTTTACATATTCTTTTTCTTGTTTTTGTCTTGGGACATACTTTTCCACTCCTTTTTTGTAAATTTTTGTCAAAATATTCCATTTCTCTTCTACTGTTGTTTCTTCTTTGTATATTTCTTCCCAGTTTTCCTTTTGAAAGAATTCTCTTATTTTATCAAAGTTTGTTTTTTCATACATCATTCTTCCTTTTCTATATTGTTCATTTCTTTTCATATATTTTTCTTCATTAAGTTCCAGTTCAATCAATATGTGGTCACTTTTACTTATTGGTGTTTTATATTCAATTTTGTCCACTATTCTAGGTTCAGATGTAATTATTAGGTCTAGTCTCGATGGCTCTTCTTCATTTCTATACCTAGTGTTCTCCTGTATCCATTGTGTCATTGTATGGTCATCACCACTCTTTACTGTCATTTCTTCCCAGCAGATTTCTTTGCAATTAAAGTCGCCCATCATAACTATTTTTCCTCCCTCTTCCATTATCTTGTTTAATGTTATCTTTGTGTCCTCTAACATACTTTTATGTTCACTCTCTTCCCATGAGGCTGTTTTCGGGGGCACATAATTTATCACAAACTTTCTGCTCTTCTTATCTCTGTCTTCTACTTCCATCATTATCATCTCTACTGTATTCTTTCCATATGTGACACACTTCACCTTTATATCCTTCTTAGTCAGGAACATAACTCCACCCCCTTCCTTTTTCACTCTGTTTCTAATCCAATAATTATATGCATCATGTCCTACACTGTTGGGTGGTAGTGGACCTTTTAATTTTGTTTCTACAATTCCCATTATGTCTGGTTCTTTTTCTTTCAAATAATCATTCAGCTCATTCAATCCTGTTATTAATCCATCTATATTTGTGTAAGACACTCTTAGTTTTCTGCCACTTCCATTGTGTTCTCTGTTTCCCTTTTTTTTTCTCTTGTATGTCGACTTTCTTTAGTTTCATATTCACTACTCTCCAATAGAATCTCTCTTTTTCTGACTCCGTTCTTATCTCGTTTTTTTCCTTAGCTTCAAGTCTTTTCTGTTTTTCTTCCTCTCTTTCCTCTTTATTCATTTCCCTTTTTATCCATACCTTTTTATATTGTTCACTTGTTGCTAGTTTCCCTGTTTTGGATAAGATATTCTCAGCCGTAGTTTGTGACCTGAATTTAATCTTAATTGGTCTGGTCTTGTCTGTACTATATTTCCCGAGCCTGAATTTCTCTTCGATTTGTTTCATTATTTCTGGTTCATCTTCCTGAACTAATTCTAGTAAATTTCTTACTTTTTCATTTTCCTCTTTGATTTTTGTGGTTCTATCTGGGTTATGTTTCTCTTCCATTCCTAATATAATTATACATTTCTTTCTGTCTGCTAAGTCTCTTACTATATTCTCCTTCTGTCTCATCACTTTAATAACTGAGTTTTCAGTTTGTTCATTCATTTGCTGTCTGATTATGTCAGTGAATGCAACTTTGCTATTTTCTTGGATTTTTTTCCAACCCTCCTTGTTCTCCTTATTATTCTCCTTTAAGACTTTATTCTCTTCTTTTACTTCTTTTAACTGTTTTTTTAATTCTTCAATTTCCTTAGTTAAGTTTTTGTTCGCCTTCTCTAGTTCTTCCAATTTTTCAACTCTCTGTACAATGTTGTTAACATGACCGAACCTACGCTCCAAGTCCTCGATCATCTTATCGACCTTCTCTTCTAGTCTTGTCAGTCGGGGGGGGGGGTTGTGTCCCCCCCACCCTCTTTAAATCCCTGGAAAATATTCTCATCTCTTTCTACTGTATTGCTCTTATCTATACTTCTAATCTTTACATTTTTATTAGACATTTCATCGTCGCTCAGCTGGTCGGGGGGCCGTTTGTTTACCTTTCGCCTGTCTGCCTGGGCCAAGTCCTCTCCTTCCTCATTTCCTTCCATTTCCCTCAGCAATCCCTCCCCTTCTCCTCTTTCCCTACTTTCCCACTACCCCACGAGCAATTTCCCCCCACCCTGTAAATACAATAGGCACTTCTCTTTGCGTTGGGATCCACGAAACTTCAATTTTCTTCAGAACGTCTTCTAAGCCGTCCGTTCGTTGAAGTGTGTGTGTGTGTGTGTGTGTGTATGCACGTGTGCGTGTGTAACTTACAAGTTTCTTGTTTAATTGAAACCATCTTTTCGTTTTAATACCCCTTCTTCTTAATTATCTACCAGAGCGTTGCGTCAGCAAAAAATACCAATAGATCCTTCTCGTCTACTCAAGCTGGTTCCCCCCATCCC
>NC_134819.1:34149655-34154655 GCF_046742065.1 Oratosquilla oratoria | reverse complement strand
GACATTTTGTTAAAGGAAATCATTTGAATTATAAGCGAGTTATCCCTTTTAGACATTAATTAAAATATAAAACAATGAAAGATAAGATTACACAATTGAATAAAATCAACTGACGGCAACCAGTTATGTTAACTTGAATCGTGTGAGGGAACTTCTTACATCTAAAGACAATCAAACGATCTTAGACGAAATAGAATATATCAAGTAACGTACAACGTTCTCGTGACGTCACTACTGGTTTGTAATCAGTGTCGGGGTTGCAAATTTCAACTTGGTGATGACGTCAGGATGGGGAGGGGTAGCCTAAGTCCTTTTTGCATGCCCCAACCCCCTCATAAATGGAGATGAGGCACTTGGTTAAAGAAAACGGAGAAAAGTCGGAGGAGAGCCAGTTGTTGTTTGCTGACGACACTGCGCTTGTGGCAGGGTGAGACGAGGGATTAAGGAAGTTAGTGACGGAGTTTGGGAAGGTGTGCAAGACGAGAAAGTTGAAGGTAAATGTGGGTGGGGGATGGGGTGTTAGGGAGTGGTTATATGTAAATGATATTTTGACCCATTCCGAGGGGATTTCTCCCCGTCTACTATTTTTCTAAAATAGCGAATTCTCCCTATGTAATATTTTAAATGCCATGAACATTTGACTTTTTTTTTTATGTACAAACTATTGTTGGCAACATAGAGGGGAATATAAAGGAAGAACAAACCAGTAAGATATTATTTACCCAGAAAGGAACAAAAGAAAAAGTTCGGTAGGATAAAATGAAACAAAAAATGAGAATAAGACATGGAAGCCTTTCCTAGCCGGATCTCAACATGGGGAAGGCAGAACACTTTGAGTCAGATTTCGACTGAATCAGACATCCCTCCATCCATCCGTCCATCTCTCACACAAATGTAATCACATTAACTTCGATCATAACTTTGTTCGACAAGAACTTTACCCATTTCCGCGCTTTAAGAGCGACTTGGCCATGGCCCACTTTAGGATGATGGCCCTTAACAACATAGTGCTCCTTTCAACGAACGCCTGAGGAAGGATAGAAAAACAATTTTGACGCATGTGGTAGAAATACTCTTGATATACTTACCAAGAATGCAAAAAATAATCTTGCTATTATTTGAAAATAAGTTTTAACGCATTTGGTAGAAATACTCTTGATATGCCTACCAAGAGTGCAAAAAGTACTCTTGCTATTATTTGAAAATAAGTTTTGACGCATTTGGTAGAAATACTCTTGATATGCCTACCAAGAGTGCAAAAAGTACTCTTGCTATTATTTGAAAATAAGTTTTGACGCATTTGGTAGTAATGTAGAAATACTCTTGATATGCTTATCAAGAGTGCAAAAATACTCTTGCTACTATTTGAAAATAAGTTTTGACGCATTTGGTAGAAATCCTCTTTATATGCTTTCCAAGAGTGCAAAAATACTATTACTATTATTTGAAAATAAGTTTTGACGCATTTGGTAGTAGAAATACTCTTGATATGCTTACCAAGAGTGCAAAAAATACTCTTGCTATTATTTGAAAATAAGTTTTGACGCATTTGGTAGAAATACTCTTGATATGCTTACCAAGAGTGCAAAAAATACTCTTGCTATTATTTGAAAATAAGTTTTGACGCATTTGGTAGAAATACTCTTGATATGCCTACCAAGAGTGCAAAAAGTACTCTTGTTATTATTTGAAAATAAGTTTTGACGCATTTGGTAGTAATATAGAAATACTCTTGATATGCTTAAAAATAAAAAAAAATCATGAGTGCAAAAATACTCTTGCTTACTATTTGAAAATACGTTTTGACGCATTTAGGTAGAATCCTCTTGATATGCTTTCCAAGAGTGACAATAATATCTTACTTAATATTTGAAATTAAGTTTTGACGCATTTGGTAGTAGAAATACTTTTGAGAATCTTATCAAGAGGTGAAAAAATATTCTGCTATTATTTGAAAATTACGTTTGTCGCATTTGGTAGAAATATCTTGATATGCTACATTAGTGCAAAAAAAATACTCTTGTTATTATTTGAAAATAGTTTTGACGCTATTTGGTAGAAATACTCTTGATATGCTGTACCAAGTGTGCAAAAAATACTCTGCTATTTATTTGAAAATAAGTTTTGACGCATTTGGTAGAATTACTTTTGATTGCTTACCAAGAGTGCAAAAGATACTTCTTGCTATTATTTGAAAATCTGTTTTGACGCATTTGGTAGAAATACTTTTGATATGCTTACCAAGAGTGCAAAAATACTCTTGCTATTATTTTGAAAATAGTTTTGACGCATTGGTAGAAATACTCTTGATATGCCTACCAAGGGGCAAAAAAATACTCTTGATATGATTTGAAAATAAGTTTTGATGCATTGGTAGAAATACTCTTGATATGCCTACCAAGAGTGCAAAAAGTACTCTTGTTATTATTTGAAAATAAGTTTTGACGCATTTGGTATTAATGTAGAATACTTCTTGATTAGCTTATCAAGAGTGCAAAATACTCTTGCTACTATTTGAAATAAGTTTATCGCATGTGTAGAAATACCTTGTATGTCCACCAAGAGTGCAAAAAAATTCTCTTGCTACTCTGAAAATCAGTTTTGACGAATTTTTTAGTAATGTAGAAATACTATTGATATGCTTACCAAGAGTACAAAAAATACTCTTGCTATTTTTTGAAAATTAGTTTTGACGCATTTGGTAGATATACTCTTGATTGCCTAACTAAGAGTGCAAAAAGTACTCTTGTTATTATTTGAAAATAAGTTTTGACGCATTTGGTAGTAATATAGAAATACTCTTGATATGCTTATCAAGAGTGCAAAAATACTCTTGCTACTATTTGAAAATAAGTTTATCGCATTTGGTAGAAATACTCTTGATATGTCCACCAAGAGTGCAAAAAATACTCTTGCTACTATTTGAAAATAAGTTTTGACGCATTTGGTAGTAATGTAGAAATACTTTTGATATGCTTACCAAGAGTGCAAAAAATACTCTTGCTATTATTTGAAAATAGGTTTTGACGCATTTGGTAGAAATACTCTTGATATGCTTACCAAAAGTGCAAAAATACTCTTGTTATTATTTGAAAATAAGTTTGACGCATTTGGTAGTAATGTAGAGATACTCTTGATATGCTTACCAAGAGTGCAAAAAATACTCTTGCTATTATTTGAATTTTTTTTTTGACGCATTTGGTAGAAATACTTTTGATATGCTTACCAAAAGTGCAAAACTACTCTTGTTATTATTTGAAAATAAGTTTTGACGCATTTGGTAGTAATGTAGAAATACTCTTGATATGCTTACCAAGAGTACAAAAATACTCTTGTTACTATTTGAAAATAAGTTTTGACGCATTTGGTAGAAATACTTTTGATATGCTTACCAAGAGTGCAAAAATGCTCATGCTATTATTTGAAAATAAGTTTTGACGCATTTGGTAGTAGAAAAATAACTCTTGATATGTTTCCAAGAGTGGAAATAAAAAACCTCTTGCTATTATTTTGAAATAAGGTTGACGCAAATTTGTCGTAGTTAATGTAGATATACTCTTATATGCTTACCAAGAGTGCAAAAAATACTCTTGCTATTATTTGAAAATAAGTTTTGATTTGGTAGTAATGTAGAAATACTCTTGATATGCTTACCAAGAGTGGAAAAAAAACCTCTTGCTATTATTTGAAAATAAGTTTTGACGCATTTGGTAGTAATGTAGAAATACTCTTGATATGCTTACCAAGAAGTGCAAAAATACTCTTGCTATTATTTGAAAATAAGTTTTGACGCATTTGGTAAAAGTATGAAAACACTTGATATCCTTGAGAAGCCTTTGATACAAATTTTTTCTGCGGTTATCAATGGTCATGGAAAAGAAGTTAGATATTTATCAATTCTTTTTTCTTTCTAAGTTGAGCTTTGGTTTTCGCGTAGCAGAAAAAAAAAGTTAATGCGCCAATTTTTGTCCTCCTGTTTTAGGGAGTAAAAAAAAATGTCGTAGAATAAATAATGAATAGAGAGAGAAATTGTAGTTGCATCAAAGAGAATTAGAAAATAAACAATGTTTTGGTGAAAAGGATTTCGAATGTCAAGAGAATGGAAATAAATAGATTAGCTAAACAAAGAGTGAGTTAAATATAGAAAGGTAATTATGACCCGGAATATGAAAGGAACGAAAATCATTTAAGGGTGTTTGGAGAGGAAGAAGAAGAGAGTAGAGGAGGCGGGTGTATTGGAGGATGGAGGAAGAGGAGGAGGAAGACAAGGAGGAGGAGGAAGAGGAGGAAGAAGAGGAGGAAGAAGAGGAGGAGGAAGAAGAGTTGTTCTGGGTGTTGTAGAATAGTTCACATACATGCACGCACACACACACACGCACGCACACACACACACACACACACACACACACACACACACACACACACACACACACACACACACACACACACACACACACACACACACACACACACACACACACACACACACACACACACACACACACACAAACTGAAAGTTGTTACTCATTCTTGTAAGTCTAGTAAAAATAAACACAACCCAACGAACGCACACACACTAACAATAAGTGACTCATAAGGTTTCATAGTTTTTACAAACTATATCTAAGTTTAATTCATCTTAAATTTTAAAGTTAGTGAAAATAACAACTGAAATCGCAAAAGCTAAAAGGTTAATGTAAATAGACTGATTAAAATCGTCTGGGGGGCCCGAAAATTGAAAGACTTAATTTGTAAAACGTCTTCTGAAGTCCAAATTTAATTATGGCGCAGAAGAAAAGGAGTAAAATTGTGCAGCCCAGAGGAAAAATGTATTTCTTGGCCTTACAAGTCAGCTTTAGCCAATGACTTTTGGTGTCGTATTTGCTGAAGAGTTGAAATATTCCTAAGATTTCTTAAGATGCCGTGAGAAATAAAACCTGCCTTATCTAAACGAAGAAGATTTATATTTTTACAGAAATCGCATGGTCCTGTGGTATATA
>NC_134819.1:34142155-34144655 GCF_046742065.1 Oratosquilla oratoria | reverse complement strand
GGAACTTGAATGTGTTTGAGATGAAGTGTCTGAGAAGTATGATGGGGGTTACTAGGCTAGATAGAGTGAGAAATGAGGAAGTGAGGAGGAGAACAGGGGTGGAAAGGGAGCTGGGAGATAGGGTGGATGAAAGAGTATTAGGATGGTTTGGACACATGGAAAGAATGAGTGAAGAAAGACTAGTAAAGGAGGTATGGAAGGCAGATGTGGAGGGAGTGAACATGAGGGGACGTCCTAGGATGAGATGGATGGATGGGGTGAAGGGGGCTTTTGGGAAGAGGGGAATGTCTGTTGAGGAAGGACGGGAGAGGACAGAAGACGGGTGAATGGAGAATGGTTGTATATGGAAAATGTTGTGATGCATGAGGTGGATTGGACGGGGGAATGGGGGTGAGGTAGTGTGTGTGAGCAAAAATTTTTGACGCAGCCCGAAGGGATTTCTCCCCGTCCTCTCCTTTATATGGGGGGGCGGAGAGGGGGGTCGCCGATTTAATGAAGCGGCCTTGCTGTGGATGTGCTGTGTCCTGCGACACTGCTTCTGACCCAGGGCAGTGGACAGGATGCAGGGATGACCCGTCATCTAGGAGGTGCTAAGATGGGAGGGAGGGTGGAGGGGTGTGGAGTGTTTTCGGGGATGAAATGGGTGGGAATGTTTTTGTGCCTTGTCCTTTTTGGCTACCCCCCTGGTAAGGGGGAAAAAAGCCTTGGTATATGGTATATATATATATATATATATATATATATATATATATATATGTATATATACACACACACACATATGTATATATATATATATATATATATATATATATATATACATATTCAAAGAAATAGATGAACCACAAAGTTCATAAATGAATGAATAAATAAATCTACAATTTAATTATAGATAAGCAAATAGATGAATAAATAAATAGATAAATAAGTGAATAACTGAAAATGTAAATAATGAATAAACAAATAAATAGATAAATAATTATTAAATGAATATACAATTATATAGATAAATAAAATAATTAACAGATAAATATGCAGATAAATAAAAAGATGAATAAGTAAATGGATAAATGGATAAAGAAACAGACAAATCAACCACTCAATCAGTCAATGAATAAAAATATCTCGCCAGTAAAAATAAACAATGACCCACCATCCATGTCTATTATCACCTCTGCTATGGCCACTGTCATTTCTTCATCACTATCACCACCACTATTACCACCACCATCACCATGAACACTGCTACCTATCATCACAGTCACCATCACCACCATCACCGCCACCATCAATAAAGACCAGAGGCCACGAATAGTTTATCTCCAACGTCTCCAGCCAATGTAGAACTGTAATGAATAATAAAAAAAAAACAAAACAACAACAACAACAACAACAACAACGGAGTTGTTATCCCAGTCTATTAACTAACACTCTTTGAAGAGCAGTGAGTATGCCATGATACCTATTAAACCACATCCAACAAGTAATGACAATTTAACCCCCCTCAACACCTACTAAGGTTCAAAACAGGTATCGCGTCATACTCACTATATATATATATATATATATATATATATATATATATATATATATATATATAAATTTAACAAAACCCTCGCCGCCTTTCTCTCTGTTGGTGGAAAGCATCTGAAAAAGCTTACATCAGCATATCGGACAGAGTACAGGTTATAAATAGTTGACATTTTATTTTTGGAATATAGGCTTTGGATACTATCTTATTTTACAATAATTAGAATGTATAGTTATTTCTGTTTATTTATATATTATGGTTATTAATCTAATTTACGTAATATATTATGTATGAGTAAAAAGTGTTGTTAGGAATCAGGAGTACTTCACGGTTTGGTCACGTGAAGGAAGAGGTTGGTGGTGTGTGTGTGTATGTTCGTATGTATGTTGCGGTGTAGTTTTCAATTGTGTTGTAATCTGTGGGATCATGGTTACAGAACAACACGAGTCTACACCACCATCACCTCCACCATCACCATCAACACCGCTACCAGACATCACATTAATCATCATTATCATCATAAACATCACCACTTCTGTCACCACTGTTATTACTATCACTAACTTCTTCTTATCCATCTCCTGGTAGGCCGTAAGGCCTGTCGGCGATCAGCCTCCTCCAGTTCTCTCGGTCAAGGAACGTCTCACCAACTATCACCAACATCAAACTTTATCTCGCTATCACCATCACCAGCAAGCGTTCCATCGCGACACTTGCAAACACCGATATGGAGAGGGAAAAGAGGAGAACGAAAGAAAAAGAAAAGAGAAAAGAAGAGGCGGAAGACAAAAAAAAGGGCGTAAAAATGGTAAGAAGACGAAGAAAAGGAAGATGATGAAGACGAAGAGGAGAAAGAGGAGGAGGAAGAAAAGGAGAAGGAAGATGAATAGGAGGAAGAGGATGTGGATGAGGATGAGGATGAGGATGAGGAGGAGGAGAGAGAGGAACAGGAGAAAGAGGAGGAGGAGGAGG